>NC_134353.1:99833618-100176118 GCF_048569485.1 Anomaloglossus baeobatrachus | reverse complement strand
CCTGGTGGTGGGGGCCCCCTTAGAAGCTCTTTTGGTGGGGGCCCCGGGGCTGAAGCCCTGCCTGCCCCACCTATAATCCTACCCTGGCTGTGACACATGGCCATTACCTGCCAAGTATGGGGTGAGCTCACCCTGTGAGCCCGCTCCATACACCCGCTTACCACATGAGCAGTACATGTACGCCGGATGTCATAAAGGGGTTAAAATTAGTGCTAATGATCCCTCTACATTACACCACCAGGGACATTTTAATTAATAGGAAAAAGGTTTTTCCTATTTTCTGCTGTCTAAATCTAGAGTTCATATTAAGGTAAGGAGCATCTTATAGTTTGAAAAATACAGTATTTATCCATAAGTGAAAAATACTGATGACACAATGATCCAATACACTGATGACACTTAACGTGTCCGTATGATGCCTCAGGTTGGTACGGGTTCAAACTAACGTGTCCGTATGATGCTTCAGGTCGGTACGGGTTCGTAGATACCATACAAGTAAACTTTTACTTTTATCTAAGGGGTGAAAAAAAATTCAGTAGTTTATCCCAAAAAATAATTCACTTTCTGTCACCATTTTCCAAGACCTTTAGCGCTCTCATTTTTCGGGATCTGGGGCTCAGTGATGGCTTTTTTTTTTAAACCATTTTTGTGGAGATGCTAAGTTTTGATCGCCTGTGGCGACCAAAAAACGTAATTTTGGTGTCTGGAATTTTTTTCTCACCATGCCATGTACTGATCATATTAATTGATTTTATATTTTGATAGATCGGGCATTTCTGAACTCCTCAATACCAAACGTGTATATCTTTTTTTTTTTATTTTAACTTTTATTTTTTTATTTTTTTTCAAACTTTTTTTTACATTTTTATTTATTTTACTAGTCCCCCTAGGAGAGTTTATCACTGATCGCTTGTTCATTTCTCCTGATCAGAGCAGCATCGCTCTGATCAGAAGAAATGTAGATCTCCTGTGAATGCTGCGCTCATTCATATATCACAGGAAGGGAGTCATGGTAGCATGACAACACATTGGTGCCCAGAGAACGTGTCACGGGGCTGGTGATAGCGGAGGGGAACAGCGCGATCCCCGCCACGGCCATTTAAATCGTGCTGTTAGTGTTTGACAGCGCAATCTAAAGGGTTAACAGGTGTGGGCAGATCTCCAATCCACCTGCGCCTGCTAACCACACAAGTCTGATGATCAGATCAACAGACACATGTGGGGATTAACATGGGTTCGCCGACGGAGTCTCCGATAACCGGAGATGGGCAACCAAGGATGTACCAGTACGTCCTTGGTCGTAAAGAAGTTAGTGTCTCCTGGCTCTCCTGTCTTGCTCCACCATATAAACACCATGAAGGCCATGCACCATCACTAAAGAGAGGGACCAGTAACATGGCAGCATTAACCCCTGCACATCCACAGCTATCTTCACTGTCACTGGACCGCTAGGTGTCGGGCACGCCAATATCACATGCTAGAGGATTTGACCCATGCCCGGCTTCCTGGATACACTGCTCTGTGTGTCAAAAATATGTAACTGTGTTTTTTACATGCATTTTTTTTTCAGGTACTACGTAGAAGCTTACAGGGAAAAAAGCATAAAAAATACACAGTTCATTTATATCTTTAAATATACAGCGGGCATGAATTTTCATAAAATTGCTTCCACTTTGCTTGAGCTGTTGAATGCAGAAGATTCCCTGCTAAAAAAAATCTACAGAAGAAAGAAATAGCATTTATGCTACCTGGGAACATAGACCAAAGGACCAGGCAATTTTGTTTGCGCTTTGTTTTTTTCCTCCACTTCCTTCAAGAACCACAACATTATTTTTTCCATTGATACAGCTCTATGAGGGCTTATTTTTTTCGCATAAGTTCTAGTTTTGAATTACACCATTTATTTTATCATATAATCTACTAAAAAAAATTGGAGAAAAAAAATAAATAATAAAAAACTGTTTTACCACAGTTTTTTGTATTTAGTCTTTACAACATTTGACTTGCTTTAAAATTGACCTGATAACCATGTCTTACAAGTCAGTATGGTTATCCTGGTACTACGAACGTTTAGGGTTTTGTTTGGTTTAATAGTTAAAACAAAACAAAAAAAAATTCTTACAGCCATAACGTTCTTGAGTTTTCAGTCAACAGAGTTGTATGAGAGTTTTTTGTTTTTTTTTTTGCTGGGCAAGCTATAGTTTTTTTGGTACCATTGAGGGGTCCATATGAGGATAGTTTTTTTTTATTACATTTTTTGGGAAAATTTTATGTTATGGGGCGACACTTAGTGGAAGCCCGGCAATTTTTAATAGTGCTTCCATGGGCAGAATTAGCGATAACCACGCCATCTATCATATCAAATATGATCATCATTCAAAACCACGCCATCTATCATATCCCAGGTCTTGGCCTTCCTTTAAACCCAGTACAGGGATCTGGACTTACACAAGGGCCCCTGAGTTGGGGCATTGTAGTAGGCTGCTGGCCAGTTCAGTGAGCTGCCGAGGGTAGTCAGAAAGCCGCGTCAAAATTTAGAGGTCAAAAATAAGAAGAGAATCGCAAGGCTGAAGGATGGTCAAAATATTTACCGAGGTAAAAAAACAAGAAGACAAACAAGCTATGCTAGTGCTGAAAACACAGGACTAAACCAGAGCAATATTATCTATAACTGGCTGCAGGTGGCAGGATATCAGGAGTTTAAATAGCTTACAGCCCTGCCCAGGTTAAACGGTAAAGAGCAGACAGGAACAGTTCATTTTCGAGCTCCCAGCCTGGACGGTACTACAAACCTGGAGAACAAAGGACTAGCATTAACACCCATATATATTTTTATATTTTATTACTTCAAACAAATACGCATGTGGCAATACCAAATATGTTAGTATTTTTACATTCTATATTTTGCTATTTTAATTGCTTGAAAAGGGGTGATGATTTAAACTGTAATACTTGTAAAAGGGGGTGTAAGGCTCGGCCGCCCCTGTTCTGAAATCCACCATTTACTTTGTGACCATGTAATGTATAAATGTTAAAGGATATGTAATGTGTTTATTCATCCACAGTACCTACTTCCCTGGCACTCTCGGATTAGGGAGAAGTAATTTCAGGGAGAAGTTAGTAAAAATGTCAGGGTAGATGCTAGAAAGTATGGGCTCCTTCAAGGTATGACAGAATTTGTCATGTGATAGGGGGCGTGTTCAAAATGTAACCTGATATTTCCAGACAGAATAAATATTATTTTTTAAGTAAACATGGTCATGGAGTTGTTTATAATACAAGCGGTGGTCTGGGGGGAAAGACCCCCAGGTGGTGAGGGTTCAAGGGGGGGCATGATTATGTTGGCCAGGAGGAAACATCCCCATGCCCACCAACCAAGCTGGTCACACCCATTAACCAAGCTGATCATGCCCACTAATCTGGAAGGATAAATTCTAGGTTCAACCAAAAAGTTGGGGACACAAGAAGTAGCAGCAGAGTCCCTGAGTGAGAGTAACAAGCTGCATCTGTGGGAGACGTGGTGAAAGTGGAGTCCTTTTAACTTTAATTTGGCCTGACCTTCGGGTCGAATCCAGGTATCGGATACACAGAGTCCTAGTGAGAAAAGGACTGGCTGAACTGTGTCTGTCGTGGACGGAGGGGTTTTGGGAACGCCGCTCGCCAGGAAAATCTCTGGTGCTCGGGTCCGGTGCTTCTGCTCCTCAGTGGCTCGAGCACGGGGCTGGACCCGGGGGCTCGAGCTGCGCCTCCTCGCCCACGAGTGAAAAGGGGAGGTTTGGTGGTGGGATGTCGGTTGTGACGCCACCCACGGGGTTGTGGTGATGGTGGGCACCACCGCTGCTGGTGACGGGGGTTCCCGGGAGCGATGGCGGGGAGCAGCTGAGGTTTTGGCCCCTCCATGGTTAGGGGCTGTTGGTCCCGGGGCCCCGGTTGGGAGGATTGGTTGGTGGGTAGAGGATAGGTGCAGGTGCCTATGCGGGGAGGCAGCGCGGATGTGGGGCAGCGTTACGGTGCAGCGCTGTGCCGGATGGTTCTGGTGTACTCACTCAGGTAGTCAATAACAGAGTCTCTGGTAAACCAAACGGCTGGATGGACGGGGCCCGCAGTCAGCTGCGGTATCTTCACTCTCCCTGGACAGGTTGATGGTGGCTGTTGTTCCCTGCACCTATTGTAAGTGTTTGACCCCTATGGATTCCCACGGGTGGTCCGCTCCCCGGCTTGTATGTGTCGGGAGAGCCCGTTTTGCCCGCAGGCGCTGGCCCTTGGATCTCTGGCTGTTGGCGGTGGCTCCTATCCGGACGGGTTGGCCTTCTGACAGGACTTGGTTGGGAATGAACCCCTGAGTTCCAGACCGCAATCAGAGAATTTGACCATTACGGTGGCTTCCGAGCCTAGTCGGGGTCTGAGTACCCTGCCTTGGTGCTTGGCTTCAATCCGCTCCCCGGTTCGGTACTGACAGGCCAACACCCGACCCCGGTCCTACGGTTCCGCAGACGGCCACCTACTCCTTCAGACGGCCACCACCATCTGCCGATCTTGCTTATGGTGCCTGGGCTCTGACCAGTCACACACAGTCTCCACTTCCACTCCTCAACTCCAACCTCAACTCCACTCCACTTGACTCCAAACTACAACTTCCTACTTTTTCCCGCCTCCAGGCCTGTGAACTCCTCGGTGGGTGGGGCCAACCGCCTGCCTCCACCCCACCTGGTGTGGACATCAGACCCTGGAGGGAGGCAACAAGGGTTTTTGTTTGACGGGTGTTCCTGACCTGGGGAGGGGGTGTGTGTGTATGTGGTGTTATTCTGTGACCCCTGGGGTCCAGGGCGTCACATGTCCCAAGGTGTGGGTTGAGTCTGTGTGGCCTGGATGCTGGATGGTGTCCGTTCCCTGGCATTTACCAAAAGAACCCTCTCAGGCGGCTGAAGATCAGTGGGCACTAGTGTGAAAAGTAGGTCCTGACCAACCGGGCAGAGGAGTGCTGTCACAGAATGCCCGAATGGTAACTTTCAGCTAGATCCCTATGGGTGGAACAAGGGGTCACCGGAAGGACCTTTTGATTCTGCTGTGTAAGATGAAGCCGAGGGAGAGGGGCTTGTGGCCTCTACTGGAATCCTGAGAACCAGGGAAGCGGTTAGCCATAAAAACTAAGCATGTTCCTGATGCTAACGGCAACCTCTTTGTGAGTCAAGTGTGTGTCCGCCTAAGGCTTGATGAAGATTTGTGTGTAAAGTTTGCCAGGAAAGACATTTTGTTGAAGAAACCTGTGAAAGTGTCAGTGTTTGTGTCGCACCAATAGAAAATATTTATATCACTGAATTGCACTGGAGAGACGATTGGGGAGCAGAGAAATAACACTCGGCTCCGAACAGCCTCTGATGTTGACAAATGCCACCATCTGCCCCTCCAACATAATTATAGGTTCATCTTAAAAGTTAATTTAAATATTTTTTATGTTGTTTTTTTTTTTTTTACAATTTTTCTTAATTTCCTTAGGGTACTCGAACCTGAATGATGACCTATTCTAAGAAAAGATAATCAAAATCACAAAGCCGAAAACCCCTTTAACACTACTGCTCATGGCCACTAGAAATATTGGATAAGCATAGGATATTGTAAGTGTCAGTATCAAGTCATAGACCTGACATAATTCAATAATTCTGAAAAATACATCCTGTCCCTGCATATATTATGAAATTAAAAAAAAAATCCTATAAATTGCCATCACATCTATTAATGCCGTCCATACCACTCTTGACATATTTGATAATGAAATGCAACATAAGATGCACTTGGACAAAAGAAAAACATTTCAGGAACATGTGAAACCAATTACATTATATTTTATTAGATCCCTTTAGACGTATGCTTTCATTATAAGTATTGCATGTAACAGTTGTCTTTACATTTAATTAGTTTTTAATTTAATGCTATTTGTCAACATCTCTCAGAATAGGGCAGAAAATTTGGAAATGTAGTGGTATTTCTCCTCTTTCATGTATAATGTATGAATAATGCTATATTTCTTTTGTAACATTTAGTCTGCATCATTCAGGAAATTGTCAATTCCATAAACTAGATATTTTGGATCATAAAATGTCACTGCATTGTATATTGTAATGCTGCATGGCTATTTGGAAAACCACTCGGTAATACTTTATATGTGAAAGCCCTAGGTCATGTTCATAATTTTCAATAGTTGCACCAATAAAAGCAGCACAGCTAGTAAATGCTTTTTGGACATCTCGTATAAAAGTATGCATAAGAGCCATGTAAAAAAACAAAGCAAGAGTATCTACAAAAATGCATCAATCTGCACACCAATGGAGCTAATACAAGTCAATGGGACAAGTCCTTAATCCTAGTTTCTAAGTAAAGTATTTGATAAATATAGTAGATTTGAATGCCCAATATTGTAAGGTCCAGGGTTTCCATGGACTTTGTTGTGTTCTCTTGCCCTCGTCTGTTGCCTCGCCTGGCCCTTGAACTTCCTGTCTGCACTGCTTATAAGTCCCGCTCCGGGATTTAGTTCTTGCTCGAGTATTTTGTGCTGCTGGCTACTGAGTCACTTCTGGCTTGTTTCTGCTGCTGCATGTTAGCTCTGTGCTCTGCCTTAATATGGGTCAGCTGCCTGCAGTTGATGGTGAATTTCCCTGATCCTGGCTGTGGGTTCCTCCCTTCAAGACTCCCATGAGAAGAGCTAATACTGCTGAACTTCCTTGGTCTTTAAGAACTAGTTTCTCTGTTAGAGTCCTGGATGAAGTACACGGATAACTATCTGTACGGGTTGTGTGCTGGACTTGAGCGGGACTTTATTCAGCCCTAGGAAGTACACTGAGAATTGTTTGTTTGCTGTGTGCCCCTGCACATAACTTCTGGACTCTCATGTATTAGTCCTGTGAGCACACCTGCAGTTAACTTCTGGACATTCACCATTTGTTTGCTGTGCTTACTTCCGTATATTATTCTGGACATTTCACCATATGTTTGCTGTGCTTACACTGGGTTCCCATCAGCGTTTTTCTGCCGCACTGCCAGATCCGGCACAAATACAGTACAGTTCAATAAAGTTCACTGGCAAGCTCCCGGCACATGCGGTCATGTGACCAGAGCATGTGACAGCATGTGACCAAGGCTTGCCACGCTGCCTGTGAACTGTATTGAACTGTACTGTACTTGTGCCGGATCTGGCAGTGCGGCAGGAAAATGCTTATGTGAAACGAGCGTTACTCTTGCATATTATTCTTGACATTTCACCATTTGTTTGCTGTGCAATCCTGCATATTATTCTGGACTTTCACATATTTGTTTGCTGCACGCAATCCTGCATATTATGTTTGGACTTTACATACTAGTGCGGTTTGCACTTACATTTAATTTGTAGTTGCCTACTATTAAACTCTGTTATTTACACTGTGCTTATTATTTGTTAGTAGATTATTTATCCAACCCTTGTCTCAGTTTTGTTATATTCCATGCTATCAGATTCCAGAGTATCTACATAATTATTACAAATATATTAGGAAGAATCTTTATTATAGTGTGCGACATGGCCCACTGATTAGAAAATTCTGACCCAGGGTTTCGCCTACGCAGGCTTCTTCCTGTGCAAGCAAGGATTACATATCAGCAAGCCAAGTGGAATTTTTAAACTAATGAGCACTATTTTATGACTAGTTGGAATAAATCATTCTGCTTTTACCCTAAATTTCTGGTGGATTTATCCTTCATTTTTAGAATGTGTGAAAATAATTATGTAGGTAAAGTTGAACAAATTACCTGGATGGATGGTGAGGACTGAATTGTGGAATATGAGTGATATTACATTGAAATTTTCCCCTGATATTAAGGCGTGCTGAGATATTTGTGGTGCTCAGAAGATTGAGGTTTTTTCCTAATATATTAGCATTTCAAGTAGCAATCTATAGAAAGAGAATCTAAAAAACATAATGAAATTTACATTTCTATGAGGAATATTTTCACATACTGATTGCTTGTTAAAATCAACGGAGAAAAGAAAAGCCACAAAGATGTGATGAATTGTTCATAATTTAATATAAATGTGTTCTAGTGACGCAGAGCTTTGATACCAATGGTATTAAGCATCACAAGTCCTTTACTTTGTCACTCTACTTGACATGCAGGCTGATAATATGGAAAAAATGAATTAGTTAAAAATATGATTGGGGCCCTGTTACTAAAACTAGTTATACTAATATACGTTATCGTATATTGGCTTGTAGGAGAGAATAAGGCACTACAATAGGTCACAATAAGAGCAATACATTCGGTAATATTACGTCCATCTCACTCTAGAACACTCAAAGGAGCACCATATTCTTGTTTAAGGCATTTATAGCCCTCCCTGATATGTTACATCAAAAACTTGACATCTTCAGGAGTTAAGGCTAATTGCATTGTCGGGTACCCTAAGCGCCAATTATGTACAACTTATCGTGATATTATAGGTGATTTGTCTTTGATACCCACTGATTAGCTTTGGTAGCCAGTAGCAGCTGGTTGTGAACATTGTTCGGAGCTGTAATGCCAGGTCCCATTCAATGTGTTTCGGCTGCTGCTGAGTATCGCACATCTATCATATATTTTTTTTAATAGGAGTTGTACTTGTTAGTGTTGATAGATGCGGCTCTGGTCTATGGTTATATCTTGCCACTGCCGGAGCTAATAACAGCTACAGTGGGGAAAATAAGTATTTGAGACACTGCCAATGCCAATGCCAAATTTTTCCACCTACATAGAATGGAGAGGTCTGTATTTTTTATCGTAGGTACACTTCAACTGTTACGGAGAGAATCCAAATAAAACCAAACCAGAAACTCATATAATAATTAATAATTAATTTTCATTTTGTTGCATTAAATAAGTATTTTATCACCTACAGTACCAACCATCAAGAATTCTGGCTCTCACAGATTTGCTTTTTTTTCTTTAAGAAGACCTCCTACTCTGCACTCATTACCTGTATTAATTGCATCTGTTTGAACCCATTACCTGTATAAAAGACACCTGTCCACACAATCACACTCCAACCTCTCCACCATAGCCAAGACCGAAAACTGTAGACTTATACAAGCTGGGATGGGCCACAGGCCAATACACAAGCAGCTTGGTGACAAGGCAACAACTGTTAGCGCAATTATTAGAAAATTGATGAAACACAAAATGACTGTCAATCTTACTCGGTCTGGGGCTTCATGCAAGATCTTACCTCATGAGATAAGTATTGATGAGATGAGTGGACCCGTGGAAGTTTGGTTTGGTTGGTGTAGCCGGACTTTTGAAAAAGTTTGGTTTGGGTCTCGGGTTGACCTAAGCCGTAGTGGAAGTCTCTAACTGGGCAGTTCGGATCTCTGCCCACATGCAGTCAGCCATCATCAGACCACTTTGGGGGCAGGTGGGCAGGCTTTTCCCATTTTCTTTTTTGGGTGCACACTACATCCGATCATGCTGTTGTTATCCCCAGTGGAAGCCAATCAAACACTGTAAGCAGCTCGCACTGGGCTGAGTACTGAGCATACCTGAGCACAGCAAAACTCCCATGAGTGGTTTGCATACATAAAGCATCTGATCTCTCAACTCAAACTGTGCTTTTTTTTTGTAAAGTCTGTGTTCAGTACAAACATTGAACAACAAACCTCATGTTCCCTCATCTCTAGTAAGGATGATTCTGAGAAAGATCAGGAATCATCCCAGAATTACACAGGAAGACCTGGTCAATGATGTGAAGAGAGCTGACACTACAGTCTCAAAGATTCCTGTTAGCAACAGATTATTCCATCATGGATTCAAATCCTGCAGAGCATGCAAGGTCACACTACTCATGCCTCATGGTCCTCACTGCTCATCACATGTCTAGGGCCATTTGAAGTTCACCAATTACCATCTGGATGATCCAGAAGAGGCATTTAGTCAGATAAGCCAAAATAAAACTTTTAGGCATCAACTCCACTCGCCGTGTTTGGAGAAAGAAGAAGGATGAGTAAACCCTCAAGAACACTGTCCCAACCATGAAGCATGCGGGTGGAAACAACATACTTTGGGGGTGATTCTCTGCAAAGTGTACAGGACGACTGCACTGTATTGAAGGGAGGATGGATGAGGTCATGTATCACGAGATTTTGGCCAAAAACCTCTATCCCTCAGTTAGAAGATTGAAGATGGGGTTGTGGCTGGATCTTCCAGCATGACAATGACCTGAAACACACAGCCAGGGCAACTAAGGAGTGGCTCCATAAGAAGCATTTCAAGGTCCTGGATTGACCTAGCCAGTCTCCAGACCTGAACCCAATAGAAAATCTTTGGAGGAGCTGAAACTCCATGCTGCCAAGCGACAGCCCCAAACCTGAAAGATCTGGAGAAGATCTGTATGGAGGAGTGGGGCAAAATCTCTGCTGTAGTGTGTGCAATCCTGTTCAAGCACTACAGGAAACGTATGACCTCTGTAATTGCAAACAAACTTTTCAGTACCAAATATTAAGTTCTGTTTTTCTATTGTATCAAATAATTATTTTATGTAATAAAATGCAAATTAATTATTTAAAAATTATACATTGTGATTTTCTGATTTTTTTTGTATTCTGTCTCTCACAGTTGAAGTACACCTATGATAAAAATTACAGATCACTCTATTTTTGTGGGCGAGAAAACTTTAAAAATCGGCAGAGTATCAAATCCTTATTTTCTTCACTGTATTTGATGGGGGTGCAAAGTGTTGGTCCACCACTAATCTGATAATGATGACTTATCATACAATATAGATGACCTATTTCCCTTTAACAACTGCACTTATGTGCAGACATAGCTGGCAGGAGGTTATTGAATTTCTATATGCCATTCTTCTAACATACCAACCTGCAGGATATTAGGGGCACTTTGCACACTACGACATCGCAAGCCAATGTTTGCGATGCCGAGCGCGATAGTCCCCGCCCTCGTTGCAGCTGCGATATCATGGTGATAGCTGGCGTAGCGAACATTATCGCTACGCCAGCTTCACATGCACTCACCTGCCCTGCGACGTTGCTCTGGCCGGCGACCCACCTCCTTATTAAGGGGGCGGGTCGTTCGGCGTCATAGCGATGTCACACGGCAGGCGGCCAATAGAAGCGGAGGTGCGGAGATGAGTTTGACGTAAGCATCCCGCCCACCTCCTTCCTTCCGCATAGCTGGCGTGAGCCGCAGGACGCAGGTAGGAGATGTTCCTCACTCCTGCGGCTTCACACACAGCGATGTGTGCTGCCGCAGGAACGAGGAATAACATCGTGACATCGGTCTTTTCCAAATTATGGAAATGACTGACGCTACACCGATGATACGATTACGACGATTTTGCACTCGTTAATCGTATCAAAAAGGCTTTACACACTACGATATCGCCTGCGACGCCGGATGTGCAGCAGTTTCAATTTGACCCCACCAACATCGCACCCGCGATATCGTAGTGTGCAAAGTGCCCCTTAGACTCGACTTGCCAATAAACTAACGGCAAAAACCACCATGTTAAAGATACCAGTCTGTGTCAATAATCTCTTTCAGTAAGATTTCTTAATAAATCTCTGATACAGTTCAATATTAGACAAGAGCAGTGAATAATTAATACACAAACTGGATCTTAAATCAGATTAATGCTCAAACGGCAGTACACTATTATAAATCAGAACCAAGGTAAGTATTTTGGAGATCATAAATAAAATTTATTCCATATTAACCAAAATAATTCTGAGAATTCTTGTAAATCTGCTAGTATTGATATCCACAGAATCTTCAATGAGGCTGTCAAGGATCCAACTCTAAACACATATTAGGTTGAACTCAATGGACTTAAAGGGAACCTGTCACATATAAAAACGATATTATCCTGCAGATATGGAGTTAATCTGCAGGTTAATAGCCCGGTGCCTGCACATAATTTCCTCTTGGCAGCGAAATTCTAACTTTAATCCTCCCAGCAGCGTTGGGTTTCAGTCATGGAGCTGACACAGGTTCAGTCACCGCTCTGTGTATGGAAAGTGGCGGCTGTAACCGCACCCTTCGCACTGACTGACAGCCAGGTCTAATGCTGAGTGGCTACTAGTTTGGGAGGCATGGTTACAGTCGCCGCTCTCCACACACAAATTAAACCCTTACTAGCGCTACTCTATGAATGAAACCGAAACATTTTCGGGAGGATTAAAGCTCATTTCCTACCAGCAGCGGAGTTGTACATGTGCTGGACAAGTTTTAAACGCTATTAACTTGCAGATTAACACCACATCTTCAGACTAATACACGTGACAGGATGCCTTTGGTCAATCATGTGCACATCAACCCAAGAACAAAATAAAAAGACCTTGTGAAGATGCTGGTGGAAACTGGTAAGATTGTGACATTATCTACAGTGAAACGAGTACTGTGTCAACATGTGCTAAAAGGCCACTCTGCCAGGTAGAACCCATTACTCCAAATAAACATAAAAAATCCAAATTAATGTTTGCAAATGCACACTATCTTGCGATTGGATCACAGCTGCAGAGGAGAGGGAGAGAGTGATCTATCCATCTCCTCCATTGTCAACCTGTGCGTATTTCGCACTGCACTCCGATGTCATCCGAGTGAAGTCCAATGTTTCACTCACACCCATAGACTTTTATGGGTGCGAGCGATGATAGACTCGCAGACATTCGCAGCCTGCTGTGATTTTTTCCTCAGTCCAATTAGGGCTGAGGAAAAACTCTTAGATCTTATTTGCAGCATTGTCTTAAATGGAGCCGAGTGCAATGCGACATTCAATGCTCTTGTCTAATTTGTAACTGTTTCAGGGATTTGTTTTGCATTATTACTCTCTGTACTATAGTAAGTGGCTTGAATGATGGCAATCTTGAGTCCAAGTTTAGTTGGTTAAGGACTGAGTCGTTGATTAGCTATTCACACTGTAAGGCTGCATGCGAACATCGCGTTTTTTTGCATTTTTGACGCGTTTTAAACTGCACTGTGTCAATGACAAACAGCATGCTTTTGCTTCCACAGCAAAGTCTATGAGAAATCTGAATTTTCATGCGCACGGTGCAATTTTTTTGTCTGCTATTTATTTGTCAAATATTTGTCAAAATCTTTGACACAAAAAAAGCAGCATGTCACTTTGGGTTTTTGTCATGTTTTGTCGCTCATTGAAATCAATGAGGTGGATCAAAAACGCATGGAAAAACAAATAATACCAATTCCAAATTTGTTTGCGTTTTGCATACGTTGTACTTGCAGTTTTGTCATTAAAAACACAGGTCGCCCACATTGTTTGCAGGAGTGAAAATCTCTCACTGTCTGTCTCTCTCTCCGTGTCATACCAATCACCAGCGCAGCTGTCACTCTGCTCCCACGGCCTCTCATGATTCTGTCGGGGCCACTCATTAGGCTCATACATTTTCACTGCTTCCCGATATATGTGATTGGTTGCATTCAGATGCGCCTCCATGCTGAGTGACGGCTGTCTGACTGCAACCAATCACAGCTGCCGACGGGCGGTCTATATATACAGTAAAATAAATAAAAAAATAATTTAAAAAAAGGTGTGCGGTCCCCCTCAATTTTGATACCCAGCCAAGATAAAGAACAATAAGGGTACTACCGTTAATGAGTTAATACCATGTATGAAAAATGTTTTGCTTTTATTGATACAAAAGTGCACAACAATAGATACATCAGTGGTAGTAAAACAATTATATATAGGATAAGAGTATATGGAAAGAATAACCTGATACAGAGGCAGAAGGAGGAAAAAAGGTACCGGTCTCCCGAAGCAGCAGACACGAAACACGCGTCAGGACCGCTCCCGCATGTGTGGTTGACAGACTCCCCCCATTCTCGGTAAAATACTACAAGCAGGTAGGTCTCCAGGTGCCACATCACCATCAATGATTTCTTTTACATGATGTTTTGTTCTGCACTTTGTCACTTTTGATCATTGGTGGGTATATCAAATATGTGGCCCTGTGATTGACTCATTATGATTGCTTGCTTTAGCATATACCTTTTACTTGTCCCCCCCCTACTTTTGATCTACATGGACGACACTCATTAGTGGGATCATTCTTACTGCCCATACCTCCCTGTATGATCTGGTAAAACACTTTTTTGGGGGAGCCTGTCTTCCTCATGCGGGACCTTTTTTCCTCCTTCTGCCTCTGTATCAGGTTATTCTTTCCATATACTCTTATCCTATATATAATTGTTTTACTACCGCTGATGTATCTATTGTTGTGCACTTTTGTATCAATAAAAGCAAAAAAAATTTCATACATGGTATTAACTCATTATGTACCAGCACGGTAGTACCCTTATTGTTCTCTTGTTTTCTCATATTATGAATTGGGGTACGTGCAAATTACTCTTATAATGAGGTCCAGCGCTCTTGGTCTTTGTTTTCTTCCAGCCAAAATAAAGCCTCACAGCTGATGGCTGGTATTCTCAGGCTGGGGAGACCGACGTTATTGGGAGCCCTCCAGCCTAAAAATATCATCCAGCAGCCGCCCAGAATTGCTGCATCCGTTAGATGCAACAGTGCCGGGACTTTACCCGGCTTTTCCCAATTACTTTGGTGCGGTGGCAGTCCGGGTAATCATGAGTTAATAACAGCCCATAGCTGCCACTAAGCCCTAGATTAGTGATGGTTGGTATCTATGAGATACCCCCCCATTACTAATCTGTAAGTGAAAGTAATTAAACACAAACACCCAAAAAATCCTTTATTTGAAATAAAAGACAAAAAAGCATCCTTTTTCACCACTTTATTAACTCCCAAACACCCCTCCAAGTCCAACGTAATCCACACGAGGTCCCACGATGCTTCCAGCACTGCTACATCTGACACTCACAGCGAGTGCCAGAGAACATGACTGCCCACTGTGAGCCCCATCCAACAACTGAAGTGAGTCGCGCTAACAGTGGTGACATCACTCAGGTTAGCCGCTACCACAGCTGGAGTCTTCCACCCATGACAACAAATCACCCGAGTGGCTGAAGTGAGCAGCGCAATCAGAAGTACTGTCACTTAGGGGATTTCCGTTCACAGGTGCAGTCCTCCACCTGGACTTACTACCACTATGAGCTACTATCAGCTCAAAATGCGTCAGCAATGCTTCTAAGGTGAATAAAAGCTGCAAAAAATATCCCTTTGATGTAAACAGTCCTCTATGTTTTACACTGTTGCTGGATACTGGATACTTGGGAGTTAATTATATTAGTCTGTGTTACCTGGGAGTTGGCCCAGAGGTCTTTGGCGGGCTTTGCACGTTGCAACATCACAAGCCGATGCTGCGATGTTGCACGCGATAGTCCCCGCCCCGTCGCAGGTACAATATCTTGTGAAAGCTGGCGTAGCGAAAATTATCGCTACGCCGGCTTCACATACACTCACCTGCCCTGCGACCGTCACTCTGGCCGGCGACCTGCCTCCTTATTAAGTGGCCGGGTCGTGCGGCGTCACTGCGACGTCACACGGCAGGCGGCCAATAGGAGCGGAGGGACGGAGATGAGCAGGATGTAAACATTCCGCCCACCTCCTTCCTTCTGCATATCCTACGGAAGCCGCGGTGACGCCGGTAGGAGATGTATCATCTAGGCTTTACACACTGCGATGTCGCATGCGATGCCGGACGTGCGTCACTCTCAATTTGACCCCACCGACATCGCACCTGCGATGTCGTAGTGAGCAAAGCCCGCCTTTATCCGAGCACCACACCTTATCCGCAGGACGCTGAATGAACTTTTGTATCTGGAGAGCTGATTAACTATTTTTTTTGTTAACCCACAGCACGGATCACCAGAGGTTTACACCGCAGGCTGCATAAACAAGGCGACATCCTACTTGTCAATCTTCGCTACTATCTTCAGTACCAGAGGGAACTGTAAGATCCTATGACACTCGCTCCAGCGCTGAAGATGATAACCTGCAGCAGGACGCTGCCTTGTTTAGTGCAGTGCAGAGCTCATGCGGTCGCTGCTGTGGGTTAAAAGCAAAAACCTCTAATAGATTGATTTAGAAAAATGATTCTACTGCTAAGTCCTGAGCTATAATTGTTTTCCTTTTGAAAGTGGGAGTACACTGTAATTAATGTGTAAATGTATGCCTGTCACCTGTCAGAGGCCATTTTTCATGATTTTTTTTATGTTTTTCTTGGAGCAGCAATGCCAGAAACAGCCGAGTAAAGGAAAAGGGGCAGGGACTGCTTATGTCATCCTAGGCATATTAAACAATTACTTGGCATGAAAAAAATGAGAGGGAAAGACAGCGAGATAGAAAAATAGGTTGTGTGCCTCAGACAGCACATTGATTAATATTGTGCTAGTAATAGTAAAACTTGACTAGATGCAAAAAATATATCACAGAAAAAATATAATAATGGGAAAAGTCCAACATAGCAATATCCCAGGCTTATAAAACTTCACTTTCATTCAATGCAGATTACAAACTCCATACAATACTGGATTCAGTATAGTTGCAGATCTTCGTGTTGTGGTATGAAGCCCTTAATCATGGTGAACAGTGGGGCACACGACAAGTTTGTGGTATCTTTAGATACTTGTCACACTAGGTACAGGGAAGTACCAAGCACACGGTGAAAGGAAAGGGAAGGGAAACCCTGTGTCTAGGGAAGGGGGAGTTCGTGACCACTGACCAAGTCTACTGCTGGGCCCTGGGTTTCCTCACTGCCCTAGATAGGTACTGCACCTATGCGATGAGCCAGATACCTGACCCCAAGCTGTCCCTGATCTGGACCCTAGGTAGGGAGCAGGTGGGATGAGCTATTTATCAACCCCACTAGGCACTAAAGGACATACAGAGATAAAGAAGGAAAAACCACAAATAATATGTCTAGTTGTCTCAGGAGAGAAGCTGCAACAACCACCAAGATTCTCCAGATGCAAGCCGCCTGCCTGCACTGAAGACTTAATAAACATGTATCAAATATCACCAGCACTGAGTAATAGGAAGTGAAGGTATATACAGTATAGACAAGGAAAGTACTGATGAACAGCAGCTGACAGGCTGAACAACGCTCCAGAATCCTAAGGGAAAATTAATGAAAACCAAGCAGGCATGATAGAAGGTCAGGGAGTAGTGTGTGCAGCCAAACGCTGGGACCGTCTATTGCCGGACACCACAGAACCTTCTATCACCCGTCACACACACGTGACAATACTTTTGGCTAACTTTATGCCACCTTTAGACTTTGCTTTTTTTGGGGTGGGGAATGCTTGGCATCAGAATTAAGAAACTTTTCAATCTACTAAACCATGCCGTTTTCACAAGCCATGCCACTTGTCTTCCAAAATGAAAAAAAAAATGTCTAAAACATACAATGAATCAAGTGCAAGGCATGTACTCTAGATTTTTCACACTTTTCTTTGGGTAAAATAAATTTGGTAACTAAAATATACCAGATTCTGTGTCTAATTGAGGCAGAATTCTGACAAACATGTTTTGCAATGCCATCATACCGTGTGTTCAAGTCTATGACAAAGTACAGCAGGCAGCACCTTCCTACACACAAGGGCACTGCAAACAAACTTTCTTCCCCATGATGGACAATGACTACTGTTGAGTGCATACCTCCTGAACGTATTCACCTCACAATGGGCACAAAACAATGTATACCAATATATTTACTAACGGAACATTCTAGTTTTTGGACTTAAGAAATGGTACAAAAGTAAGCCAACTAATACCTTGTTTCCCCAAAAATAAGACGCTATCATGTTATTTTTTGCTCCAAAAAATGTGCTAAGGTTTATGTTTGGGGTAAGTCTTATTTTTGGGGAAACAAGGGTTGTAGGTAAGTTAACCCCCAAAACAAGGCAGACACCTCCCAGAAGAATCATACTTACCAGATCCCGGTCATCTGCGTCGCTTGTTGATCCTTTTGCAATCCACAGCGGGTGCTCCCAGCTGGTCCTTGTGTACTCTACAGTTTTGCTCCCCTGCTTCCGGCCGACACTCACACACACAAACATCAGGTGATATCATAGTGCTTCCAGCCGACAAGGGGACCTGGGACACTGTGGAATGAGAGGACTTGTGGTGGAATGCATCGAGGAAATGCGGTGGAACGCATTGATTCGTTCCACTGCAGATCCTCGAGTGTTCCACCACAGATCCTTTGGTTTAACTGCATTCCATGTCCAGGAGCAGTACAGTATAACCAGATGTGTTTGTGCATTTCTCTACAGGTCTTCAATGCGTTCCACCACAGGTCCTTGTGTTCCACTGCATGCCATGTCCAGGAGCAGTAAAGTATAACTGGATGTGTGTGTGTGTGCGTTATACTACAGGTCTTCAATGCATTCCACCGCAGGTGCTCATGTTTGACAGCATTCCATTCTGAGTATGGTGAGTTTGATTGCGGGGTCTGTCTTCTCTCTTTTGTGGGTGTCTGCTTTCTTTAATGAAGTGTCCTTTAGAATTCTTTAACTTTTTTAGCTGCATAGACATTTCATAATTGAACCACAACTAGGACTTATTATCGGGGTGGGGTTTATATTTACAGGCGTTGTCCACTACCATAGTGGCCACACATTGATGTAAATCTCATAAAAAATGTTTTTCTCAAATTCATTGTGTAGTCAATTGTGCCACTGAGTGGCGCTATTGTGGTCCACTCATCCCCATTACGTGATCCCCCCTAGCTCCGTGACCTCTGAGATCTGGAGATGTCAGGTGAACTTCCAGTTGATCCGACATCACTGAGGCAGGACCCAGTCTCCCAGAGTGACTGGGCTGTGGCCGGAGTTTCACCACTCATCACAGCCCAGCATCTTACACTCTGTCTCCTTCGCTGCAGAGCGCCACAAACAGGAGCGATGCTAGGCTGTGACGAGTGGTGAAACACCGCCCACAGCCTAGCCACTCAGAGAGACTGGGGCCGCGTCGGTGATGTCGGGTCAACTGGAAGTTGACTTTACATCACCGGATCTCAGAGGTCATGGAGCCCGGGGGTCACATAATGTGGATGTGCGGACCAGAATAGCATCACTCAGAGGCACAATTAACTACACAAGATATTTGAGAAAAACCTTCTTTATGAGCTTTACATTGATGTGTGGCCACTATGCTGTGTAGTGGACCACCTCTTTAAGCCTTAGGCCGGGGCCACACAGGGACTAATGCGATCCTCGCATGACACTTGGCTCACGCTGGCAGCACAGCAGGAGCCGAGTGTCATGCGAGTGTTACTGCGACTGAGGTCCGATCATGCGATTGGACCACAGCTGCAGGGGACGGGCCGGCACTGAGGAGGGGCGGGCTGGCACGGAGGAGGAGAGGGAGGGATTTATCTCCCTCTCTCCTCCATAGCCGGCCATTGCCATTCTCGCCCTGCACTCACGATACACCGGTGTATAAACTTGAATGGGTGCGAGAGAAAGAGTCTCGCTTTAGAGTCGCAGCATGCTGCGATTGTTTTCTCGGTCCGATTGGGGCTGAGAAAATACTCGCTCATGGGTGCTCGGACATAGGTTAATATTGGTCCAAGTGGAATGTGATGTTTCATCGCATTCCACTTGGTCCGATTTTCATGCCTTGTGGCTAAAGGCCGCTTTACACGGAACGACATCCCTAACGAGATGTCATTGGGGTCACGGAATTCGTGACGCACATCCGGCCTCGTTAGCGACGTCATTGCGTGTGAAACTCACCAACGACCGTTAACAATCAAAATTACTTACCTTATCGTTGATCGTTGACGCATCGTTCCATTCCCGATTATTGTTGCTGTTGCAGGACGCAGGTTGTTCGTCGTTTCTGTGGCAGCACACATCGCTATGTGTGACACCGCAGGAACGAAGAACAACCTCGTACCTGCGGCAATGAGGAAGGAGGTGGGCAGGATGTTCGTCCCGCTCATCTTCGCCCCTCCACTTCTATTGGGCAGCCGCTTAGTGACGTCGATGTGATGCCAAACGAACCGCCCCCTTAGAAAGGAGGCGGTACGCCGGCCACAGCGACATTGCTAGGCAGGTAAGTATGTGTGACGGGTTTAGGCGATGTTGTGCGCCACGGGCAGCGATTTGCCTGTGACGCACAACCGACGGGGGTGGGTACGCTCGCTAGCGATATTGATAGCGATATAGCTGCGTGTAAAGTTCCCTTTAGGCCTTACTCCGAAAAGGGCCGAACATTCCTGCTAGGTCTTATTTTCGGGCAGAGCTTATTTCCAGGGAAACAAAGTTGTAGGTTCAAAATTAGGATGGATATATCATGAAAGTATTATGGGTGTCATTTTTAATTGTTTTTTCCATTTCTGGCCATTTATTTTGAGGCAAATTTATCAAACTGTTGGAAAAGTTATATAAAATTTACCATATTCATTTTGGTTGCCACGTTTAGAAAGTGACTAGAAAAATCAAAACACAGAAAACCTCATCGAATTTGTCAAAAACTCAAGAAATTTAACACAAGGGTTATCTGAAGGTGAAGATGAAACTGCAAGCATGCACCATACTCGGCCATTTTATGGACAAGAACAATGATTTTAAATTATCCTGCACCTGTGCTACACGGACAAGGACCAGATACAGATGAGTACATGGAAACATTCATCTCTCAACTGGGTGTTGAAATATAGATATACTGTATACATATATATATACATATATATACACTGTGTGTGTGTGTGTGTATATACAGTTAGGTCCAGAAATATTTGGACAGTGACACAATTTTCGCGAGTTGGGCTCTGCATGCCACCACATTGGATTTGAAATGAAACCTCTACAACAGAATTCAAGTGCAGATTGTAACGTTTAATTTGAAGGTTTGAACAAAAATATCTGATAGAAATTGTAGGAATTGTACACATTTCTTTACAAACACTCCACATTTTAGGAGGTCAAAAGTAATTGGACAAATAAACCAAACCCAAACAAATTTTTATTTTCAATATTTTGTTGCGAATCCTTTGGAGGCAATCACTGCCTTAAGTCTGGAACCCATGGACATCATCAAACGCTGGGTTTCCTCCTTCTTAATGCTTTGCCAGGCCTTTACAGCCGCAGCCTTCAGGTCTTGCTTGTTTGTGGGTCTTTCCGTCTTAAGTCTGGATTTGAGCAAATGAAATGCATGCTCAATTGGGTTAAGATCTGGTGATTGACTTGGCCATTGCAGAATGTTCCACTTTTTTGCACTTATGAACTCCTGGGTAGCTTTGGCTGTATGCTTGGGGTCATTGTCCATCTGTACTATGAAGCGCCATCCGATCAACTTTGCGGCATTTGGCTGAATCTGGGCTGAAAGTATATCCCTGTACACTTCAGAATTCATCCGGCTACTCTTGTCTGCTGTTATGTCATCAATAAACACAAGTGACCCAGTTCCATTGAAAGCCATGCATGCCCATGCCATCACGTTGCCTCCACCATGTTTTACAGAGGATGTGGTGTGCCTTGGATCATGTGCCGTTCCCTTTCTTCTCCAAACTTTTTTCTTCCCATCATTCTGGTACAGGTTGATCTTTGTCTCATCTGTCCATAGAATACTTTTCCAGAACTGAGCTGGCTTCATGAGGTGTTTTTCAGCAAATTTAACTCTGGCCTGTCTATTTTTGGAATTGATGAATGGTTTGCATCTAGATGTGAACCCTTTGTATTTACTTTCATGGAGTCTTCTCTTTACTGTTGACTTAGAGACAGATACACCTACTTCACTGAGAGTGTTCTGGACTTCAGTTGATGTTGTGAATGGGTTCTTCTTGACCAAAGAAAGTATGTGGCGATCATCCACCACTGTTGTCATCCGTGGACGCCCAGGCCTTTTTGAGTTCCCAAGCTCACCAGTCAATTCCTTTTTTCTCAGAATGTACCCGACTGTTGATTTTGCTACTCCAAGCATGTCTACTATCTCTCTGATGGATTTTTTCTTTTTTTTCAGCCTCAGGATGTTCTGCTTCACCTCAATTGAGAGTTCCTTAGACCGCATGTTGTCTGGTCACAGCAACAGCTTCCAAATGCAAAACCACACACCTGTAATCAACCCCAGACCTTTTAACTACTTCATTGATTACAGGTTAATGAGGGAGATGCCTTCAGAGTTAATTGCAGCCCTTAGAGTCCCTTGTCCAATTACTTTTGGTTCCTTGAATAAGAGGAGGCTATGCATTACAGAGCTATGATTCCTAAACCCTTTCTCCGATTTGGATGTGAAAACTCTCATATTGCAGCTGGGAGTGTGCACTTTCAGTCCATATTATATATATATAATTGTATTTCTGAACATGTTTTTGTAAACAGCTAAAATAACAAAACTTGTGTCACTGTCCAAATATTTCTGGACCTAACTGTATATATATATATATATATATATATATATATATATATATATATATTTTAATTGATTTATATTACAGTATAAAAGATAGCCTAAAGTCATAATTACCTAACATTCGAGCACAATTTATTTATACAATTTTATACAATAACAAAAATGAAGTTAATTGGCAAAAGATATACACTAGAGCATCGCAATAAATTAGAATATCCTCAAAAAGTTAATTTATTTCAGTAATTCAATACAAAAAGGGAAACACATATATTATATAGAGTCGTTACACACAGAGGGATCTATTTCAAGTCTTTATTTCTGTTAATGTTGATAATTATGGCTAAAGGGTGCTTTACACGAGACGACGGATCATGCGATGCATCGTCGGGGTCACGGTTCTCGTACACGACAACGTCGTCTTGTGGGAAACCTCTGAGCGACGCAGTATCGCTCACAAATCGTGAGTCATGTACTCGTCGCTCAGTTTCCTATTATCGTTTATTTTTACTTGTGCTGGTTGTTCATCTTTCCCGTGGCAGCGCACGTCGCTCCGTGTGACACCACAGGAGCGATGAACTCTGCTTACCTGCGTCCCACGGCTCCTGCCGGCTATGCGGAAGGAAGGAGGTGGGCGGGATGTTTACATCCCGCTCATCTCCGCCCCTTCGCTTCTATTGGCCGGCGGCTGTGTGACATCGCTGTGACGCCGAACGTCCCTCCCCATTCAGGAAGCGGACGTTCGCCGCCCACAGCGAGGTCGCTCAGCAGGTAAGTACGTGTGTCGGAGGTTTCATGACTTTGTGCGACACAGGCAGCGATTTGCCCGTGACGCACAAATGACGGGGGCGGGTACGATCGATTGTGAAATTACACAATCGGTCGTCCCGTGTAAAGCAGGCTTTACATCAAATGAAAACCCAAAAGTCATTATCTCAGACAATTAGAATAATTACCACAAAACACCCGCAAAGGCTTGCTAAGCATTTAAAATTGTCCCTTAGTCTGGTTCAGTAGGCTACATAATCATGGGGAAGACTGCTGACTTGACGGATGTCTAGAAGGCAGTCATTGACACACTCCACAAGGAGGGTAAGCCACAAAAGGTCATTGCTAAAGAAGCTGTCTGTTCACAGAGTGCTGCATCTGTGGATAAGTAGTTCATGCATTTTTCCCCTCTGTGTCCTCATGTCTTTGCTAACGTTTAGTGGGGTTGATGAAGCGCTCATCCCACCCTGTTCCCTATTTAGGGTCCTAGGGTAAGGTATCTGGCTTGGTTCATAGATGCAGAACCTATCTAAGGTGGTGAGGGACCCCTTCCCTAAACACAGGGTTTCCCTTCCCTTTCTCCATTCGCTTGGTACTTCCCTGTACCTAGATTGACACTATTATGCAGTTCAGGTAGAATTTTATACCGCCCCTGCAGCAGTCGGACTGCTTAGATCCGGGGATTGCTGTGGCTCGAGGGTCTCCGGACCCGGGGTCTCGCGGACACTCAAAAGTAAGAAGGGGGCTATTTACAGGGGGTTAGTGTTCGTGACACCACCCGTGGTTCGCGCTAAGGGGGGTACTACCGCTGCCGATGGGAGTACCTGAGGGAGATGGTGTGGGGCAGCCAGATGACGTTCCCTCCATGGGTAGGGTAGGCCCCGGGACTCCGGATGGTGATAGCGCAAGGAAGCGTGGTGCAGACCGCGCAGCAAGCAGGGTGCAGGGGGGGAGCAGCGTACTCACTCAAGTCATGTGGATGTTGGTGCGACCATCAAATAGACTCTGACACATGAGTAAACCAAGTCTCTGGGTGCCGCTGCCTCTCTGGGGAGCTCGTCCGGGAATCCGTTCCCGTTGGTATTGTTGATAGTCCTGACCTACCTCCATGCACTGATTTTAGACGTTTCCGAGTGACCCCTCGGTCTGAAGCTTTCGGGGTCCAGCTCACTATGCCTTGATAGAGGAGCTGTGCTCTCGATGGCTGACACTTGAGATTTCAGTGGGCCACATGGGTTGGAAAGCACTATTCCCCTCGTTGTGTTGGTGCCTTCTATCTGTGAGCTCTTAGGGAAAGTTCATAAAGAGACTATCCTCCACAGGTTAATTATCAGGTTGCGTGAAGCTACTCCCTGATCTAAGGTGCTCGGTACCAGTCCGGTTACTAGATATTTTGGTGCTGACCGTTCTCCTAAACTAAGTCAGGCACCTTTCTCCAATACCCTGCGACCTGGTCTCCGACTCCTCCGGCCCCAGACCACTGTCTGCGACCTAGCCAAAGTCTCCCAGGGAGCTACAACTCCCCTAGCTTCTCACTCTCTGAGGGCTACCACTGAACTGACTAACTCCCTCCAACCAGTCTGCCTTACCCTTAGGCGGGTGGACCTTTTCCAGCTAGACCACCCACTGTTGTGCCTGACAGGTTGTGGTGTAAGGTGACTAGGATTTGAATGCTAATTGAAGCAATACCAAAGTTTAGGATCCGAGAACCATGGAGGATGGGTTCTGCACCATAAGAAAAAGGAGTGCAGTTCCCTGTGACACTCTGACTAGTTCAGGGGTGTCACAATTTGTCAAATGCTTATGGAGCAGTGTGTGGCTATAACCTAATTGCAGTGCTTTCATTGGGTTTCATTGGCTGTACTGCATCTAAAATGGGATATGTAATACTGCCAATATTTGCTGTGACATACTGACAATGTACCATCTGTATAACTGTATATTTACACAGTTGAAACCAGAAGTTTACATACACGATCTAAAAAGACACATCTACAAGTTTTTCTCACTATAAGGTATGAATTCAGAATAAACCTTTCCCCTTTTAGGTCAATTAGGAACCAAAATTATTTACCGTATTTTTCGGATTATAAGACGCACTTTTCCTCCCAAAAATTTAGGAGGAAAATAAGGGGTGCATCTTAAAATCCGAATATAGATTTACCTGGGGGACCTGTCTGTGCGGCGATCAAGTGCATTCAGGCGGCCGGGTGCCTGTGGCTGCATGCGTGCGGGCGGCAGCCTGGTGCCTGTCGGTGCCGGCTGCGTATCTGTGTGGGTGGGCGGGCGGCCTGCTGGCTGCTACTCTGTGTGTGTGGGCGGCTGTGCGGCAGGTTTCCCACTGTGTCCGCGGTCCCAGTTTCAAATGATGGTGCCGGGAGTGAGCGCGTGCGCAGATGGAGCTCTTGGATGAGAGCTCCATCTGTGCACGCGCCACTCTGTGAGTCAGCGCATGCGCAGATGGAACCCTTGGATGAGAGCTCCATCTCCGCATGCGCCGATCCAGGCACCATGATTTGAACCAAGACTGCGGACACTGGGACACTCACTGCACTGGCCTGCTGCACCACTCACCCTCCGCTGCCACTACTGACCGCCCGCGCCTGCCGCAACGGACCCGCCATGCCTGCCGCCACTGACCCGCAGCTCCTGTTGCCATGGACGCCGCCATAACGGACTCGCCGTGCCTGCCGCCACTGACTCGCTGTGTCCATCGCCACGGACGCCGCCGTGCCTGCTGCCACTGACCCGCCGCGCCTGCCGCCACTGACCCACCGCGCCTGCCAGCACAACCTCTGCCTATTGTGACCCCGCTGCACCACCACTGCTGCCCCCCCCCTTCCCGGTAAAACAACACCGAAGTATAACACGGACTCCATTTTTAATTTTTTTTACCTTTTTTATCTCTAAATTTGGGGTGCGTCTTATAATCCGGTGCGTCTTATAAAGCAAAAAATACGGTATATTTGCCAAATGCTAGAATAGTGGGAGAGAATGTTTTAAAGCATTTGTATAACTTTTTTACATACTCAAAAGTTTACATACACAAAGAGTACTATATTTCTAAACAATATGGGATAGCCCATATTATGATGTCATATCTTTGGAAGCTTCTGATACATTTATTGGCAACATCTGAGTTAATTAGTGACATACCTGTGGATGTATTTTAATGCACACCTGACACACGCTGCTTCTTTGTGTAGCATCATGGAAAAGTCAAAAGAAATCAGTCAAGATCTCAGGAGGAGTATTGTGGACTTGCACAAGTCTGGTTCATCCTTGGGTGCAATTTCCAAATACCTGAAGGTGCCTGATTCATCTGCACAAACAATTATATGCAAGTACAAACAAAATGGGAATGTCCAGCCATCATACCACTCAGGAAGGGATGGGTTCTGTGTACTAGAGATGAACGTGCTTTGGTCAGAGATGTGCATATCAACCCAAGAACAAAAGCAAAAGACCTTGTGAAGATGATGGCAGAAGCTGGTAAGATTGTGTCATTATCTACAGTGAAACAAGCACTGTATCAACATGGGTTCAAAGGACACTCTGCCAGGAAAAGTCATTACTCTAAAAGAAACATTAAAAAAACAGATTCATGTTTACAAATGCCCACGTGAACAAAGACCTTAATTTTTAGAGACATGTCCTATGGTCTGATGATACTGAGGTTGAACTGTTTGGACATAATAACCATCGTTGCATTTAGAGAAAAAAGAGAGAAGCTTTGAAGCTTAAGAACACCATCCCAACTGTGAAGCCCAGGGGTGGCAGCATCATGTTGTGTGGTTCCTTTACTACAGGATGGACTGGTGCAATTCATAAAATAGATGTCATCATGAGGAAAGAAGATTATGTGGCAATACTGAAGCAACATCTTAAGACATTGCAAAAAGAGGGAGAGGGAGGGCACCACCTGCTGGTGTGATCACCTAGGTACGGAAACAGTGCATTGTGGAGTGAAAGAAAAAGAGCATACCTGATATACAGGATTTTTTAGCTTTGTTTATTCAATTCATGTGTGTTTTTTTCTACTTTCATCTATAAATAAAGTACATTTTTTGATATACATTTGTGTGGTGATCCCGTATATCAGGTACGCTCTTTTTCTTTCACGCCAACATCTCAAGACATCAACCAGGAACTTAAAGCTTGGGAATACTGCCAAACTGGTTGCAAAGTGGCTTAAGGATAACAAAGTAAATGTTTTGCAGTGGCCATCATAAAGCCCTGATCTCAAACCTATTGAAAATATATGGGCAAAGCTGAAAAGGCCGGTGCGAGCATGGTGTCATTTACACCAGTTTTGCCAGGAGGAATGGGCCCAAATTCCTACCAACTATTGTGAGAAGCTTGTGGAAGGTTATCCAAAATGTTTGACCCAAGTCATACCATTTAAAGGCAATGGTACCAAATACTAATGAAATGCATGTAAACTTTTGACTTTGCAGAAAGTAATAAAAATGCCTTAAAACATTATCTCTCTCATAATTCTGGCATTTACTAAATATAAAGAATTTACCCAAAATGGAAAAGGTTTATTCCGATTTCATGTCAGATATTGAGAAAAACATGCAGATGTGACTTTTTAGATAGTGTAGTAAACTTCTGGTTTCAACTGTTTGCCCTATACATAGCATAGCAGCACATTGTAGTGGCTTAGTGTAGGGTTTGAAGGGTTAGCCGTCGGTGAGCCTAGGCGCTATATCGCTAATCCATAGGGCAGTCATGGTGAACCTTTCACAGGCCGAGTGCCAAAACTGTAGCCCTAAACCCAATTTTTTTTCCGAAGTGCCAACCAATCCTATTATGTAAATAATTGATTTTAACCTTACCTTTACAGTCTTCTCTTCAGCAGGGGGCATCACGCTCATGCATACTTGCCACACATTGAAGCTGAGCCACTACCACTGCCCTTTCCAGACACAGCAGGTGGATTGATGTTTCTGGAAAAAATTGCAGCATATTAGACAGAGATTTTAGCATGGAATGTAATCAGATTTCACCCTGTAATCCACATCTACATTTCAAAATCTGAACATCTTGACAACCCATAAAGACGTACGAGTTTCTCCCCTCCCTCTTCATTGTGTACTTATGTCGCCCTTCCTGGGCCACTTCCTGGTAAACATGTCCCCCATCCTGATATATATTTCATACATTCTGGTATATTTGGCCCCATCATGGCCCCATCCTGGCAAATGTACTCCATCCCAGCATATTTCCCATCCTGGTAAATGTACCCCATTATTGTAAATGTATTTCATCGCTGGCATGTTCCCCCATGCTGTTAAATGACCCCATCCTGGTAAATGTGCCTCATCCCGGCATGTACCCCATTCCTGGTAAATGTCCTCCATCCTGGTAAATGTATCCCATCCTGGTAAATGTACCCCATTATTGTAAATGTATTTTATCGCTGGCATGTTCCCCCATCCCCCCCATCCTTGCAGCCATGTTTCCCCCCCATCCGTGCTGTCCATGTTTCCCCCAACCGTGCTGACCATGTTTCCCCCATCCGTGCAGTTCATGTTTCCCCCATCCGTGCAGTCCATGTTTCTCCCATCCGTGCTGTCCATGTTTCCTCCATCCGTGCTGTCCATGTTTCCCCCATCCGTGCTGTCCATGTTTCCCCCCCATCCGTGCTGTCCATGCTTCCCCCATCCGTGTGGTGCATGCTTCCCCCATCCGTGCTGGCACTGTCCCCCCATCCGTGCTGTCCATGTTTCCCCCATCCGTGCTGTCCATGTTTCCCCCACCCGTGCTGGCACTGTCCCCCCACACCTCGGCACAGCCGCACATGTCGCGGGCAGAGGGGATGCGCTCGCCACGCTCGGGTCCGGGGCTTCTGCTGCTGCTCGGTGGCTCGAGCGGTGGGCCGGACCCGGGGACTCGAGCAGCGCTCCTCGTCCACGAGTGAAAAGGGGGTGGTTTGTTTAGGGAGATAGTTCGTGACGACACCCACGGGTCGTGGTGATTATTAGCACCTCCGCTGCTGGTGACGAGGATCCCGGGAAGGATGGTAGGGAGCAGCTAGGATGTTGTCCCCTCCGTGGGTAGGGGTTGGTGATCCCGGGGCCCGGTGGTGTAACGGGGAGGCTGGATGGCTGGGGTGCAGGGTTGCAGGGGCAGCGCAGCGCGGTGCCGGATGGCACTGGTGTACTCACTCAGGCAGTCAATGACAGAGTCTCTGGTAAACCAAACGGCTGGATGGACGGGTCCCGCAGCCGGCTGCAGTGTTGTGCTCTCCCCGGACGGATGATGGTGGCTGTCTTTCCCTGCACCTGTTAGAATGTTCTGACTCCTGTGGTTGCCCACCGGTAGTCCGCTCCCCGGCGTATAGGTGCCATAGGAGCCCGCCTATGGCGGTGGCTGTATATCCTCTCGGTGTGGACTGTTGCGTTCTGTCGGGTCTTGGTTGTTGGGAAACGCCTGGGGTTCCTGTCACACTCGGATTTGACTATTGTTGGCGGCTCCAAGCCTGGTCAGGGTCCGATGGCCCTGCCTGTGTGCTTAGCTTCACTCCGCTCCCCGATTCGGTACCGGCGGGCCAACGCCCGACCCTGGTCCTACGGCTCTGCAGAGATTCACTAACTCCTGCAGACGGCCACCACCATCTGCCAACCTTGCTGTTTGTGTCTGGGCCCCTACCCAGACACCGACAGTTTCTGTCCTCTCACTTTCACCTCCAAAACTAATCTGTCTGTTTTCCCGCCTCCAGACCTGTGAACTCCTCGGTGGGTGGGGCCAACCGCCTGGCCCCGCCCCACCTGGTGTGGACATCAGACCCTGGAGGGAGGCAACAAGGGTTTTTGTTTGACTGGTGTAACTGTCTAGGGGAGGGGGTGTGTCTGTTGTTATGTCTGTGACTACCTGGCTAGTCCAGGGCGTCACATTCCCCCTTGGTGAAATGCAGACCGTCTGCGGGCTGCCCGTCCATCACCAGTTTTATTTTTCTGTAAAAGCTAAATAAACATATAAAACATTCAACATAAGCATACTTGTAGTTCTTCCCTTACGGGAGGCATGGCACTTTAACGTTTCAAACATATAAAAACATTTTTATTATTAACGGACGGGTTATCATCCGCTCCCCCACCCAAGCAACCTAAACCTTGATGCTGCCCCTAAGAAACGGGCAGCACCCCTTTGCCCCAGTCCTGGTCCAGGTTACCCGAGCGGGAACGGGTACGGTGTCTCGCACCCGGCTGTTACTTCAGGGGACCCCACGTCCAGGGGGACCCCTGACCCCCGGAGGATGGCCACCGGTCCTGGTGGTGGCTGGGCCCCAGCCTGCTCTGCTGTGGGCCCTTCCTCCAATCTGCCTCTCCGGAGGCGGCATGGAACGGATAACGGCCCACAAACTATTTACAAGCCCACAAGTTCGTGGGGGGCCTGCAAGTTCTCAGCCTTGTCTCTGAACGGTCACTCATGCAACAACTGAACGTGGCAACAGGGGTCCAAACGGGTACGGGACTTTTCATAGCCAACGGGCTACCACAAACAAAACTGTAGGGTCCCAACGGAGACTGTCAGTTGGGTCCCAGGGGCTATCCACAACACCTGACTCCGGTACAGCTTCCTCCTGCAGCTTTCCCACAGTCCACCACCGGACAGCACGAGCCCCCAATGCCACCCTCACTCAGGGGTGACACTGTCCCACAGGACTCCATTTTCAGCTGCCTTCGGTACGGGTACGACTGCTCTTCCGACCGGACTCTTTAATCTTGAGGGCCAACTGGAACATCAACAGGGTCCCGACGGGGACCGACAGCAAGGTAGCCGGGAACCGCTACCGCATCGGCATCCTTTTTCTCCAAGCAGCAGTCTTATGGCACAGCTGCCGTAGCTGCCGCTCCGGGTCAGTCGGTGTGGGGGATGGGCCCAGCCGGACTCCCTCCGTGTCGGCTACGACCGGCATCTTCAGTAGGGAGGGGCCCCGCTGTGACATGGCCTGCTCTGCCGCTTGGCAGCTACATCCCCGCGGTGCCTTGGCTGAGGCTGAGTGTCTGGGAGCGGTCAGCGTGACTTGCGGTGCTGGCGTCTGATCGAGGATCACCTCCGTTGTGGCCAGGATGAAAGCCGGGACGGGTGCCAAGGCGGTGACAATGATAGGGTCCGGACCTTCTCCCACAGATGCTGCGGGCTCCGCTACCGGTGACAGGGGTAACGGGTCGGTCGGGGCGTTGACCGCGGGCGTGGGCAGTGAGGAAGGTGGCGTAGTGGATGGCAGCAGGCCGGGCCCCTCAGATGCAGCGGCCATTCCCTCGGGGACATAGGGGCGTGGGTCACTTACCCGCTCCTCTGAGACCACCTCCACTCCAGATGCCCGCACGGTTGCGACCAGGCCCTTCTTCTCCGACGTCCACTCTGCCATCATGGAGTGGACCTTGGCCTGGAGTTCCTGGCACATCTTGCTGCTGGATCCAGGAACGTGTTCCGGCAGAGTCCTGGTGTCCCTGCACTCTGTAGCGCTAATTACATGCGGTCGTTAAGCACCGCCGCTCTTGCGGCCAGCGCTCCTCCGCCGGCTCCGTCAGGTGCAGACATCTTTTTCCCGTTCCCCCTTGGTTCTTTCTAGAACTTCCTCTTTGGGGGCGGGGCTTCACTTTTGCGCCTTCCCTGCTCGGGGAAGACGCTCGAGTGGGAAATCTTCGCGCCAAAGATGGCGGCACATCAAATTTTTCGGCCGGACGCCGCCGGCGGGGACTGCAAGGCGCACTTCTACCGGTAGGTAGATTGGTTCTATCCTGTTCAGAACGCCAGGTTGTCGCGGGCGGAGTGGATGCGCTCGCCACGCTCGGGTCCGGGGCTCTTGCTGCTGCTCGATGGCTCGAGCGGTGGGCCGGACCCGGGGACTTGAGCAGCGCTCCTCGTCCACGAGTGAAAAGGGGGTGGTTTGTTTAGGGAGATAGTTCGTGACGCCACCCACGGGTCGTGGTGATTATTAGCACCACCGCTGCTGGTGACGGGATCCCGGGAAGGATGGTAGGGAGCAGCTAGGATGTTTTCCCCTCCGTGAGTAGGGGTTGGTGATCCCGGGGCCCGGAGGTGTAACGGGGAGGCTGGATGGCTGGGGTGCAGGGTTGCAGGGGCAGTGCGGCGCGGTGCCGGATGGCACTGGTGTACTCACTCAGACAGTCAATGACAGAGTCTCTGGTAAACCAAACGGCTGGATGGACGGGTCCCGCAGCCGGCTGCAGTGTTGTGCTCTCCTCAGACGGCTGATGGTGGCTGTCTTTCCCTGCACCTGTTAAAATGTTCTGACTCCTGTGGTTTCCCATCGGTAGGCCGCGTATAGGTGCTGTAGGAGCCCGTTTTGCCCGCAGGCGCTGGCCCTTGGATCTCTAGCTTATGGCGGTGGCTGTATATCCTCTCGGTGTGGACTGTTGCCTTCTGTCGGGTCTTGGTTATTGGGAAACCCCTGGGGTTCCTGTCACACTCGGATTTGACTATTGTTGGCGGCTCCAAGCCTGGTCGGGGTCCGATGGCCCTGCCTGTGTGCTTAGCTTCACTCCACTCCCCGGTTCGGTACCGGCGGGCCAACGCCCGACCCTGGTCCTACGGCTCTGCAGAGATTCACTAACTCCTGCAGATGGCCACCACCGTCTGCCAACCTTGCTGTTTGTATCTGGGCCCCTACGCAGACACCAACAGTTTCTGTCCTCTCACTTTCACCTCCAAGACTAATCTGTCTGTTTTCCCGCCTCCAGACCTGTGAACTCCTCGGTGGGTGGGGCCAACCGCCTGGCCCCGCCCACCTGGTGTGGACATCAGACCCTGGAGGGAGGCAACAAGGGTTTTTGTTTGACTGGTGTAACTGTCTAGGGGAGGGTGTGTGTGTGTTGTTATGTCTGTGACTACCTGGCTAGTCCAGGGCGTCACACACACAGTTTAAAAATTAAAAAAAAAAAAAACCTCACCTTCCAGCACTCGCTCTACCGCTGCGCGCCACTGGGTCCTCAGTCAGTTCCCGCGCGGCCACAAGACGCTGGCGCCGCCTACTGACGCTCCACAGTCTCCTAGGCAACAGGCCTGCGGCCTAGGAGGAGGCGTGTCAGAGGGAGGAGAAATGTCTCCTCTGCTCCAACACAACTTTGAACTGCCGGCGCAATCACACCGACAGTTCAAAGTGGCTGAATGTGGCGACAGCGCGCGTGCCGGCAAAATGGGCTCTGCGTGCCCAGGCTGGCACGCGTGCCATAGGTTTGCCATCACTGCCCTAGGGTGCTAGGTAGGGACAATTTAGGGAATTTTGCCTGGGTCCCCTCCCCTCTGTAATTATAACATAACTTATTATCACGGGTTTGTGGTGTTTGTATATTTATTCATCATATGATAATCTAGAAATAATAAAAAGTGATTTTTTTATGGGTTTTGTTCTCTTTGGTTTGGTTTATTATCTTGTTAATCCTCACAATACGTTAACTGGTGTGTGAATAAAAACATCAGAAACAATATATCCCTGAGAGAGAAGCTTACGGATTTTTACAAATTGAAATCCACAGACATACTACAGATCCATGATATTCGAACTGGTAATATCTATCTGATTCTGGTCTGTTTTGCTTCCCTATGTGAGGGCAGCACAGTATAGAAGGATTGACTTGGCTTTAACTGTATGATTTTCTATATAGGAAGAGCTGTCAATCACTGTGTAGATGTTGGAGAATTCTCACAGGTTTGCTCCATGACAGCATTTAAATGTCTTCTATTTGAAAATACTGAAGTAAAACAGAGAATTGTACACCGTGTGCAGAATTATTAGGCAAGTTGTATTTTAGCGTTTTTTTTTCCATTATTGATCAACAACTACGTTCTCAATCAACCCAAACGACTGATAAATATCAAAGCTTAATATTTTTGGAAGTTGGAGTGGGGTTTTTTTTAGATTTGGCTATATTAGGTGGATATCTGTTTGTGCAGGTAACTATTACTGTACAGAATTATTAGGCAACTTAATAAAAACCAAATATATTCCCAACTCACTTGTTTATTTTCACCAGGTAAACCAATATAACTGCCCAAAATTTAGAAATAAACATTTCTGACATGCAAAAACAAAACCCAAAAAAATTAGTGACCAATATAGCCAATTCACAGACTAAAAAACTCCTTAATTTTGTAAAATTTTATTTTCTTTTTAGAGACATGTATCCCCCTTCTAATTATATCTCTATGTGTTTCCCCTATTTAGGAGCAAAAAACAAAAGTCAATAAGGCATAACAGAAAAATATCCCTAAACAGTCCAATAGTCAAGGGTCCTACAGTCAAGATCCCTAGAGGTAACACTTCACGCTAGATTAGTTGATTCCGCGTTGAGATATAGTTCTAAATATGTTGCCAATTACTTTATTTGTGAGGAGGTTATGATATTATCAACCCTCAACCCCTAGTCGACACAACGCGTTTCCCCTCCCAACAGGAGGTTCTTCAGTGGTACCCTTGACTATTGGACTGTTTAGGAATATTTTTCTGTTATGCCTTATTGACTTTTGTTTTTTGCTCCTAAATAGGGGAAACACATAGGGATACAATTAGAAGGGGGATACATGTCTCTATTGATTGTTTGGCACTAAATGGATTGTTTGATATATACTGTGGAAGTATTTTTTATCTAATTGCTTCTGTTAATAAAATTAAATTTTACAAAATTAAGCAATTTTTTAGTCTGTGAATCAGTTTTAGCTCTCCTTTCAACAGTTTTTTGTGAGAATTTTTGACCAATATAGCCACCTTTCTTTATGATGACACTCAACAACCTATCATCCATAGATTCTATCAGTTGCTTGATCTGTTTACGATCAACATTGCGTGCAGCAGCCACCACAGCCTCCCAGACACTGTTCCGAGAGGTGTACTGTTTTCTCTCCCTGTAGATCTCACATTTTGTGAGGGACCACAGGTTCTCTATGTGGTTTAGATCAGGTGAACAAGGGGGCCATGTCATTATTTTTTCATCTTTTAGACCTTTACTGGCCAGCCACGCTGTGGAGTAGTTGGATGCATGTGATAGAGCATTGTCCTGCATGAAAATCATGTTTTTCTTGAACGATACCGACTTCTTCCTGTACCACTGCTTGAAGAAGTTGTCTTCCAGAAACTCGCAGTAGGTCTGGGAGTTAAGGTTCACTCCATCTTTAACCCAAAATGGTCCCACAAGTTCATCTTTGATGATACTAGACCATACCAGTACCCCACCTCCACCTTGCTGGCGTCTGAGTCGGAGTGGAGCTCTCTGCCCTTTACTGATCCAACCTCTGGCCCATCCATCTGGCCCATCAAGAGTCACTCTCATTTCATCAGTGCACCTTTGAAAAATCAGTCTTAAGATATTTCTTGGCCCAGTCTTGACGTTTTATCTTATGTTTCTTGTTCAAAGGTGGTCGTTTTTCAGCCTTCCTTACCTTGGCCATGTCCCTGAGTATGGCAGACCTTGTGCTTTTTGATACTCCAGTAACGTGGCAGCTCTGAAATATGGCCAAAATGGTGGCAAATGGCATCTTGACAGCTTCACGCTTGATTTTCCTCAATTCATGGGAAGTTATTTTGCGCCTTTTTTGCACAACACGCATCTTGCGACCCTGTTGGCTATTTGCCATTGTTGCAAGTATGACCCTCATTTTGTGAAATCTTATACTTAACATGATATTAACTATATACTTTATAGTTGAAACTATAGCTTTAGCATGCATGAGAAATTGAGCATGCATTGCTCAGGTGTGATTTTGTTCCATCCTCCCACACAAACACTTTTTAAATCCTGAAAGTTCTGTGGGCTTCACTATGAATTGCGAGCTTTAGTTCCTTCCAAAAATGTTCTATTGGATTCTGATTAGGTGATTTGCTGAGCTATCCTAGCCGCTTTATTTTCTTTCTCTGAAACCAATTGAGAGTTTCCTTGGCTGTGTGTAAAGCCTGCTTTACATGTTACGATTCTGCATATGATATCGTATGCGATCGTAACCGCCCCCATCGTATGTGCGGCACGTTCAATTTTGTTGAATGTGCCACACAAGCTATTAACCCCCGTCACACGTACTTACCCGTCCATACGACCTCGATGTGGGCGGCGAACGTTCACTTCCTGGAGTGGGAGGGACGTTCGGCGTCACATTGCCGTCACGCGGCAGCCGGCCAATAGAAGCGGAGGGGCAGAGATGAGCGGGACATAAACATCCTGCCCACCTCCTTCCTTCCGCATTGCTGGCCGGGAGACGCTGGACGCAGGTAAGATCTGTTCATCGTTCCCGGGGTGTCACACACTGCGATGTGTGCTACCCCAGGTACGATGAACAACCTGAAGTTCAATTCATGAGGAATGAATGACATGCGTGCGATGAACGTTTTACCGTTCATTCGCAATCGCATGTAGCTTTTACACACTACAATGTACCTTACGATGCCGGATGTGCGTCACTTACGACATGACCCGCCGACACATCGTAAGATATATTGTAGCGTGTAAAGCGGGCTTTAGAGATAATTGTCTTGCTGAAATGTCCACTCTTGTTTCATCTTCATCATCCTGGTAGATAGCAGTAGACTTTTAGCAAAAATATGTCAGTACTTTTGCCCATTCATCCTTCCTTCAATCATATGATTTTTACCAGTGCCGTATGCTAAAAAACAGCCCCACACCATGATGTTTTCACTTCCAAACTTCACTTTTGCTATGGTATTTTTAGGGTGGCATGCAGTGCTTTTTGACCTCCAAACATATTGTGTATCATGGCATCCAAAGAGTTCAACTTTACTCTCACTTGACCAGACTATATTCTCCTAGTATTTAACAGGTTTGTCTAAATGTTGATGAGCAAACTTTATAAGCACTTGAACATGCTTTTTGTTCAGCAATGGTCTTGCGTTGTTAGCGTGCATACAGGTCATGGGTGTTGAGTGCATTGCTTATTGTTTTCATTGAAACAATTGGACCTGTTGATTCCAGGTCTTTCTGTAGTTTTTCCCAGGTGTTTCTTGGCTCTTGGACCACTATTCTGATAATTATTTTCACTCCTGTGTCTGAAATCTTGCAGAGAGCACCTATAGTACTCACTGGAACCTTCCGTAGTTTAGAAATTCTTCAGTAACCAATACCATCAATTTGTTATGCAACAATAAGGTTGCAAAGGTCTTTAGCGATGAGACGAGACAGCTCACTGGTTTAACCCATCATGAAATGTTTCTTGTGTGGCACCTTGGAGATGAGACACCTTTTTATAGGCCATCAGTTGAACCGTCTAATATTATTTTTCATTAAGTGGCAGGATTGCTTTCTAATTACTGATAGATTTCAGTTGGTGTCATGATTTTCCATGTTGTTTTTGCACATCTCTTTCTTCATGTGTTCAATACTTTTTCCCTGTGTCATTTCTCATTATTACACAGAATTTATGGACATCTATGGTTTTATTTCTTTGCATGTGTTGATTGGATAAGTTGTTACTGACATCTGGTAAAAAATTCATGTCAATACTAGAGTTGAGCGCGGTTCGAGGTTCGAGGTTCTCCAGTTCTAGGCTCGAGTGATTTTGGGGGCTGTTCGAGATCGAACTAGAACTCGAGCTTTTTGCAAAAGCTCGATAGTTCTAGATACGTTCGAGAACGGTTCTAGCAGCAAAAAGCAAGGCTTTTTACAGCTACAGTGTGCAGGAGCCATCGCTGGCAGCTTGCCAGAAGCTGGTAACCAAGATAAACATCGGGTATCCAACCAAAGCGCTTTGGTTAGTAACCCGATGTTTATCCTAGTTACGTGCAGGAAGCCCACACTTCCCCGCTGAGCTCGCTCCGCCCCCTCCTGCCCGCGGCATGTATTGTACACAGACACACACACACACACACACACACACGCACACACACACACACACACACACACACATGGTCCCGCTCGGCTTACCTGCGGTGATGAAGTCCCGCCATCCCGACCTCAGCGCTGTCACTGTCCTCCATGGCCGCCGCTTGTCTCATCACCTTCTCTCGCTTCCGACCCGAGACTGACTAGCGGTGACGTCACGGGCCTCTCGCGATACTTGGTGTGAAGGCGCCGGTCATTGAACTCAGTGACAGGGGCTGTCAGTGTGCTGGAGAGCAGCGCAGGTAATGTACCTTGCTTACAGCAGCACTTGTCATCCCCTGCAGTGACCTGGGCTGACCCATTGATGTTAGCTCAGGTCACTGCACTGCTCTCCCAGCCAATGGGGAACATCCTGCTCTTCATTGACTGGGACAGTGTGGATCGTCATGGCAACCCCTTGGATTACACCAGACCTGGATTTGTTTTTCATTCTAATAAATTGGTTAAAGAGGGAATGTTTTGGGGAGTGTTTTTTCAAATAAAAATGTGTTTGTCGTCTATTTTTTTTTATTACTGACTGGGTTGGTGATGTCGGGTATCTGATAGACGCCTGACCTCACCAACCCCAGGGCTTGATGCCAGGTGACATTACACATCTGGTATTAACCCCATATATTACCCCGTTTGCCACCGCACCAGGGCGCGGGATGAGCTGGGGCGAAGCACCAGGATTGGCGCATCTAATGGATGCGCCACTTCTGGGGCGGCTGCGGCCTGCTATTTTTAGGCTGGGGAGAGTCCAATAACCATGGACCTCCCTAGTCTGAGAATATCAGGCCCCAGCTGTCTGCTTTACCTTGGCTGGTGATCCAATTTTGGGGGACCCCTACGTGTTTTTTTTTTAATTATTTATTTAATTTAAAATAACAGCGTTGGGTGCCCTCAGTTTTGGATTACCAGCCAAGGTGAGGTTGCCAGCTGTGGTCTGCAGGATGCAGCCGTCTGCTTTACCCTAGCTGGCTACAAAACTAGGGGGAACCCTACGTCATTTTTTTTTCATTTTTTTTGCTAAATACAAAGCTAAGCACCCCTTAGTGCCACATGAAAGGCACCAAAGGGTGCTCCACTTTTTCTCCACTTTTTCTCCATTTTTTCTCCACTTTTTCTCCACTTTTTCTCCATTTTTTTCTCCACTTTTTCTCCATTTTTTTTCTCCATTTTTTCTCCACTTATTCTCCATTTTTTTCTCCACTTTTTCTCCACATTTTCTCCACATTTTCTCCACTTTTTCTCCACTTTTTCTCCACTTTTTCTCCATTTTTTCTCCACTTTTTCTCCACTTTTTCTCCACTTTTTCTACATTTTTTTCTCCACTTTTTCTCCACTTTTTCTCCACTTTTTCTCAACTTTTTCTCAACTTTTTCTCCATTTTTTTCTCCACTTATTCTCCATTTTTTTCTCCACTTTTTCTCCACATTTTCTCCACATTTTCTCCACTTTTTCTCCATTTTTTTCTCCACTTTTTCTCCACTTTTTCTCCACTTACTTATTCTCCACTTTTTCTCCACTTTTTCTCCACTTTTTCTCTACTTTTTCTCCATTTTATTCTCCACTTTTTCTCCACTTTTTCTCCATTTTTTCTCCATTTTTTTCTCCACTTTTTCTCCACTTTTTCTCCACTTACTTATTCTCCACTTTTTCTCCACTTTTTCTCCACTTTTTCTCCATTTTTTCTCCACTTTTTCTCCACTTTTTCTCCATTTTTTTCTCCATTTTTTCTCCATTTTTTCTCCACTTTTTCTCCGTTCTTTTTCTATGGTTGGTCTACTCATTAGCTCTGCCATGCATACTGTAGCTCTACACCTACTGCACATGTTACTTTATACTTTACTTAATAAAGGGGTCGTCGTGGGACCCCTTTATTTTTTTTCTTACAATAAATTGGTGAAAGAGGAAATGTTTTGGGGACTGTTTTTTCAAATAAATTTCTTTTGTCGATTTTTTTTTTTTTGTTAGTACTGACAGTTTATGATGTTGGGTATCTAATAGACACCATGACATCACAAACTGCTGGGCTTGATCTCAGGTTACTTTACAGCTAGTATCAACCCAATTTATTACCCCGTTTGCCACTGCACCAGGGCACGGGATGAGCTGGGGTGAAGCGCCAGGATTGGCGCATCTAGTGGATGCGCCACGTCTGGGGTGCCTGCGGCCTGCTATTGTTAGGCTGTGAAGGCCCAATAACTATGGACCTTCCCACCCTGAGAATACCAGACCACAGCTGTCCGCTTTACCTTGGCTGGTGATCCAATTTGGGGGGGACCCTACTTTTATTGTGTAATTATTAATATTTATAAAATAATTATAAAAAAGAGCCTGAGGGGACCTCCACATTGGATCCCCAACCACGGTAAAGCTGCCAGCTGTGGTTTTCAGGCTACAGCCGTCTGCTTTACCCTAGCTGGCTATCAAAAATGGGGGGACCCAACGTCATTTTTTTTTTTAACTATTTTTTAAATAGAAAAAATTAATGGGCTTCCCTGTATTTTGATTGCCAACCAAGGTAACGGCAGGCAGATGGGGGTGGCAACCCATAGCTGTCTGCTTTATCTGCGCTGAGAATCAAAAATACCGCGGAGCGCTACGTCATTTTTTTAAAGATTTATTTTTACAGCACTGTGATATCCAGCAATCAAAATACAGGGAAGCCCATTTTATTTTTAGTTATTTAAATAAATTATTAAAAAAATATATATGGGCTCCCGCTGCATTTTTTGTATTGCTAGCTAAGGGTAATCCAAGCAGCTACTGGCTGCTAACCCCCACTGCTTGGTGTTACCTTCACTGGCAATGGAAAATCCAGGGAAGCATTTTTTATTTTTTTTGCCAAAAAACTACAAAAAAAGGACGTGAGCTTCGCCATATTTTTGTATGCTAGCCAGGTATAGCAGGTAGGTGCTGGAAGAGTTGAATACAGCGCCAGAAGATGGCGCTTCTATGAAAATGCCATTTTCTGAGGCGGCTGCAGACTGCAATTCGCAGCAGTGGGGCCCAGAAAGCTCAGGCCAACCTGTGCTGCGGATTCCAATCCCCAGCTGCCTAGTTGTACCTGGCTGGACACAAAAATGGGGCGAAGCCTACGTCATTTGTTTTCTAATTATTTCATGAAATTCATGAAATAATAAAAAAAGGGCTTCCCTTTATTTTTGGTTCCCAGCCGGGTACAAATAGGCAACTGGGGGTTGGGGGCAGCCGTACCTGCCTGCTGTACCTGGCTAGCATACAAAAATATGGCGAAGCCCACATAATTTTTTCAGGGGGCAAAAAACTTCTGCATACATTCCTGGATGGAGTATGCTGAGCCTTGTAGTTCTGCAGCTGCTGTCTGTCTGTATGGAGAAGAGCAGACAGCAGCTGCAGAACTATAAGGCTCAGCATACTCCATCCAGGACTGTATGCAGAATTTTTTTGCCCACCAAAAAAATGACGTGGGCTTCACCATATTTTTGTATGCTAGCCAGGTACAGCAGGCAGCCACGGGCTGCCTCCAACCCCCAGTTGCCTATTTGTACCCGGCTGGGAACCAAAAATATAGGGAAGCCCGTTTTTTTTTTTAATTATTTCACTTATTTCATGAAATAATTAAAAAACAAATGACGTGGGCTTCGCCCAATTTTTGTGTCCAGCCGGGTACAACTAGGCAGCTGGGGATTGGAATCCGCAGCACAGGTTAGCCCGAAGTTTCTGGGTGCCTCTGCTGCGGATTTCAGTCCGCAGCCGTCCCAGAAAATGGCGCTCTCATAGAAGCGCCATCATCTGGCGCTGTATCCAACTCTGATAAAAACAGCCCTGGAGCCGGGTGGCTTGTTGGGTAATCATGAGTTAATACTGGCTTTGTTTTACTAGCCAGTATTAAGCCAGAGATTCTTAATGTCAGGCACGTTTGACCCGGCCATTAAGAATCTCCAATAAAGGGTTAAAAAAAAACACCACACAGAGAAAAAATACTTTAATAGAAATAAATACACAGACACATTAGAGACTCCATCTTTATTACCCCCTGTCAGCCCTCCACGATCCTGCTCTTCTGTCTTCTTTCTTTCTAGTGTAGTAGTAGTGACAATTGTAGTGAGGATGAGGTTCCCCAGCTCATCACTTGGGGCTGGGGAACCTCATCCTCACTACAATCCTCACTAGTCTAGTAGTAGTGACGATTGTAGTGAGGATGAGGTTCACCAGCTCATCACTTGGGGCTGGGGAACCTCATCCTCACTACAATCCTCACTAGTGTAGTAGTAGTGACGATTGTAGTGAGGATGAGGTTCACCAGCTCATCACTTGGGGCTGGGGAACCTCATCCTCACTACAATCCTCACTACAATCGGGAAGCAGCGTGCAGCCTTCACTCCATGAGTGATCAGTGCTGGCTGTCAGCGGTAACAGCGGTAACGCTGACAGACGCGTTACCATAGCAACGGTGCTCTCGGAGCCGCGGTTAGCGGTGACGTCACCGCTAACTGCGTTGCTATGGCAACTGTGATCTCCGTTAATGACCGGCTGTGTCAGCCGGTCCCTAACGGAACGGGGAGTCGACCGTGTGCTAGAGCATGTCGCCGGTACACGGCGATACACATATGTGCACCGTGTACCGGAGAGATGCACTCGCAGGTCCTACATGACGCGTCATAGTCATGTGACCAGTCTGTAGCCAATGAGATAATAGCCACGTGACTGGTCACATGGCTATTTTGACGTCACGATAGGTCCTGCATCTCTGCTGGCAGTGCCGTCACCGGGAGGATTCAGCGATCATCGGATGGAATAGCGGCAGGAGACAGAGTGCAGAAGGGATCGCGAGGACCGGTAAGTGTTATGGCAATGTTTATTAACTGTTTGTGTACATTTATAATGCATTTTTATGTGTTTGTGATTGCCTCCCATTATAGCCTATTGGTTCGAGTTCGGTTCGTCGAACGTTCGACGAACCGAACTCGAACGGGAGCTCCGTTCGGCGAACCGACCTCGAGCCGAACCGCGACCGGTTCGCTCATCTCTAGTCAATACCACCTTTAGAAATATATTAATTTAGAAAATTGGTGATGTGTTCAGTACTTATATCCCCTGCTATGCATAGATAGATAGATTAGGTATATGGATATTGTAAGGTGGTCACTGGTGAAATCCTGGAGGGGAGATATGTTTCATATAGGTTGATAGCTTTCGTGATGTGAAACACAGATTTTTGGCTCCAGTATGTTATGTGATGAGAAGTTTAATCGGCCACGGCAGGGTTGTGTTTTTTGTGAACAGTCAAAGAGATGGGTGGGATGGCTGCTCACATATCTCCACCCTAGGGTGTGCTCCAGCAGGTAAAATGAAGGCCTATGGGTAGATTCAGTGTTCTGTGTATCTGGAGGTGAACAGACCTCCAGAGCTGTGCTCGTACGGTAAACGGCTGAAACCTGTTCCTGAACAGGCGAACCCCACAGTTATATACACTGTTGAGTTTTGTTTTGTTTTTCTTTATGCTGGAAAGGCTGTTTATTTTTGCTGTATTCTGTTTTGGTTTATGAAGTGCTAATAAACTACCGTATTTTTCGGACCATAAGACGCACTTTTTTCCCCCCAAATGTTGGGGGAAAGTTGGGGGTGCGTCTTATGGTCTGACTATAGGGCTGCGGCTGGGAATGAGGGTGCTGCGGGTCATCGGGGGCACGAGCAGGCAGCAGCAGCGCCTGCCGTGACCACGTGGGCCCGCTCATTACATATGCACGCCCATCCTCCCGCCCATCTCTCAGCGCTGAAGCCGGCACTGACAGGTGGGCGGGAGGACGAGCGGGGACGCGTGCATAGCAAAGAGCCGGCCGCATGATCACCCCTGGCAATTACAGCCTGGAGTGATCATGTGCGGCTGTATTCACTGCCCCCCGCGCGTCATTACCAACGCGGGGTGCAGTGAATCAGTACACTCACCCGTCCCCGTGTGTGGAGCCGCCCCCCTGCTGCACGCGATGTCTTCCTGTCTGTGCCGGTCAGCTGATCTGTGCTGAGCTGGTCAGCTGATCGGCACAGACAGGAAGACATCGCGATGCAGCATGGGAACGGCTCCACACACACAGATCAGCGGCGCAGAGAGGAAGATGATCGGTGCTGGAGGGAGTGAGGAAAAGGTGAGTATAAACGTTTATTTTTTTCTCTGTGCTATAGGATACAGGCCATATACCAGGATGGTATATGAGCACGATGGGGGCATATAGCAGGATGGGAGTATATGAGCAGGCAGGATGGGGGGTATGTGAACAGGCTGGATGGGGGGGCTTTGTGAACAGGCTGGATGGGGGGGCTATGTGAACAGGCTGGATGGGGGGCTATGTGAACAGGCTGGATGGGGGGCTATGTGAACAGGCTGAATGGGGGGCTATGTGAACAGGCTGGATGGGGGGGTATGTGAACAGGCTGGATGGGGGGGTATGTGAACAGGCTGGATGGGGGGCTATGTGAACAGGCTGGATGGGGGGCTATGTGAACAGGCTGGATGGGGGGCTATGTGAACAGGCTGGATGGGGGGGTATGTGAACAGGCTGGATGGGGGGGTATGTGAACAGGCTGGATGGGGGGGTATGTGAACAGGCTGGATGGGGGTTTATAGCAGGATCATATACAAGGCAGGAGGATCATTACCAGGATGGGGTACCTTAGTAGAGAATTTGGGGACATTACCCCCATAACAGTGTCAGCAGCAGATCCTCGCCCCATAACAGTGTGTCATGACCACATTTTTTGCTTAAAGTTTTATTTTCCCATTTTCCTCCTCTAAAACCAGGGTGCGTCTTATAGTCCGGTGCGTCTTATACTCCGAAAAATACGGTAGCTGAAAACTTAAATAGGAAACATTCCTATGTTTACCTCATGAAGCGGGTGAGTGACCCGATCTACCACAATATATATTGATAGATTGATATCTACAGTATATAGTTCTAGCTGTAGCACTCACCATTGCCCAGGATAGTAACTGTCTCTGTGTTTATCTCCCAGTCTCTGTCTGTCTCCCCCCTCTGTCTGTCTCTCTCTGTCTTTGTCTGTCTGTCTCTATCTCTTTGTTTGTCTGTCTCTCTCTATCTCTTTGTCTGTCTCTCTCCCTTTCTGTTGCTGTCTCGCTTTGTCTGTCTGTCTGTCTTTCCCTGTCTGTCTCTTTTCCTGTCTCTTTCCGTCTGTCTCTCTCCCTGTCCCTTTCCCTGTCTCTCTTTCCCTATTTCCTTCCCTGTCTGTCTGTCTTTCCCTGTCTGTTTGTCTCTTTCCATGTTTGTCTGTTTCTTTCCCTAACTGTCTGTCTCTTTCCTTGTCTCTTTGTTTCTTTCCCTGTCTCTGCCTGTCTGTCTGTCTGTCTCTTTCCCTGGCTGAATTTTGACATGCCAACATTCCATTTAAGGGCGTGGCTGAGCATTCTTTTGAAGTTCTGGCTGCACTGTGGCTCTCAGCTCCATTGACTTTAATGCAGGTTGTTTTTTGTGAATAACTGTAAAGGGTTAAAATTTCCCCTCAAAACTTACTCTATGACGTTCCCTCAGTCAAATGGAGTGTCTGTGCAAAATTTCGTGATTGTACATGCGACAGTGCAAATTCCTTTAGCGAACATACATACATACACACACACACACACACACACACACACACACACACACACACACACACACACACACACACACTGTGTGCAGAATTATTAGGCAAGTTGTATTTTAGAGGATTTTTTTTATTATTGATCAACATTTATGTTGTCAATCAACCCAAAAGACTCATAAATATCAAAGCTTAATATTTTTGGAAGTTGGAGTGGTTTTTTTTTTAGATTTGGCTATCTTAGGATGATATCTGTTTGGGCAGGTAACTATTACTGTGCAGACTTATTAGGCAACTTAATAAAAACCAAATCTATTTCCATCTCACTTGTTTATTTTCACCAGGTAAACCAATATAACTCCACAAAATTTAGAAATAAACATTTCTGACATGCAAAAACAAAGCTCAAAAAAATTAGTGACCAATATAGCCTCCTTTCTTTATGATGACACTGAACAGCCTACCATCCATAGATTCTATCAGTTGCTTGATCTGTTTACGATCAACATTGCATGCAGCAGCCACTACAGCGTCCCAGACACTGTTCCGAGAGGTGTACTGTTTTCCCTCCCACAGGTTCTCTATGTGGTTCAGATCAGGTGAACAAGGGGCCCATATCATTATTTTTTCATCTTTTAGAACTTTACTGGCAGCCACGCTGTGGAGTAGTTGGATGCTTGTGATGGAGCATTGTCCTGCATGAAAATCATGTGTTTCTTGAGCGATACCGACTTCTTCCTGTAACACTGTTTGAAGAAGCTGTCTTCCAGAAACTGGCAGTAAGTCTGGGAGTTGAGCTTCACGCCATCCTCAACCTGAAAAGGTCCTACAAGTTCATCTTTGATGATACCAGCCCATGCCAGTACCCCACCTCCACCTTGCTGGCGGCTGAGTCGGAGTGGAGCTCTCTGCCCTTTACTGAGCCAGCCTCTGGCCCATCCATCTGGCCCATCAAGAGTCACTCTCATTTCATCAGTCCATAAAACCTTTGAAAAATCAGTCTTAAGATATTTCTTGGCTCAGTCTTGACGTTTTATCTTATGTTTCTTGTTCAGAGGTGGTGGTTTTTCAGCCTTCCTTTCCTTTGCCATGTCCCTGAGTATAGCACACCTTGTGCTTTTTGATACTCCAGTAACGTGGCAGCTCTGAAATATGGCCAAAATGGTGGCAAATGGCATCTTGACAGCTTCACGCTTGATTTTCCTCAATTCATGGGAAGTTATTTTGCGCCTTTTTTGCACAACACGCTTCTTGCGACCCTCTTGGCTATTTGCCATTGTTGCAAGTATGACCCTCATTTTCTGAAATCTTATACTTAACATGAGTTCTTCTGGAATCCCAGGGAAATCTTACACAGGGCGACCATTATTCTTCTGTACAGTAAAGGGAGGGCCGGATCTTCAGGCACAGTTATCATGCAATTCAAAAGTGAAGGTAATTATTGGGATTTTATTCAACTTCTTTCCAATACATGAAATTACTTCTCTTCATAGAATAACTCATCAACAACTCTATACAAAGTGTTTCTCCTCCCAGATCAGTCCTCTTCAAATTGTGTCTAGAACTGAGCAGTCTGTACTCGCCTCATACAATGGAGGTGTGGTAGGAAGAAAAGAGTTTGTGCTGTCCCTCTACTCCTTTTTTGAGATAATACAGAATCTTGTCTGTCCTGAGCCTCCTTATTTATATCAACCGTTTCTCAAGAAAAACACTGATCTAATCCACTGGTCTGTCCCTCAAAATCTCTCTCACAGACGTTTTTCACCTGGTTGATGGACACCACTACTTTTTTCCCTGGAGCTCCACAACTACTTCCTGTCTCCTTTTCACATTATTAATCCCGCTAGTTGCAAGTGTCGCGGGCGGAGGGGACGCGCTCGCCACGCTCGGGTCCGGGGCTTCTGCTGCTGCTGCTCGGTGGCTCGAGCGGTGGACCGGATCCGGGGACTCGAGCAGCGCTCCTCACCCGTGAGTGAAAAGGGGGTGGTGGTTTGGTTAGGGAGATTATTCGTGACGCCACCCACGGGTCGTGGTGATAATGGCACCACCGCTGCTGGTAACGGGGATCCCGGGAGAGATGGTAGGGTGCAGCTGAGATGTTGTCCCCTCCATGGGCAGAGGTTGGTGATCCCGGGGCCCGATGGTGTAACGGAAAGGCTGGATGGCTGGGGTGCAGGGTTGCAGGGACAGCGCGGCGCGGTGCCTGACGGCACTGGTGTACTCACTCAGACAATCACTGACAGAGTCTCTGGTAAACCAAAACGGGTCCCGCAGCCGGATGCAGTGTTGTTGTTGTGCTCTCCCCGGACGGCTGATGGTGGCTGTCTTTCACTGCACCTTTGAAAATGTTCTTGACTCCTGTGGTTGCCCACCGGTAGTCCACTCCCTGGCGTATAGGTGCCGTAGGAGCCCGTTTTGCCCGCAGGCGCTGGCCCTTGGATCTCTAGCCTGTGGCGGTGGCTGTATATCCTCTCTGGGTGGACGGTTGCCTTCAATCGGGACTTGGTAGTGGACTTGGGAAACCCCTGGGGTTCCTGTCACATTCGGATTTGACTATTGACGGTGGCTCCAAGCCTGGTCGGGGTCCGATGGCCCTGCCTGTGTGCTTAGCTTCACTCCGTTCCCTGGTCTGGTACCGGCGGTCTGACGCCCGACCCCGGTCCTTACAGCTCTGCGGAGTTCCACTAACTCCTGCAGACGGCCACCACTGTCTGCCAACCTTGCTGTTAGTGTCTGGGCTCCAACCCAGACACCCAAGTGTTCACTCCTCTCTCTTTCACGTCCAAGACTGAACTGTCACTTTTCCCGCCTCCAGGCCTGTGAACTCCTCGGTGGGTGGGGCCAACCGCCTGGCTCCGCCCCACCTGGTGTGGACATCAGACTCTGGAGGGAGGCAACAAGGGTTTTTGGTTTGGCTGCTGTAACTGCCTAGGGTGGGGGTGTGTATGTTGGTATGTTTGTGACTACCTGGCTAGTCCAGGGCGTCACACAAGCTGACTCTATATCACAGTACAGCTTCTATGGGTCACAGTCTTTCCTCCTAATTTAATGTTGTCCCGACATTCGTATTCTTTCTCGATGGTCTAGCCCATCCTAGGAGTTATTGTCCATTATCTGTGTTTTGTGCAAAAAGGTGCTAAAAACCATATAACATTGTATGTTCAATATTAACAACAATCTGATCCTAACTACTTCTCACTTGTAGATCTCCTGCAAAACATAAAATAACCTAACAATCAACATCTCTTCAGCTGGAGTTTTTCGTCCATCTTCAACCAGCTAAGGCTAACTAGTCTCACCTACTGTTATCATTCTTTGTGATTACAAAGTCTTTTAATTTAAGTTCAGGCAAAGTGTCTATTCACTCAGGTAAAATCTCGGGTAAAGTACATCACTGAGATACCACTCAGGTAGGCTTACAGGATCCGTAGGCAGTGATACCTGTTTCAACTCAACAGTCCTTGGTACTCTGCTCGGTTCACCTAGTGTATCATAGGTCATCATCATTGGTCTTCTAACTTCCCGATTTGAAGTCCTCCTGCAAGCTTGTTCCGCTGAAACCAATTCTTCCTCTGAATTCAATTCCAGCACTTCCTCCGATGCTCTTTGATCTATATCTGTAGGCTCTGAATCTTCTGTTGGATTATCAATTTCTGTATGTTCCCATGATTCCTCTGATCCTAGATTCCTATCTATGTCTCCAGCGAGTGGTGTTTTGGTGTCATCACATTGGAAATGGACCTCCGTTGAGTTTCTTGGTACAAATTCTGGTGCTTCCCGACTTAGTTTACTTTCAAATACAAAAGGCTGATCTTCATCTGAACTTTCAAGGTCACTGTCCAACTCAGAATCTTGAATTTGTGGTATTCTCTCTGCTGTTTTTGGTCAGCGTTGATTCACTTCTGGAATGTCTTGTTGCGGTGGGAGGTAATCACAGGGTAGTAGCAAGTTCCAATGCACTATTCTGTTTTTTTTGTCTCCCGTTTCCAGTCTGATCTCATAAACTAGACTGTTGTCTGACATCCTCTTGCTGATCACATATACCTTGTCTTCCCAGTACGAACGAAGCTTTCCTGGACCTCCTTTCTCACATATGTTTCTGACTAGCACCCGACTTCCAGGTATCAATTCCGCTCCATGACATTTCTGATCATAGTACTCTTTGCTCTTGTTTTGCTCTTCTGTAACTATTTTCGATACTATGTTGTAAGCTTCTGCCATTCGTTCTTTCCATTTCCGAACATAGTCAGGGTATGGAAACTGAAACTGGAGTATCGAACATTATATCAATGGGTAATCTTGGAGATTGACCAAACAATAGAAAGAATGGTGAATAACCTGTTGCTTCACTCTTGGTACAATTGTAGGCATGCACCACTTTCGATACAGAATTCTTCCAATCCTTTTTCTGGTCAGCTGTTAACGTTCTCAACATTGACAATAATGTACAGTTGAAGCGTTCCACTTGCCCATTACCCTCAGAATGATAGAGTATAGTGTGAGATCTCTGGATCCTACAGAATTTTCCTAACTTGGCAAAGAGCTGGTTGTCAAATTCTCTTCCTTGGTCATGATGTAGTCTGGTTGGGAACCCAAACTTCAGAGCAAAGTCATTGAAAATCTTCTCTGCCGCCATCTTGCCAGACTTATTCGTGTTTGAATATGCTTGAGCAAATCGAGTGAAATGGTCCATCACTACTAAGATGTATTCATATCCATCTTTACATGTCTCCAGATGCAAGAAGTCAAATGAAACCAGCTAAAATGGGTAAGTTGTTTGGATGTTGCCCATAGGTGCTCGGATTGGTGTGCTAGGACGCTTATCTTTCAAACAACCACACTCTCTGGTCACAAACGTCATGATATCTTTCTGCATGTACGGCCAGAAGAACCGTTCCCGAACCAAATTTGTAGTCTTTTCTACTCTTAGATGTCCCATGTCTTTGTGGTTCTTTTAAGACCAGTCGATGGTATCTTGCTGGTTGTACTAGCTGTTGCTTCTGTTCTCTTTTCCCAATCTGTCCAAGAAAATGAAAGTCTTTTCTTATGGTGATTTGCTGTGTTAGGGAGGTCTGCCTCCCTGGTTCAGAAGTTCCAGCAGATGGCTGCACAGCTTTTCTTAAAGTGATAAATTGTTCTCTCAATTCCTGTAGTTCTGTCTGTGGAAGGAGTATCTTACACTTGGTGATTGTCAGCTCCTCTGCATCCTTCATCCTCCACCCGGTTATGAATTGTGTTAATTCCTGAAGGAATGTCCCTCTCAAGATTCCCCATATGGGCCACCAATGTTGCAAGTATGACCCTCAGTATATGAAGGCTTATACTTAACATGAGTTCTTCTGGAATCCCACGGAAATCTTACACAGGGCGACCATTATTCTTCTGTACAGTAAAGGGAGGGCCGGATCTTCAGGCACAGTTATCATGCAATTCAATAGTGAAGGTAATTATTGGGATTTTATTCAACTTCTTTCCAATACATGAAATTACTTCTCTTCATACGATAACTCATCAACGACTCTATACAAAGTGTTTCTCCTCACAGATCAGTCCTCTTGATATTGTGTCTAGAAATGTGCAGTCTGTACTCGCCTCATACAATGGACGTGTGGTAGGAAGAAAAGAGTTTGTGCTGTCCCTCTACTCCTCTCTTCAGATAATACAGAATCTTGTCTGTCCTGAGCCTCCTTTTTTATATCGTCCGTTTCTCAAGAAAAACACTGATCTATCCCACTGGTGTGTTCCCTCAAAATCTCTCTCACAGACGTTTTTCACCTGGTTGTCATGGACACCACTCCCTTTTTCCCAGCATTCCCTGGAGCTCCACAACTACTTCCTGTCTCCTTTTCACATTATTAATCCCACTAGTTGCTAGTTGACTCTATATCACAGTACAGCTTCTATGGGTCACACTATGAAATGCTTGATTGTTCGGTGACCACGCTTCAAAAGTTTGCAATTTCAAGACTGCTGCATCCCTCTGCAAGACATCTCACAATTTTGGACTTTTCAGAGCCTGTCAAATCTATCTTCTGACCCATTTTGCCAAAGGAAAGGAAGTTGCCTAATAATTAAGCACACCTTATATAGAGTGTTGATGTCATTACACCGCACCCCTCCTCATTACAGAGATACACATCACCTGATTTACTTAATTGGTAGTTGGCTCTCAGCCTATACAGCTTGGAGTGGGACAACATGCATAAAAATTATCATGTGATCAAAATACTTATTTGCCTAATAATTCTGCACACAGTGTACATACACTCAGCGATGTATATTTACACACAGTTATCTACTTTGTAATCACAAGTATGTAGTTTTCCCTATAATTTTGCAATGCTACCTTCCCAGTACAGTTCTCCATTAGGCTGTGTTCCCAGTTCCCTTGGCGAGCTCTTGAAGAGTTTTTGACGCTGTGCATCTTCGCTGCATCAAAAATCCAGCAAGTTATAGTTCGAGCAAAGTGGATGGGATGTATAGAAATCTCCTGCCCACTGCGCTTCTTTTTCACTCAATGTAAACTACAACATAATTTCATCGCATGTTTAAAGAAAACGCAATGAAAAATTCAAGTGCAAAAATTCTGCATCAAAAACTCACCAAACACTCATGAGGGGACGTAGCCTTAGTGAATTAATTATTATACCAGGTACGACATGAAAGAAATGTCAGGTGTGCTGTCTGTTCTTTTTCTCTAAGTAGAAATGAGGAGGTCCTGAGCAATATCCAGAGAGGGAGGGTGCACTGCAGAATATACCCTTCAGTGTGTGCAGTGTGCGGACTCAGGCTGGATACCAGGCTGCACACACATCTCAGAGGAATTCTCCCCAGCATCTGATTCCAGGGAGAATGGGAAGCCAGCAGCCTCTATAAACCCTACACTATACAGAAGACAGTGCCAGACATGGAAACTCTGTATAATCTTCATGTGGACAATGAGACAAGTGAGAATGGGATCTTTTGTGAGGTTACAGATAATGGAGCCATCATCAGCTGTTTAGGGGACTATAACCACAATACAACTCTTCCTGGGAAAGGTACGTGTCAGATATATGGAAAATAATGCACAGATATAGGCACAGACAGCATGCCAAGTAGATTGGGAGAGAACTGGATGATTGTTGACCTCTAAATGTTTATTCTGTATTTATTATTTGCACAGTTTACAATAATGTATAAAATATATTGGATCATCTGAATCAATCCTGGATCTGCTTAATGGATCGTGTAACCTGACAAATGCAAACTTTTATCCATAATCCTGGCCATGCAATCAGTTCTGTCCTTATCTCTTAGCATAGAGATAAACTTGTCAAGCATTGCAGAGCTGAGTTTGTCATTTGTCAGTCACTATCTCGTGTGTGAGTTGCAGTTTTAAATTGACTGTAGGTAAATCTAACTTGCAATCTTGCTGCGATGTACAGCGATGTAGCAGGGCTGGATTTCTCAACAGTCACAGCTAATTGCTATAGCAGAATCCATCACTGAGCAGTCCAATGACAAACACAACCCTGCTACATCAGAACCTCACTGTAGTATTACTTTTAGAGCCATTTATTCCATGGTGTTCTACATGTGATAAGGGGTATACATAATAAAACAAACACAACCCTGCTACATCAGAACCTCACTGTATTATTACTTTTAGTGCCATTTATTCCATAGTGTTCTACATGTGATAAGGGGTATCACAACTCTGCTACATCAGAACCTCGCTGTATTATTATTATTATTATTATTATTATTATTATTATTACTATTATAGCACCATTTATTCCATGGCACAACACAAACACAACTCTGCTATACATAATAAACACAAACACAACTCTGCTACATCAGAAGTTCACTGTATTATTATTATTATTTATTCCATGGTGCTTCATATGTGATAAGGGGTATACATAATAAACACAAACACAACTCTGCTACATCAGAACCTAGCTGTAATATTATTATTATTATTATAGAGCTATTTATTCCATGGCACTTTACATGTGATAAGGAGTATACATAATAAAAACAAACACAACTTTGCTACATCAGAACCTCACTGTATTATTATAATAGAGCTATTTATTCCATGGTACTTTACATGTAAAAAGGGGTATACATAATAAAAACAAACACAGCTCTGCTACATCAGAACCTAGCTGAATTATTATTATAGAGCTATATATTCCATGGTACTTTACATGTAAAAAGGGGTATACATAATAAAAACAAACACAACTCTGCTAAATCAGAACCTCACTGTATTATTATTATTATTATTATTATTATTATTTATTCCATGGTGCTTTACATGTGATAAGGGGTATACATAATAAACACAATCACAACTCTGCTACCTCAGAACCTCACTGTATTATTATTATTATTATTATTATTATTATTATTATAGATCTATTTATTCCATGGTGCTTTACATGTGATAAGGGGTATACATAATAAAAACAAACACAACTCTGCTACATCAGAACCTCACTGAATTATTATTATAGTGCCATTTATTCCATGGCGCTTTACAGGAAAAAGAGGGGTATACATAATAAAAATAAACACAGCTCTGCTACATCAGAACCTTACTGTATTATTATTATTATTATTATTATTATTATTACTACTACTATTATAGCATCATTTATTCCATGGTACTTTACATGTAAGAAGGGGTACACATAATAAAAACAAACACAACTCTGCTATATTAGAGCCTCACTGTATTATTATTATTATTATTTATTATTATAATAGCGCTATTTTTTCCATGGCACTTTACATGGGAAAAGGGTATTCATAATAGAGACAACTCAACTCTGCTACATCAGAACCTCACTGTATTATTATTATTTATTCCATGGCGCTTTATATGTAAAAAGGGTTATATATATTAAAAAACAAACACACCACTGCTACATCAGAACCTAACTGTATTACTGTACCACCATTTATTCCACAAGGCTTTACATGCAAAAAGGGGTATATGTAATAAAAACAAACACAACTCTGCTACATCAGGACCTCGCTGTATTATTATTATAGCGCCATTTATTCCATGGCGCTTTACATGTGATAAGGGGTATACATAATAAAAACAAACACAACTCTCTACATCAGAAGCTCACTGTATTATTAATATTATTTATTCAAGGTGTTACATAATAAAAACAATAGCTCTGCTGCATCAGAACCTCACTGTATTATTATTTATTATTATTATTATTATTTATTCCATGGTGCTTTACATGTGAAAGGGGTATAAATAAAAAGCAAGTACAACAATCATAAACATTACAGGGCACAGACTGGTACAGCGGGATAGAGGTCCCTGCCCACGAGGGGGCACAGTTTACAGGTATATGATGGATAATTGTAAGGGCGACGTCACACGGTACGATCTATTGTGCGATCGCACGAGCGATCGTACCCGCCCCCGTCGTTTGTGCATCAGTTGCCCGTGGCGCACAAACTCGTTAACCCCCTGTCACACGCACTTACCTCCCAAACAACGTCTCTGTGGGCGGCGAACATCCTCTTTCTGAAGGGGGAGGGACGTTCGGCGTCACAGCGACGTCACACAGCAGCCGCCCAATAGAAGCGGAGGGGCGGAGATAAGCGGGACGTAAACATCCCGCCATCTCCTTCCTTCCGCATTGCCGGCAGGATGCAGGTAAGCTGTGTTCGTTGTTCCCGGCGTGTCACACGGAGCAATGTGTGCTGCCGCAGGAACGATGAACAACCGGAGCACAGAAGGAGGACTGACATTTTGAAAATGAACGACGTGTCAACGAACAACGATAAGGTGAGTATTTTTGCTCGTTCACAGTCGTTAGGAGCTGTCACACGCTACGATATCTCTAATGATGCCGGATGTGCGTCACGAATTCCGTGACCCCGACGACATATCGTTAGATATATCGTAGCGTGTGACGGGGCCTTTAGTCTGCGTTCACATATAAAATTAAACAAAGCTCTTTTTTAACATGATGCAACTCAACGGATCTGAACTGATGCAAAAGTGAATACTCCCAGGGGCTGGATCCCATGCGTACAATGTGATCAGACCGGATCGGTGCGGGGAGGACACCTGGATGTGCACTCCTATTTAAGGAGAGCTCGCCTCACCCCACATGTGGACCCGTAGAAGCCCATTAAGAGGCGAAACGGCCGTCGTCCGCAGCGAGGGGCTGCATCCAGGTCTCCTCCACCCGCCTGCATCGCACACCGTTAAAATGGAATAAAGATTCACCGGATGAAAAATCACAGTTGGTGCGGTCGTATTCTTCTTCTTTGGTATTAGACCGGATCGGTGCATTCACCTATCCAGCTAAAAATCTGCTGTGCAGATCAGGTGGAAATGATCCCATTGCAAACATTTTTTTTATTAGCCAGATGGAAACAATTATTACTGTTCCGGCCATATGTGAACCCGGCATAAATGGGAAAAAGAAGTGAGGATCAGGACAGCTAATATGTAATTACACATCCATAATGTCACATAAACCCATTTTTGTGTTACAGATTTGCACCAGGCAGTGAGGATTTTCCTGTATTCTTTGATTTTTCTACTCGGTGTTTTGGGCAACAGCTTGGTTATAGTGGTGCTAATAAGGAACAAGAGGATGAGGACGGTGACTAACATCTTCTTATTGTCCCTGGCGGTCAGCGATCTGATGCTCTGCCTTTTCTGCATACCCTTCACTCTTATTCCTAACTTACTGGAGGACTTTATATTTGGTAGCACGGTCTGCAGTGCTGCTTTCTATTTCATGGGTAAGTCAACCATTTATATACAAAAAACAAACAAAACAGATTTTATCTTGTTTAAAAGTTAGGAACAAACATAAATCATGTGAGCAAACTGTTATCAGACTGGAAAAGATGAAGCTGGTATCATTTCGGTAAAGTCAGAGCTGTTTTTTTTTTTTCCAGGAGCAATGATCGTATATACAAGCATCTCAATAAATTAGAATATCTTCAAAAAGTTAATTTATTTCAGTAATTCAATACAAAAAGGAAATCACATATATTACAGAGTCATTACACACAGAGGGATATATTCCTATATATTATATAGAGTCATTACACACAGAGGGATCTATTCCTATAATATAGAGTCATGACACACAGAGGGATCTATTCCTATATATTATATAGAGACATTACACACAGAGGGATCTATTCCTATATATTATATAGAGACATTACACACAGAGGGATCTATTTCACGTGTTTATTTCTGTTAATGATTACGGCTTACAGCCAATCAAAACCCAAAAGTCATTATCTCAGAAAATTAGAATAATATATAAGACCAACTGAAAAAATGAGTTTAAACTCAGAAATGTTGGCGCCTACTGAAAAGTCTGTACAGTAAATGCCTGAATACTTGGTCGGGCTCCTTTTGCATGAATTGCTGCATCAATGCGGCGTGGCATGGAGGTGATCAGCCTATGGCACTGCTGAGGTGTTATGGAAGCCCAGGTAGCTTTGATAGCAGCCTTCAGCTTGTCTGCATTGTTGGGTCTGGTGTCTCTCATCTTCCTCTTGACAATACCCATAGATTCTCTATGTGGTTTAGGTCAGGCGAGTTTGCTGGCCAATCAAGCACAGTGATACTGTGGTTATTAAACCAGGTATTGGGACTTTTGGCAGTGTGGACAGGTGCCAAGTCCTGCTGGAAAATGAAATTTCCATCTCCAAAAAACTTGTCGGCAGAGTGAAGCATGAAGTGCTCTAAAATTTCCTGGTAGATGACTGCGCTGACTTTGGTCTTGATAAAACACAGTGGACCTACACCAGCAGATGACATGGCTCCCCAAACCATCACTGAATGTGGAAACTTCACACTAGATCTCCAGCAGCTTGGATTGTGGCCTCTCCACTCTTCCTCCAGACTCTGGGACCGCGATTTCCAAATGAAATACTAAATTTACTTTCATCTGAAAACAGCACCTTGGGTCACTGAGCAACAGTCCAGTTCTTTTTCTCCATGGCCCAGGTAAGATGCTTCTGGCATTGTCTATTGGTCATATGTGGCTTGACAGAAGGAATGTGACAGTTGTATACCATGTCTTGGACACGTCTGTGTGTGGTGGCTCTTGAAGCACTGACTCCAGCAGCAGTCCACTCCTTATGAATCTCCCCTAAATTTTTGAATGGCCATTTTTTTTAACAATTCTATCAATGCTGCGGTTATCCTGGTTGCTTGTGCACCTTTTTCTACCACTCTTTTTCCTTCCACTCAACTTTCCATTAATATGCTTGGATACAGCTCTCTGTGAACATCGAGCTTCTTCAGTAATGACCTTTTGTGGCTTGCCCTCCTTTTTGAGTGTGTCAATGACTGCCTTCAGGACATCTATCAAGTCAGCAGTCAGCAGTCTTCCCCCTCATTGTGTAGCCTACTGAACCAGACTAAGGGACCATTTTAAATGCTTAGGCCCGTTTCACACGTCAGTGAAAAAACAGACGTTTTTCACTGGCGTGTAAAACACGCACATGTCCCTGTGTGTGCCGAAAATCACGGCACACGTGGGTTGTCTAAGTGCAATCCGGGCTCCGTTCTCCGTGGCCCGTGATTGCACTTAGAGATTCACTCACCTGCGCCCGCTCGCACTCTCCATGGTGCTGAATCCTCCCGCAACGCAGCATCCGGCCGGCGGTGACCCCTGCAGGAGCTGCTTCCGGGTCGGCTGTGTCGCGCATAATGAATATGCGCGACAGTAATCAGCCGGCACAGAAGGAGCAGGGAGAATGGGCTGCAGAGGACATCGCTGGACGCTGGGTGAATTTTAAAAGCACGTTTTTTTCTGGCACGTGTTTCACGGACCACACCACTGCGTGGTCCGTGGAACATCAGTAATGCCAGAAAAAAATGGACATGTCTCCGTGCAGCAATCACGCACACGCGGGTACGCTGCACGGAGACACGTGCAGTGACAAATCACTGACGTGTGATAAGACCCATTCATTATAATGGGTCTGCGGATGTCAGTGATTCTGGTACGTTTAAAAAAAAGCACAAACGTACCAGAATCACTGACGTGTGAAAGGGGCCTTAGGAAGCATTTGCAGGTGTTTTGTGGTAATTATTCTACTTTTCTGAGATAATGACTTTTGGGTTTTCATTGGCTGTAAGCCATAATAATCAACATTAACAGAAATAAACATTTGACATAGATCACTCTGTGTGTAATGACTCTATAAAATATATACGTTTCCTTTTTGTATTGAATTACTGAAATAAATTAACTTTTTGATGATATTCTAATTTATTGAGATGCATTTGTATATACTTTGGCCAAGGCAGAGTGACTTGTCAGTGACCTTCTCAATAGGGAGAGGGGAATAATCTGCTGTCGGACACTTGTGGTAGAAGCTTATCTCTCTAGAAAGCAAATGATCAGCTATATTTAAATATGACCTGTTATTTTCCATAAATATGTATTTTTTTTAACTGGTGTAAATGCCGCGTTTCTCCTGAATTTGGCTCTGTTTACTTTTTGTTCTTGCCCTTCTCCATTCCTGAGATATGGCCGCCTCTTTCATGTCTTGTTATTCAACTGGGCATGATCTTAAGGTCTTCTCGGAGGGTGTCTTCTTGAGAACCATGCCAGTTATCTAATAAGACATAACCAGCCTGAAATCTAATAAAATATTCTGACTGGAGTCTTCAGAGGGGGGTCTTTGTACGCCGACCACCTCCTTACACTAGCATGATGTCAAACAACTTTGAATGCTACAGAAAAATGGTTCATGTAAGATGTAACATTAGAGTCTATAGTGTGAAAGACCCCCACAATACAATAGGAAAGTAGTCTGTGAATTACCGATACCTGAAAAGCATAAGTAATGAAAATATGAGAAATCAGGAGGGGATCACTCAGGGAAAGAGGCTAAATAATGTAGGAGAAGCACTCAATGGGTAATACCATGGATCAGAGTCCAATCAATTGGGAACACACTAAACATGAGACTAGAATATACCCATATGCACAAATTACCAAACATTAGGAAACACATATAAAGTGAATGGGGAGCCAGAAGAGCGAAGGCGCACTCTCGGGACCCTGGTCTACACTGTGTGCAGAATTATTTGGCAAATGAGTATTTTGATCACATGATACTTTTTATACATGTTGTCCTAACCCAAGCTGTATAGGCTTGAAAGCCAACTACCAATTAAGTAAATCAGGTGATGTGCATCTCTGTAATGAGGAGGGGTGTGGTGTAATGACAATCACACCCTATATAAGGTGCTTAATTATTAGGCAACTTCCTTTCCTTTGGCAAAATGGGTTAGAAGAGAGATTTGACGGGGTCTGAAAAGTCCAAAATTGTAAGATGTCTTGCAGAGGGATGCAGCAGTCTTGAAATTGCCAAACTTTTGACGCATGATCATCAAGCAATCAAGCGTTTCATGGCAAATAGCCAACAGGGTCGCAAGAAGCGTGTTGGGCAAAAAAGTCGCAAAAAAACTGCCCGTGTATTGAGGAAAATAAAACGTGAAGCTGCCAAGATGCCATTTGCCACAAGTTTGGCCATATTTCAGAGTTGCAACATTTTTGGAGTATCAAAATTCACAAGGTGTGCCATACTCAGGGACATGGCCAAGGTAAGGAAGGCTGAAAAATGACCACCTTCGAACAAGAAACATAAGATAAAACATCAAGACTTGGCCAAGAAATATCTTAAGACTGATTTTTCAAAGGTTTTATGGACTGATGAAATGAGAGTGACTCTTGATGGGCCAGATGGATGGGCCAGAGGCTGGATCAGTAAAGGGCAGAGAGCTCCACTCAGACTCAGACGCCAGCAAAGTGGATGTGGAGTACTGGTATGGGCTGGTATCATCAAAGATGAATGTGTGGTACCTTTTCGGGTTGAGGATGGAGTGAAGCTCAACTCCCAGCCCTACTGCCAGTTTCTGGAAGACAACTTCTTCAAGCAGTAGTACAGGAAAAAGTCACTATCCTTCAATAAAAACGATTTTCATGCAGGACAATTCTCCATCACATGCATCCAACTACTCCACAGCCTGGCTGACCTGTAAAGGTCTAAAAGATGAAAAAACAATGACATGGCCCCCTTGTTCACCTGAACTGAACCCCATAGAGAACCTGTAGTCCCTAATAAAATGTAAGATCTACAGGTAGAGAAAACAGTACACCTCTCGGAACAGTGTCTGGGACGCTGTGGTGGCTGCTGCACGCAATGTTGATCGTAAACAGATCAAGCCACTGACAGAATCTATGGATGGTGGGCTGCTGAGTGTCATCATAAAGAAAGGTGGCTATATTGGTCACTAATTTTTTTGGGTTTTGTTTTTGCATGTCAGAAATACATATTTCTAAATTTTGTGCAGTTATATTGGTTTACCTGGTGAAAATAAAAACAAGAGATGGGAATATATTTGGTTTTTAAAAAGTTGCCTAATAATTCTGCACAGTAATAGTTACCTGCAAAACCAGATATCCTCCTAAGATAGCCAAATCTAAAAAAAAAACACTCCAACTTCCAAAAATACTAAGCTTGAATATTTATTTTTTGGGTTGATTGAGAACATAGCTGTTGATCAATAAAAAAAAAATCTCTAAAATATAACTTGCCTAATAATTCTGCACACAGTGTATGAACTCCAATGTTACATCCTAGGGCTCAGTTTCACTTTGCTCAGCTCCACTGTTTTGCACGTGTGCCGCCCCCACACCCGCAGCCGCAGGGATGTACGGATCCGGACCCGCTGTGTGGCTCGAGGGATCCTCCGGACCCAGGGGTCACGTGGACACACCGAATGAAAAGGGGGACGTAGTTTTACGGCCTTGGCCGTATTCAGTTTGTGATGCCACCCATGGTGTGTGGTGAAGTGGGACACCATCGCTGCTGTTGTGGGATACCCGGGGAAGATGTAGTGGCAGCTCCCCCGCTCGGTCCGCTGCCACTAATACCGGCAGCGGAGCCCATTCCACTTGTCCGCGAGGACCCGCCTGCAGAAGCCGCCGGCGGACAGCCCATCGCCACCCTGGCCCCGACACCGGCCCCGAGGAAGATTCATCTCCGGAGGATGCCTTGCCCCGGCGCGGACCCGCCAGTCCCGGAAGTGACCGTGCCCCAGGTGATCCAGGCCCCGGCAGTCCGTCCAGCCAAGATGGAGGTGGCCGTAGACCGGAAGTCCGCCCAGCGGGTAAAGCTGGCCGCTCCCAGGTTTCAAGCCTCGGCTGAGGCGTTGCGGGGTTGCTGCTGTGAGGCAGCCGAGCAGGCCACGACACACCGGAGTTCTCCCATGCAGAAGGTGCCAGTCATAGCCGGCACGTGGGAGCTCCGGCTGGGCCCAACTCCCGCGCAGAGCAAACTGGAGCAGGAGGATGCTCCGTATTGGGAGCGGCAGCAGCGCCAGCTGGGCCGGGAGATTGTGGCCCGGGAGAAGCGGAAAGCGGAGGTGCTGTCCCGAACCATCCAAGAAAAGTGGAGCATATAAAATAGCGGAGATATGTTCGATATTTATCCAAGTGTCAGATTAAAATCAGTAATGCAAAAGTCTATGGGTCTGCGAAAAAATCTGACAGCACTCAGATGCCGTCCAGGAGCTGTCCGCTCTTCACAGACTGACAGGAGAGGTTAGAGAAACTTTATTTACTCTTCAGAGCAATACTGATGAAACTAATGAAAATCACAAATAAATCTCAATGCATTTTTTTTATACGTGATGAAAACTAATGTCTAAATGAGGGCTTACTTGAAAGCACAGCTACCAGTAGGAAATGAACTTACATCCTCCCAGTAGCCGCTTGCTATACACCCTGGCACTTTGATTGACAACTCTCTGTGCAGCGTGCATGTCCCCAATGCTGTTCCTGCAGCTAGGAGACCCTATGCTATCCCTGATCTTAAGGATACTATTGATGGTGGAGACGCCTGAGTCCCGTTCTTGGCCCTACTCCTGACCAGGCCTAATCTGATCTCTCCCTTCCACTTCACACCAGGGAAGGACGAGACAGGAGTGTGATGTTAATTACATGAAGATAGACAAGGGAAAATCAACATTCTGACACACTACACACACACACACACAAGGTAAGGACAATAAGAGATTCGGGAGGAAAACAAGAGTAGGCAGAAACCTACAAAAGACAACCTGGGTAAACTCCACAAACCGACAATGCAACTAGGACTACAAGCAACAGATAGTCTGGGACACCCCACCATTTCAGACCAACTAAGATAAACTATAGCTGGCATAGGAGAATGGACACAGCCTGTATAATTAGGTGGGGAGCAGATGTGATTGGCTTTCTCAAAACAGGTGACCAAAGAGAGCTAACAAGCAGACTCGCAGAGATTAACTCTTGCTAGCCGCGTATGAATCAGCACACAGCAGGTTGACGCTGGACTTTGCCTGTGTTGCACCCAGAAACTAGAGAATCTCTCAGGTGGAGTGTCAGAATCAGCAAATTGAACTGAACCTGACGTTGCCATGTCAGTCGGCGAAGTTAGTGAATAATCTCCGTGTGACAGTGCATGTGCAGAGCAGACAGTTACAAAGTCCCAGGGAGTGATTACAGACACCATTCACATGGAGCGCATGCACCGCACATATGGCTGAAAGCACATGGCTCCCTGGAGGATAGAAGTGAATTTTCTCTCATTTGTCACGTTTTCAGTAAGGTGGTCAGAGAGTATGTTAACGCTATTTACCAGCAGATTATCTGCACGTATATAGTGTTTTAACACACGACATAACCATTTAAATGGAATGACTTTTTGTTTAAAAACCACAGTACGACAGTATCGTGCAAAGAGTTAAAAAAAAATCTCCATTTCTGCTACATCTGCAGACATGGGAATGTGGTCCTAACTGCATTAGGTTTTGTACTGTCTTCTGGATATCATTATCATCATGTCGTACGGTGCAGGCAGGAGACCATTACAGAGACGAGTGATCAAAATAAAAAGCAAATTGGACAAGAAAAAAAAATAATTACATGCTTCAATGGCAATGGGACATTTCTGTGAAGGGTGTGCTGCCAATGAATTATACAATGCTCCTGTGATAATAAACTCCTTGATCCAATACATTATGTGTAATTAAATCCATATAGCGGTTGTAATCCCTGCAGGACTAAATAATATAATGGCGACTTTATCTGTTATCATAGATTACAATGTTTACAAGAACTAAACAAACCTGAACCTTCAGTACATGCCTCTACAGGGCATTAGAGAAATATAGAAGTATAGTAGAGTACCATAGACGTCTATGGACACAGTAATGTGGCTCCATACACATGGTAACGTGCATTAGTCCCTAAGGCAGGAGTGGGCAATTAAGTTTCCCTAGGGGCCATATGAGAGACTGTTTTGGAAGATAAAACCAATAAGTTGAATTTAATTCTGTTCAATATTATCATGATATTATTAATTATTATTATTAATATTATTATTATTATTATCTTTACTGCTTATTATTGAGCAGATCAAACTATATTTTTTTATTGATTATTATATGATTTTTATAGTTTATAAAAAGCAGTAAATAATACTGCTCTTGTTATTCAGCCCTTGTACTATGAAGAACAGCTCCTCCAAAAAACAGTATGACTCCCACAGCTACCATACACAGTATACTCAATTCAAGAGCCCTCCTAACAGTATACTGGACGTTCGGCTCCCACTTACAGCATACTGGTCCCCACAGCTACCACACGGTATACTGAACCCCACGGCGCCCACACACAGTACACTCAACCCCACAGCTCCCACACACAGTATACTGGTTCCCACGGCTACCACACACAGTATAGTGGACCCAACAGCCTCTACACACAGTATACTGGACCCAACAGCACCCACACACAGTATACTGCACCAGCACCCACAAACAGTATACTGAACACCACTACTCCCATTCACAGTATTCTTGTGGCGCCCTGGACAAGCCAGGGGCCACAGGTAACAACACACACACCCACCCACCCCCAGCAGTTCACAGCAGACATCCCCAGTGAGACCTGATTCCTTTCCTCGGGTTCAGACAGACACACTAGGTGGGCGGAGTCAAGCAGATAGGCACGACCACCGAAGAGTCTAGCTGGCCTGAGGCAGGAAGCAGGTCCAGACAAGTCCAGGCAGAAGAAGAGAGGAGAGGAGAGCAGACTGGGGCCTAGGTTGGAGCCTAGGGCCCTCGTGTAGCAGTCAGGCAGACGGTAGTGGCCGTCTGCGAGAGCCGGGAAGACAGTCTTGGTGGAACCGTAGGTAGCCGGGGCTGGGTGGCCCACCGGTACCGAACCGGGGAGCCAGCTGGAAACCGGAGCGCAGGAGGAGCGCACGGAAGGTGTAGGAAAGGACTTACACCACCAACCTGGGGTCAGGGGAAAAACACCGCAACCGTCTGTGGGACCCGTCCATCCAGCCGTTTGTTTCATCAGAGACTCCGTGTGTGTTACTGGCTGAGTGAGCACCACCGTGCCGTGCGGCACAGCGCTGCCCCCGCGACCCTGCACCTCACCAGGCCCCGTAACCTGCCTGCCATCTATCCCTATCTCTCATCACCGGGCCCCGGGACAACCAATCCCCTACCCACGGAGGGAGGAATCAACATCCAGGCTGCTCCCAGTCATCGCTCCCGGGATCCCCGTCCAGAGCAGCGGTGGTGTCACCAACTTCACCACAACCGTGGGTGGCGTCACGGACAATACATCCCCAAAATCAACCCCCTTTTCACTCACAGGCGAGGAATGCCGCTCGAGTCCCTGGGATCCGGCCCACCACTCGAGCCACCACCGAGCAGCAGCAGCAGCAGCCGGACCCGAGCAGTGGGTGAGCCCAGCGTCCCCTCCTCCGCCCGCGAAAACTTGGCGTCACGAACAGGATCTTACCGCTCTGCCGTCTGGTAGAGGTGCGCCTTGTGACCACCGGAGGTGTCCGGCCGAAAAATTGGAGAAGCCGCCATCTTGGGCGCGAAAAATTCCCGCTCGAGCGTCTCCTCGAGCAGTGGAGGCGCGAAAGCCGAGGCCCCGCCCCTGTAGAGGAGGTGCCAGAGAGACACTAAGGGGGGGCGGATGGCGTCCGGCCGCATGTGAACTGCGGCTGTGGAAGCAGGGACGCCAGGACTCTGCAAGTATTTGGTTCCTGGAACACCGCTGCACGAGATGTCCTGTCCGTCCGGCACCGCTGATGATGACGGCTCCGGCAGTCCGCCCGGCCGCAACGGCAGCGAAGCACCCATCCCGTTAAGGAATCTGGACCCGTTCCTGGACTGGGGTCAAGGGGTGCTGCCCACTTCTTAGGGGCAGCATCAGGGCCAGGTTATTTGGGTGGGTGACTGAAGGACTCGTTCCGTTGCCATTATTAAAAGTGTATTGCTGTTGCAACGGTTGAAGTGTTATGCCTCCCATAAGGGAAGTTGTATAAAAAAAAAAATGCATGTGTGAAAATGTTTAAAAAATGTTTTATTCTTTTTCAGTTTGTGAAAATAAAACCGGTGATGGACGGGCAGCCCGCGGACGGTCTGCATTTTACTAAGGGGGAATGTGGCGCCCTGGACAAGCCAGGGGCCACAGGTAACAACACACACACCCCCACCCCCAGCAGTTCACAGCAGACATCGCTGCTCCCGCGACCCTGCACCTCACCAGGCCCCGTAACCTGCCTGCCATGCATCCCTATCTCCCATCACCGGGCCCCGGGACAACCAATCCCCTACCCACGGAGGGAGGAATCAACAGCCAGGCTGCTCCCAGTCATCGCTCCCGGGATCCCCGTCCAGAGCAGCGGTGGTGTCACCAACTTCACCACAACCGTGGGTGGCGTCACAGACAATACATCCCCAAAATCAACCCCTTTTTCACTCACGGGCGAGGAACGCCGCTCGAGTCCCCGGGATCCGGCCCACCGCTCGAGCCACCACCGAGCAGCAGCAGCAGCAGCCGGACCCGAGCAGTGGGTGAGCGCTGCATCCCCTCCTCTGCCCGCGACATTCTGATTCCCACACCCCCCACACACAGTGCACTGGTTCTCCTGGTGCGCTGCTTCAGTCTCTCACTGAGGCTTCACTGCAGGCAAAATCTATTGTCATCATCGAGACAATTGTGCAGGGTGAATGGTGGAGCAAAAAGCCCTAGGCTCCCTTCTCCACTATTATATTCACCTTTATCTGCATCCCAAGGATACACATACTGGTGAAATTGAGATGTAGTACGATGATGGCCTTGGCATGTGTCACGGGCAGAGGGGACGCGCTCGCTACGCTCGGGTCCGGGGCTTCTGCTGCTGCTGCTCGGTGGCTCGAGCGGTGGACCGGACCCGGGGACTCGAGCAGCGCTCCTCACCCCTGAGTGAAATGGGGATGGTATGTTTAGGGAGATTGTTCGTGACACCACCTACGGGTCGTGGGGATAATGGCACCACCGCTGCTGGTAACGGGGATCCCGGTAGAGATGGTAGGGTGCAGCTGAGATGTTGTCCCCTCCGTGGGTACGGGGGTTGGTGATCCCGGGGCCCGGTGGTGTAATGGGGAGGCCGGATGGCTGGGGTGCAGGAACTGCGCGGTGCCGGACGGCACTGGTGTACTCACTGAGACAATCACTGACAGAGTCGTAGGTAAACCAAAGCGGCCGGATGGACGGTTCCGCAGCCGGCTGCAGTGTTGTTGTTGTGCTCTCCCCGGACGACTGATGGTGGCTGTCTTTCCCTGCACCTTTTGAGAATGTTCTTGACTCCTGTGGTTGCCCACCGGTAGTCCGCTCCCCAGCGTATAGGTGCCGTAGGAGCCTGTTTTGCCCGCAGGCGCTGGCCCTTGGATCTCTAGCCTGTGGCGGTGGCTGTATATCCTCTCTGGGTGGACGGTTGCCTTCAATCGGGACTTCGTTGTTAGCAAACCCCTGGGGTTCCTGTCACACTCGGATTTTACTATTGACGGCGGCTCCAAGCCTGGTCGGGGTCCGATGGCCCTGCCTGTGTGCTTAGCTTCACTCCGTTCCCCGGTCCGGTACCGGCTCTGCGGAGTTCCACCAACTCCTGCAGACGGCCACCACCGTCTGCCAACCTTGCTGTCAGTGTCCGGGCTCCAACCCAGACACTTGCAGTACGTGACCTCTCACTTTCACCTCCAAACTCTATCTCACTGCTTTTCCCGCCTCCAGGCCTGTGAACTCCTCGGTGGGTGGGGCCAACCGCCTGGCTCCGCCCCACCTGGTGTGAACATCAGACCCTGGAGGGAGGCAACAAGGATTTTTGATTGACTGTTGTAACTGCCTAGGGTGGGGGTGTGTGTGTTGGTATGTATGTGACTACCTGGCTAGTCCAGGGCGTTACACATGCAGCCGGCATCCCATTGCTTCCAACCTTTTTGCTGTCTCGGTCGTTTGACTGCCATCTCGTAGGCTGTAGTTTGCCCAGGCCTGCTTTAGGCCTCTGCCACACTCACGTGAATTTCACGCACGTGCCGAGAGACACGTATTTTCCCTGCGTGTTGTGTGCAGGTAAGTACGTGTCTCTGGTACGTGCGTGACACGTGTGTTCTACGTGTGCTATCCGCGATAGCACACGTAGAATCGGTAATTATTATACTCACCTGGTCCTTCCTGATGTCCGCGCTGCTGTCCGTGGTGCTGATCTTCGGCTCCAGCTCTCCCGTCTCCCCGCTGCTGCTGCTGCCAGGCTGTGAAGTGAATATTCAATGAGCATAATGAGCGGCGGTCGGCAGCAAGAGGCAGCAGCGGCAGAGACAGGAGGGCTGGAGAAGGTGAGTTAATGTTTTTTTTTTTTTTCACTGACATGTGTGTTTTCTCCGGCGCGTGTCACACGGGACCGCATCCACACTACACCCGTGTGGTACGGGTGCGGGCCGTGTAACACCCGTGCTGCCGGAGAAAACACTGACATGTCAGCGCTTTGAAAATCGCACACACGTACAAACGCACACGGACACACGTTCCGTGTGGTTTTACGTGTGTGTGCCTGCTACAATAGGGTAGCATTGGTTAAAGTGTCTCCGTGCCGCCGGTACGTGTAAAAAATGACAAACACGTGCCGGCAGCACGGATGTGTGGCACAGGCCTTAAGCAAATATTTTGTTTTCAGCAAAAAAGGTCATATATTTTATATTTTAAAGTCATAGAATTGTCCAGTTTTCCTTCTGTATCGAGTCCTTACAGTTTTCAAGACCTGTGCTTGGTGTCATTCAACAAAAACTTTAATTGTTTAATTATAGTGGATAATACTATCCTGTCATGATGATGACACAAATCAGACCCAACTAATAACTTCACTGTAACTATAAGGAGCTGGAAGAAAAAAAAAACCTTGGGAACTGATACAGACAAATTGTGCAACTTCTCATTTTACAAAAAAAAAAATTTTTTTCAAACCTTTTAATGATTGGGGACATTTCTTTTTCACATATAGAATCTTGATTTTTTTTTGGTGGGACAATTTGTTGTTTTGTATGACTGTCATTGAATGACATCCATTTCACCATGCAACTTGATTACATTCCAGAGATTTTCAATGGGGTTCAGGTCTGGAAATTGGGCTGGCCATGACAGGGTTTTGATGTAGTGGTCCTTCATCCACACATTGACTGACCTAGCTGTGTGGCATGGTGCATTGTCCTGCTGGAAAATCCAGTCCCCAGAGTTGGGGAACATTGCCTGAGCAGAAGGAAGCAACTGTTTTTCCAGGATAACCTTATATGCAGCTTGATTCATACGTATTTTATAAGGACTTTTTGTTTTCCAATTATTTTTTAGTCCTCTCTGGGGACTTGAACCTTTGATCATATGATCAATTGTACAATTTATTGCAATACCATAGTACAGCATTATGTAGAAAAATAAATCATTATCTCCTATTGAGTACCAAGGTGGCAGTGACAGGAGCCTTTAGGGGGCCCTATCCACCATGTTAACCGATCAGTATCCCATGACCACATCATTGAGGACTGATAGGAGCTGGTGTGCTCACCCATCGGCAACCGCTCCACTTAAATACCATTGTCAGACATTGACATTGGCATCTACATGGTTAATATCTTTATTGAAAAATCCCTTATAAACTAATAAGCTGTACTTTTTTTGGGCATATTGTTTTTTGGCTTGTACCAGAAATTGGGTATCAGATGAATGCCTATTTAGGATAAATAAAGAGGAATAGATCTTGTTGTTTGATATTTTATTTTTATGCACTCCAAATTTATCACAAAAACGCAAATGAAAACGGACATAAATATCCCAAAAGTAATATAAAAGAACGGTTTGTCTTAAAATTAGAAATGAAAATCACAGTAAGAAGTTATTGTGTCATCCCGTACTGCTTGGTTGATTATTTGATTTTATTTGCTACCAAGAGAGGTAGGAAACAACCAATATGGTTTTTATTAGCGTGCCTTAAACAACAAATTTATCTGCAATGATCCATATGTGTGATGGATGTGTCATGGAGGTATCACAGCTGAAGAAAAGAGAGCTGGTAAGGTGACAGTTGTTGCGCAACTGCTAAGGATAAAAGGCCTGGCCGCATAGAAGGGCTGAGAGGACGGCTGGACCTGTATCAGGAAGGTCGTGTGGTAGCGAAGCGGACTTACAGTGACCATTGTCATAGAAGGGTTCAAAAGTGGTCCGATCCTGGGGGAAGGTCTGAGTTGCACCGGAGCCGAGAGTAGTAAACATTGTGACCTGATCCGACAGAACATCGTGACCTGATGTCAAGAGAACATCATGACGAGATCCGAAGGAAACATAGTGACCTGATACAAAAGAGGCTTCATGACCTGACCTGATGGGAAGATCAAATACCGAACAGAAAAAAAGACTGAATACTGAAGAAGGATCATCTTTGTGAGCTGTTGCTTCCTGAACGGTTGTACGGTAGTAAAAGAGGAATGGGGCTACACTTCAAAGGGAAAAGGCAGCCACCATACCGAAATTGAGAAGCTACATGTAGGACTTGTGACCTAGTGGGAAGTGTAGTTGAACCCCATTAGGGCCTGCGAGACAGTGACAGAGTGATGATAGTGAGGATTTGGAACACAAGACATATTGTGACATCCTTTAATTAAATCATTAGGTTTGAGGTATCTTAGGTATTTTAATAATAGAGTGTTAGTAAATTTACTTTAAAGGGAACCTTTTAGGTGCAATATGCACCCAGAGCCACGTGCAGTTCTGAGTCCATATTGCTAATACCTGCCTAACTGTCCCTGTATTCACTAGCATAGATAAAGGGATCTTTAGAAAAAGTAGTTCTAAACACCTTTTATCGTATGCTAATGAGGCCAGCGACTAGTCACAAGGGCGTGATTTCCCCTGGCTGGTCGGCCCCTTGGCTAGTCGGCCACTTAGCATGTTAGCATGCTCCTGTATTGTAAATAAATTGTATCCTTATAACATAGCAAGGATACAATTTTATTTAGGATACAAGATTATCTTAGCACAGGAACATTTTTTTTAAAAAACACATCCAATGTGGAACATAATATTATTCCACGATCTATTGATTAAAGCTAACTTTAAAACTAACTTTATTAGTGGAAAAAGCCCTGTCTAATCAGCATCTTGATATGCCACACCTATGAGGCGGATGGATTATCTTGGCAAAGGAGAAGTGCTCACTAACAGAGATTCAGACAGATTTGTTAAAAATATTTCAGGGGAAAAGTTTTTTTCTGTACATAGAAAAAAATGTTAGATCTTTGAGTTCACTTCTTCAAAAATAGGAGCAAAACAAAGTGTTGTGTTTATATTTTTGTTCAGTGTATTTTTGTAAGTGGCATAGTAGGAGGTTTGGTAAAATGATGTCTGCCTGTTTACTGATAAAGTGTCAAAGAATTGATATTCCTAAATTTGTCTGTAATGTAGAAAAATTACTTACATTAGTTTTACTCGATAAATATTAAAACAATTAAATAGCAAATGAATCCCTCCCAGACATCAGTATTATATGTACAACATGTCTGGAGCATGCTTGGAAGATGAGCCCGACCATACATGGCAGATGCAGGCTGTGTCATGCAGCCGACATCTGCCTGAATTAAGCTATGATTTCTGCTGTAAACAACTTACATTTTTCTTATGTAAGAAAACATTTACTATTACTATTTCTTTTCTGCTGCTGCTGGTGGAAATGGCTGTACCAGGGATCACGGTCCTGGCCCCCTGGTTCTGGACCTTCATCAGACAGCCTTTTGCAAAATGTCCCACTTAACCATAATGGCGACAGATGGGCTGCCCATCGGCAGTATACCGATCAGGAACTTGAGACAACGAGTCCTCACCGCGTCGTCACCAGGGAAGGTCATCAGCACTGGAAGTCATTTCAATGGACACCGGTAGCTGCTTTACCTGCTTAGACTGCACTACATGGGTTAAGGCAGTCACACACTTGATCAGTTCCTGGATCTGGAGTCACCAATCATCGGGGGGATCCTTCTCCACAGCTTGCTCTTTGGCATCCACCTTTAGCTTGGTAGTGGACACAGGATTGGGCCGAGATGGTTCATGCAGCACTTGCATGGGTCGGTCTTTGAATTCGGCAAAGCTGATGTCTGGGCTTTGCATGGCTACAATGCACAGCAGGCTCCGGTGGGCATCGAATAGCAGCCCCTCCAGAAACTGGTCGGTCAATAGGCCATGACTCCAAATGTAGTGCCCCACGGGGCATCTGTTTTAACCTACTCATTGCCAGGCCGGGGGTGTAGATCCCCTGTGTCATCACAGGGTGGCCTGGCCCAATTTCATTGCCCCGAGGTGTACAGGAAGAAGGAATAGAGGATGGTAGGTTGGATGGAGGTAGTAGTGGGAGGTTAGGAAAGTCTTTTAGATGATCGTGACACCACCTGTAGATGCTGCCCGAGATACCGTCCTTTGCAACGATGGGCTCCAGCCGATCCCGTGTCCGTCGGCGGTCACCGCCGATGCCCATGAAGGTTTTTAGTTATGTCTCCCTCGGTTGCTATCCGGAACCCGGGCCGAGCCTCCTGCTCCAAGTCACGGGCCCACGGAGAGAGAGAAACGCTAACTCCAGTTGTCAGTGCTAGGTGTTATCCCAAGCTGTACCCAGGAAGGTTCTGTCGAAGTGTGATGTGTTATGAATGTCATCCGAGTGGGTTCTGGTGTGTAGCTCCCTCTGGTGGTCAGGAATGGTAATAGCTGAGTCTGAATCTGTGACTCAGACAGGTGTTGCAGTTAATTGGGAATTCAGGAAGTCCTATTGCAGATCAGCCTATTTGTATATAGAAGAGCATTTCCTGCCTGACGGCCACCGGTGATAGATGTTTTCTTGCTGCTTCTGAAGATGGCTGGGAGTTTTCCCTTCAGTTTCTCCCATTTCTTCTGTGCCTGAATCTACTCCAGATAAGTTTGCTAGTTTTTGTACTTAATTGCTTAAACTGCACTTAAGGTTGTTTCTGCTTATTCCATTTGGTTCTGTGTTTGATTTCTTGTACGTGAGAATCTGTCTCTCTGCTTTTGTGAGCAGGGCAGTTTCTCCAGCAAGAAAGGGAGATTGCTTCCTGTTCATGTTTGGATTATTTGCACTTTAGAATATTTTTTGTTCTGTGATTTTGTTTCTTCCCATTATATCTGCAGTTCACTTTAAAGTGTCTGGCACAAGAGTACCTGATATAGCGGGGAAAGACCCAGTGGTCTTAGTATTTTTTTTCCTATCAGGAGTTTGGTATTTTTTGCAGGGATTTTTGCTTGCCGCAATCAGTTATCTGTCTTGTCGTATCTAGTAAGTCGGGCCTCACCTTTTCTAATTTATATTTTCTATTTGTGTACTGTGTTTTCTTACATCACCGTTGTTGCATGTTGGGGGCTTTCTATTTCTTTGGGGACTGCTCCAAGGCAAGTTAGGATTCCTCCTTTCTATCTTTGAGGTGTAGCAAGTTTCTCCGGCAGTGACGAGGTGTCTAGGTGTGTTGGGAACATCCCACTGCTACTTCTAGTGTTGTCTGATAGGGAATTTCAGTCAGCTTAGTTTCCAACTACTCTTGTGGTTTTGTTTTTTCTTGATTAATGGGATTTTTGTGATCGTCCACAGTGACCACATCATAACAGTAATGGTTGCGCCTACTTCTACCCCATGTGGTGCCCGCCCCTGGTGGTTGTCCTAGCAACTAGGGAAATCCCATGCTTCGTGATGGCTGGCTACCCTGTCTGCACTACTCCAACCCCCTGTGAGTAAACACCTGCTGTTGTTTGTGTGTGTTTTGTGAAGGCACCGGCAGGTTAACCCCCTCCTGACCCAGGATAGCTATTACCCTTGAAAAGTAGCGTAATGTCCTGTGGCGCCTGATGCCCCCTGAGTCAGTACTTTGTAGGACCACCTTTTGGCTGCAGTTACTGTTGCAAGTTTTTTGGGGGATGTCTCTCCCAGCTTTTCACATCTAGAGGATGAAATTTTTGCCCATTCTTCTTTGAAAAATAGCTCTAGCTCGGTGAGATTTGATGGAGGTGTCTGTGAACAGCAATATTCAAGTCTTTCCTAAGATTCTCAATGAGATTTATGTCTGGACTGTGATTGGGCCCTCTACAAGAATATACTTTGATATAAACAATTCATTATAGCTGTGACAGTATTTTTTTTTGTTGTTCTGCTGGAAGGTGAAACTACGCTCATGTCTTTTGCAGCCTATAACCAGTTTTCCGTCAGCATTGCCCTGTATTTAGCTTCATCCATCTTCCCATCAACTCTGACCAGTTTTCCTGTCCTTGCTGAAGAAAAATATCCCCACAACATGATGCTGTCTCCACCATGTGTGACCCGCAACACACATCTGTTTTTTTTGTACGTGTGCCGTACGTATTTGCACGTACCGGAGACACGTACACACGGAGACCCATGTTATTCAATGGTAGATGGCACACACACGTAAAATCATACGGAACGTGTGTCCGTGTCGTAAGTACGTGTGTGCACTTTTCTACATGGACGACATGTCCGTTTTTGGCCGGCAGCACGCAGGAACGGACCCGCTTTAGTCTATGGGTCCGTGCCTCCACGGACCGCACATGGAGTATGTCCATGTTCAGCACGTATCATCCGTGTCCGTTTTTAATCATGAAATCTGAAACACTAGTTACCAATCTATCAGGTCAATTGATGGCAAACAAAAACTCCAGGATCTCATGACGAATGATTAACAACGTTAATTGGGTGAGAATGCGGGCCTTTATAAACGGACAGCACACGGACAGCACACATACGTATTTTATGTCAATACGGACATTCCACACGCACACATGGCTTGCATACGCCATCACACGGATGCCATACGTACCGGAGAAACGCCCCTAAAAATCGGAACACGGACCCGAAAAACGGACCGTGAGACACGTATGTTTTTTTTTGCGGAAGTGTGTTTTAGGCCTGTAATGGTGGGATGGTGTTTTCAGGGTGATGTGCAGTGTTAGTTTTCTGCTACACATAGTTTTGCAGTTAGACCAAAATTTCTGCTTTGGTCTCATTTAACAAGAACATCTATTTCCACATGGTAGCTGTCTCTGTACATGGCTATTTGCAAACTGGATATCTTATGATTTGCTTTTAAAAATGTCTTTCTTCTTGCCACTTTTCCATAAAGGTCAGATTTGTAGAGTATTTGACTAATAATTGTCATATGGACAGATTCTCTCAATTGAGCATTGGATCTCTCCAGATCCTTGATGACCATGGATCTATTGGGTGCTTCTCCATTAAGCGCTCTTATTGCTTGAGATATCCGTTTAGTTGGACAGCCATGTCTTGGTAGGTTTATAGTTGCACCATACTCTTTCTATTTTTGGATGATGGCTGGAAAAGTGCTCCATGAGATGTTCAGAGCTTGGGTTATTTTTTTATAACCTAACTCTGCTTTATTCTTCTCCAAACGTTTATCCTTGACCTGTCTGGTGTGATCCTTGGTTTTCATGATGCTTTTTGATATCTAATATTATGAAACACCTCTGAAGCATTTACTGAACAGCTGTAGGTATACTGAGAATAAATTACACACAGGTGGACACAATATAATAATTAGGTGACTTTTGGAGGCATAGATCACTCAGGATTTTATTTAGCTGTATCAGATTACAGGGGGCTGAATATAAAATGCACATCACAAATTTCCGATTTATATTTTTTAAATATTTAGAAAACCAGGTATAATTTCCTTTTAGACTTCACAAATACTTACTACTTAGTGTTAGATTTGTGGATAAAAAATGTGGAAAAGTTCAAGAGGTATGAATACTTTTTCACAGTACTGTATATACTATAATAAAAGTATATTACATCATATGGAACAAGTGATCAGACAACCGTAGGTTAAAATCCCCTAAAGGGAGTAAAAAAACGTTAAGAACAAATTACACTACTCAAAAAACTAGGATTATTTGGCTTAAAGAAACAAAATCAAAAACAATGTACAAGTTTGACATCGCTTCAATCGTACAACTCTTGAGGAGTCATATTGCTGTATAGGTTTTACTTCACTATGAACACTGTAGAAACAAACCCCTCCCCCTCCCCCCAAAAAAAGAAAGAATGGCAGTATTAATTTTACTTTACACCATTTAACCCCACTGAGATTTTTTTCTTCTATTTTCTGCCTCAACAAATTATAGCAAAACCACCAGCGGAGCCACTTCAAGTAAAAGATTCCCACCTCCACGTTGTCGCTGATACAGTTCAAAGTGCCACTCACTCCAACTTCCAGGTACCTGTCAGAAGCCTCAAATCATCAGCGCTAACGAGGCAATTTCTGAGGGGTACAACATTTTAAAGTAAAATAAAAATAAAATAGAACTTATTTTTACTGTTTAAATCTTTCCGCCATAAAAATGTTGAGCTCAGGAACACTGCCCCTTTGTTACCCATACCCTCACACTATGCTACTGACTGTCATATATCAGTACTGAAACTTAGTAATAGCAAATCAATTCACACGACCAAACTATTGAGGGGGTAGCATGGGGCAATTGTAGTCGTGGGCAGGGATGAACCCTGACTGTTGAGCAGCCCTATTTGCTTAGTTCGCGCCCCGGCTTGCTCCACAATGCAAAGGTTTAAGTGTGGGGCACAGTTTCTCACACATACTGGTGACACAGAGTCACAGTAATTTATAAACAGTTCTTTACTTATGGAATCACGTAATATCCACAGACCAAGATCATTACGGGCACTCTGCTTGAACATCACAACTTTGGAGAGGTTTGATATGAAAAATACAATTTGCTGCAGACTGCTCCCATAGCTCTGGCACCTTCACTTTCACTTGCACTTGACTCATTTTCCCTGTAATGTCAAAACTACGCTCCGCAAAGCCAATAAGTCCCTCTAGGCTTCAAACCCGTCCCACCGACAGGGATTTTAGTTCCTAGAAACTACTGGGACCGCAGTGGGGACAAGGCTTGTCCACTATTGCGTCTATAACCTGTTGGCCTGACGTTCAGTTGCTGGGAACTTCAAGGCTGTACCGGATGGAGACAGCTGTAACCCAGGAATGCTCTTTAAGAGTCACGGACTGCTACTCACAGGCAAGGACAATTCTCTAAAACCCGATGGTGTCAGAGACTTTTCTCGTGCACTTCAGATTCTGTGGGCTGACCCTGAGGGTCTGGCCGAATCAATACTGCTGGCCCACTCCTCGCTGCAACAGCCACAGATGCAGCTTTCTCTACTCTCACTCTCCTCCACGGCTCACTAAAACATGGCTGCTGACGATATTTTTCTTATTAAGCTCCACCCCTGAGAAGGTGTCTACCAGGGAGCAGTCATTCCAACACTGCCCAGTAGGCGGCCACATTACACAATATTACTCACACTAGACATTTAAAACTCCCCATTATATTAACACCAAAAAACACGTGGATTGCAGGGCAGGGATGGCCAAGCCTTGCACCCCTTTTATAAAACCAGACATTACTATTGCAAACTGAATTATCATTGCCAGCATTAAAGTGACCCATACAACTTCTAATCGGCATCGGTCAGCCTATGATATCAATCTTACACCAAAATGGATTACACATACCACTAATATTATCGAAAGTAATGCTGGCTCTCTATGCGTGTCTTGTATTTGCATACAAAATGTTATGTGTTTAGAAATATATATTTCAGATTCTTGATCAGCCCTTGATCAGTCATTACATCCTTGGCACAGACATACAAGTAGTTGTAGTGGGCGGAGAGGTAGCAGTTGTACCCAGAAACTGGTGCTTACACGGCCAAAAGCCCCATAAGATAACATCAGTATTATAAATATCCCGAGGTAGGTGAAGGACCGCATTGCAAATTTTGCATTGGGGACAAGGACCTTTGTCTTTGAAGATACTTTGGTTGAAGAATCACAGCTTCGTTGAGGTTTGGCTCATTATTTACTCCACCAATGAGTGAGAATAAAATTTTGAGACTGATTTTCCTCTTTTCCTCTCAGAACTTATTGATTGGAGTAAACTTTGTTGTTTATTTTTTTCTTATTTATTTCTTAAGTCATACACAGGCCTGAAACCTGACGATTAGGAGAACGAACAGTCACTTTAAATTAGTTTTCTCGCTATAGGCAATACCTTGTTAGATTAAATGTGTCCATATCTATAGCAGAGAGGAAGTACTTTCCCCCGTGGCCTTACAATGGAGCCTGCACATAAGATAACGGACTGTCAATACAACTGCATGGTATGGAAGAATGTTGTCTATCACAATCTTACAGAATTTTCTTGGTATAGGAAAAGAAAACTTTTAAACACTTTTGCATGTCATAGCCGCTGGCTAATAGTATAAATTCCTATACTGTGATAGTCAATCCAAACGACAGGTGAACTCAGCTTATCCTTGAGTATGAACAGAGCACTGTATAGCCTCAAGTACAAGCAGAGTTGTGACCACTGCAACTGATCAGCGACTGCTGATTGCCCTCAGCCATCTTCTATCAGAGAGAAATTCCACTGAGATAGAATACTGAAAGTCTTATCAATGGCTTCTGATCGGCTGCAGGAGTCGCTGAATTATTGAGAGACACAATTGGGAGATCGCAAGAGGAGTAGTGGTTCAGGAAACAAGTTCAAGGTGGCCATAAAATAACCTAAGGTGTTTGGAGCCTTGTGCAGACTGACCCAGCGGACAGAATTGGCTGAAAATTGGTATGTAATTGTATCGGGGCCTTAGGGTACTCGTCACCGGGCCAGTGTTTTCTTGTGGTTGCTGTGACTGACCTGACCCTGCTCCATGGCCCCGTTGGCTACATGAAAAAAAAACAACAAAACCAAACAAACAGGTATCCAGTGTAAATGGGGGATGGAAGGAGGGCAACGGGTCCCTGGGAAGCATGTCGTCTGTTGCAATGGTGACTGGGTCTTGGCCTCCTCCGCCGCAGAAACCTCCTGCGACTCGTCCTCTCCCAGGGCGGTGGTGGATGGGAATGGGGGATGATTCGCAGCACCACCCGTGGTGCGCGGCCAGGAATTAGCCACTGCTGCAGAGTCTCTCTCTGGGGCAGGTGTTGGGTGCAGCTAGAATGATATCGCTCCCCACGGGCGGAGCAGGATTACCACGGGAGGTTGGTGAGAACGGAGCAGCAGTCCACAGGAGCGTTGGTACGCAGGGTGGCAGCATTTACTGACAGAGTCACTGGGTGCGGGTTCCAGGTGTTTTTATTCACTGGTAAGCTGGTATCGCGCCCCAAGTGCTGGTTCTCGCAATCAGAGACTCTGGCCGATCCCAGGCAGGTCAGAGGTCTGGTCTGGTAATCAGTGGTCTTTCTCCTCCATGTACTGCTCTGTAGTTGGTTGGTCCCCGTGGCCTGAAGCATCTTGGGGTCCCCTCTTGCTCTCTCTCTCTCTTGGCCCGTATGCAGGTAGCTTGAACCTTGTCTGGGTTGGACCTCTGTCTCAGCTCCCTGGGTTCTCCCTTTGCTGCTGTGCTCTGGACTCTCAGGTTGGTGAAGAACCGTGAAGATCCCCTCACCGGGCAGAGTTATCAGATGAGCTTAGAGCGTCTGTCTGACCTAGGGTTCTGCACCCCGCCGTGCTCAGTCCTGTGAGTACTCCCTGTACTCTCACAGCGACTGTACTCCTTGAGCCCACGATTACTGGTACCGGGTTCCATCCCTCCAGGTGTTACTAGCCCCGGTCTGGCTGGCTTCCCTCTGCAGGAGACTCCTGCAGAGGTCGGTGAGATGTTACATCCCAGACGGTTCTGTTCTACCTCCCAAGGGGTGCCTGGCAGGCGACCCCTCAAGGAGCCGTTCCACAGAGTGTCTGCTCTGTCTCTGTCTCTGACTGGAACTAAACTTGACTTCCTGTCTGCTTTGTAACTTACTCCTACTCCTGCCCCCCCATCTATGCAAGGATCCAGATCATTGTTATGGTGACCTGGGTCTGCTAGGAACTGGCTGAGTCACTTCCAGACTGTTTGGATGAGCTATGTGAGAGAAATTATTAACTCTTTCCTAGTGACTGCTTCTCCCTGACCCTGGTTCTCCAGGTCCAGTGGATCTGGGGAGCCCCTAGGCTGCCTGGCATCCTGTTACCCACAATGGACCCAGCATGTTAAGGGGGTGCCCATAATGACCCAAACCTGAACCCAGTCCCCAGTGGGGAGGGCATTCCTGCTGTATGGTGATGTGAGGGGTGTGTAAACTTACTGGGTTAACCTCTTCCTGCCCGGGAAGGATATAATGACATACCCTGTAGCGACCAGTCTCAGGAGCACTGCATATGCTATTTAAGACATGGGGAAATGGAAGGCATCTGAATAAAAATACCAAAACTCCCCACCAAGTGAAAAAGTGGCGCTGTACAGTGAGCGAGTGGCCCAAAAACCATGTGCCGATAATTGGAGATATCACAATTATTCCACAGACTAGCATAACTGTTCAATATGGTCGCCATAATGCATGGTGATCATGTTCATCCTGCAGAACATGCGCGACCCTTGTGTGTAACATGTCTGGTGGGATGCTTCGTACTTCAAAAATGATGCGGTCTTTGAGGTCAGCCAGGATGTCGACATTTCCCCGATAAACACGCTTTTTCAAGTGCTCGCACAACCAGAAATCACAAGGATTGAGATCGGGCGAATGCGGTGGCCATGCGTTAGGGAAGGAGGAGCTCAAAATCCTGTCATTGGGAAATTGCACGCAGAACGTTTTTCACATGATTTGCGTTGTGAAGAGGCACTCCATAATGTGTACCGCCCCTGTGTCAGCGGCCGAGCCGCTCGGATCAGGAACAGCGGTGGCTCGAAGGCTCTCCGGATCCGGGGGTTTGTGCAGTCACTTGAGTTTGAAAAGGGGGGTATATACAGGGGAGTTAGACGTTTGTGATGCCATCCACGGTGCGTGGTAAGATGGAGTTCCACCACTGCTGTTGGTGAGGGAGCCCGGTGGCGGTGATATGGCAGCAAGGTGTTTAACCCCTCCGTGGGTAGGGGGTTTGTGCCCCAGGGCCCGGTGGTTGTACAGGGGGGTGCCGTTGGGAAAACAAAGGGTCACTGCGTACTCACTCACTCCAAGAATATTGACACCGACAGCTTGTAAACCAGAGTTCTGAGCACCGCTGCAGCAAGGAGAGCGCACGCCTGGATCCGTGCCCTTGGTGTTGCTTGTTAGCCTGTGGCCTTTTCCGTGGCACCATCTCACTTGTTGGACCCTATAGTCTGGAACTAATCGGGTCCCGCTCACCCGCATGGCTAACGGAGTGAGCTTACTTTCAGGGTTCATGCTTGGGATTTTCTGGACTGTGTTTGGGAAAGTCCTATCCTATCAGTGCCCTAGTACCCTGATTTTGGAGCGGGTGAGGGATGAATCTTGAAGACTTCACCCCCGTCGGATAAATTACTAGGACACTTGAAGCTACTTCCCGGCCTAGGGTCCACGTACCCCATCGTGCCTTGGCCCCTGCCCGGAGATGGCTCAAGGTCGCCGGCTGCCCTCCTCGGCAAGTCCGTGCCCCTTGACACGATCCCCTGTGACTGGGGTTCCAGCTCCTCCCAGGCCCAGACCAACGTCTGCCACCTAGGATTCTATTCGGAGCCCAGCTCCTCACCCTTCGCTCTCCATTTCACAACTCCCTTTTTCCTTTTTTTTATTTTTTATGACACTTCTCACCTCCATTTACCAACCCCCCAAGTGGGTGGCCCTATTCCCTTCAGGCCCCCCAATGGTGTGTCTGGTGGGTATGGTGTAAAGTGTTCCTAGGGTTTGGACTGGCTCTGATCTTAGTGTCGTGGGCAGGGAAGGAAGCCGCTGCGCTCGCTAACGCTCGGGTCCGGCGCTGATGCGATGGCTGCTCGGTGGCTCGAGTGGTGGGCCGGATCCGGGGACTCGAGCGGCGCTCCTCACCCGTGAGTGAAAGGGGGTAGTTTGGTTTGGGGATTTGGTCCGTGACGCCACCCATGGGTTGTGGTGAGGTTGGGCACCACCGCTGCTGGTGATGGGGATCCCGGGAGCGATGGCAGGGAGCAGCTGGGATGTTGTTTTCCCCCTCCGTGGGTAGGGGTTGGTGGTCCCGGGGCCCGGTGAGATGACGGGGAGGCAGGGCTGGATGGGTGCAGTGTCGCTTGGACTGCGCAGCACGGTGCCAGACGGCACGGTAGTACTCACTCAGCCACAAAGGTATGCAAAGTCTCTGGTAAACCAAACGGCTGGATGGATGGGTCCCGCAGCCGGCTGCTGTGGCTTCTCCTGGACGGTTAGTGGTGGCTGCCTTTCCCTGCACCTTTATGTATGTTCGGCCCCGATGGATTCCCATTGGTAACCCGCTCCCCAGGGTGTGTATGTGCCGGAGGAGCCCTTTTGCCCGCAGGCTCTGGCCCTTGGAACTCTAGCTGTGGCGGTAGCTGTATTTCCTTTTGCTGGTCGGACGGTTGCCTTCAATCGGGTCTTGGCTGTTAGGAAACCCCTGGGGTTCCGGTCACTGACGGATTTGACCTCTAACGGCGACTCCAAGACCGGTCGGGGTCCGCAGGCCCTGCCTATGTGTGCTGGCTTCACTTCGCTCCCCGGTTCGGTACCGGCGGGCCACCACCTGCCTCTCCTGCAGACGGCCACCACCGTCTGCCAACCTTGCTCTTAGTGCCCGGGCCACACACACGGACACGGTCAGTGTGCTCTCCTACCACTTCCCTAACTCCTCTCTCTCTGATCTCAACTCACTTCCTTCTCCCGCCTCCAGGACCGTGAACTCCTCTGTGGGTGGGGCCAACCGCCTGGCTCCACCCCACCTGGTGTGGACATCAGCCCCTGGAGGGAGGCAACAAGGATTTTGTTAACCACAAAAGAATACACTGATCCATATCAATAACTATTTATAGTTTTTCAGAAGTCACCATTACCGGTAGTTAGACTTAAACTGACTCTGTTAACATGTTTAAAGAAATAACGGCAATGTGCCAGAAACGTTTTTCTTGCAAAAATACAAAATATTTTATTTGTAGAGCAATGCGACATAGGAACACACAGAAGGTGAATAGGGTGAATTAAAAACAATGCACAGAAGCACAAAAACCAGGGCAGCAATGCATGTCAGGGTTACTTATACGTACAGATCTCAACTATATAATCAATGTAATAGGTGGGTGATCAAATGAGTGGTCAGGGTGGACAACTACTTGATTACATAATTATTATGAGTAGTCTCAATGTAACAAGTTTGACCACTAGAGGTCTCACACAGTTGAATCAACAATAATTACAGGGTTAAATGCAGGGTGAAGACTACAATGATAATTGTGGTGACAGTATACCATGCATTATAGATTATAATAGTATGCCGTAATGGCCTGAATGGTATCTTTATATCATTGTGGTGAAATAACAGATAGTATGGAGAGTTGCTACCAGTAACAACATATATACCAGTGTGTTTATCTATCTGTATAGTAGCAATTAGAGGTCATTAACAGGTTTAACCCCTAGAGGTCTCATACAGTTGAATCAACGATAATTACAGGGTTAATGCAGGGTGAAGACTGCAATGACAGTTGTAATAAGAATATACCATATATTACAGATTATAATAGTATGCCGTAATGGCCTGAATGGTATCTTTATCGTTATGGTGAAATAACAGATAGTATAGAAAATTGCTACCAACAGCAACATATATATCACTGTAGTCATCTATCTGTATAGTGGCAATCAGAGGTTATTTACTTATGAACAAAATGCTTATAAGTTGGTCAGCTATCACCAAAGTAATATTACATCCCATTATATTATTAAGGGATCATGTCATGATACAGTGCTACATAGCAGCAATAGAAGAAGAAGCAGAAGCGAAACACGTGTTGAGGTGCAGGGCAGCATGCATAGCTGGGTTACTAACAGGTGGACTATTGGCACTCCCCTGCAGGGGTTGTTTTCTGCAAAAGCATATAGCTTTAAACTTTTTTTCATCTATTGCTGCTATGTATCACTGTATCATGACATGATCCCTTAATAATATAATGGGATGTAATATTACTTTGGTGATAGCTGACCAACTTATAAGCATTTTGTTCATAAGTAAATAACCTCTGATTGCCACTATACAGATAGATGACTACACTTTCACTTTCACAATTCTGGTGCTGCACTCAGGGTACCGGTCTCTGCTGTGATAGGCCCCAGCCGATCCCGGGTATGTCCAAGGTATACGCCGGTGCTGTGAACTGAGAGACCTTACTCCTTGCGCTTGGTATTGGATCCCCATGGCCTGAAGCTACTTGGGGACCCCGGTTCTTGTAACTCAGCTACCGTCCCGTATGCAGGTGATGCGGGTCCGTTGTGGGGCTTGGCCGTAACCTCGACCCCGAGCCCTATGTGCCTCTGTGCTCCGGGAATTGGTGGTGGCCAGAGGGATGTACAATCCCCCTGACCTGCAGATTCTGGTAGTCCAACATTGAGTATGTTCCACCCTAGGGCTCTGCACCCTGCTCTGTGCCGGTTCCAAGGGAGCAATGAAGCTCTCCCCTCAGCAACCGTGTTTCTCCTCTGTCTCTCCTGCTCACCCGGTCATCTCCTGTCTCTTCCAGTCAGGCCAGTTCTAACAGGGGAAGCTCTGAAGCATGCTCTCCTGCGACCATGTTCTTCTGTGTCCCAGACTATTCTGAAGTGATTTCCTGTGTGTTCTGTAACTTCCCCAGTGCTTTCCCACCTCCCAGGCCGTTGCCCTGGTAACCGGGAATTTCTCAGGCTGGCTGACTTCCTGAGTTGTGTAACTGACTGGCTCACTAACTGGGTGTTTGTATGAATGTTGTATAAGTGCTAAACACCAGTGATTAACCTCTTTATTACCCGGGATAAGTACTGCACCTTAAGCGAGATGCAGTACCCTGTGGCGACTGAAGCCTTAGGGGCGCCACATATGTGACACACTCACGCCGGGGTCGTGGGGCACTTGTTACAAGGTCACGGTTCTGTTTCAGGGATGCTGTGTTGGCAAGGCCCGGTTGCGTGACCCCAGCGGTGTCAGTCAATGAAGAGAAGATAATGATGGGGGTCATAGTTCGCGACGCCACCTGTGGTACTCTGCCAGAGATAGTTGACGCTGCGGGATGGGACCTCTGGGGCAGATGGTGACGCAGCTTGGTTGGTATAGCTCTCTACAGGTAGAGCTGAGCCCCAGGGCGAATGGGGGTAGTAGTAGGTGATGGCGGGGATGCACGCACACGCGCACACACACACACACACACACACACACACACACACTCTCTCTTCAGATCCTGAAGGTTTTGTGAGTTCTTTCTATGGTCTTTGAGCTTTAGTTCCTTCCATACATTTTCTATTTGATTCAAGTCAGGTGATTGGCTGCACCATTCTAGCAGCTTTATTTTCTTTCTCTGAAACCAATTGAGAGTTTCCTTGGATGTGTGTTTGGGATCATTGTCTTGCTGAAATGTCAACCCTCGTTTCATGTTCAGCATCCTGGTAGATGGCAGCAGATATTTATCAGGAATATCTTGTTGTCCATTCATCCTTCCTTCAATTGTATGATTTTTGCCTATGCCATTTGCTGATAAAACAGCCCCACACCATGATGTTCCTACCTCTAAACTTCACTGTTGGTATGGTGTTTTTGGGGTGATATGCATTGTCGTTTGGCAGAGTTAAATTTTAGAATCATCTGACCAGACTATATATCTATAGATGTATGTATATTACTCACAAAAAGTTAGAAATATTTAGCTTTTGGGTGGAATTTATGTAAAACGTAAAAAGTTCACGCTACAGTGATATTTTATCATGAAAGTCGGTCATTTAAGTAGAAGCATGCAATGGGTATTTCCTCATCTCAAGCAACTTATTGAAATTCAGCAACAGTGGTGGGTTTAACACCCCCCCAAAAAAAATGTAAATGTCTCAATATCTTGTCATGTGGCCTTGAGCATCAATCAGCTTGACAACAATATCTCATGCTATTCATAAGTCAAATTATTTTCTGCAGAGACATGCTTCTTGAAGGGTGGCCCTCAGGTCATTGAGGTTCTGAGCTACAGAGTTTCGGGCCTCTATAAGGTGACTCAGCGGATCTCATAGGATTTCTATGGGTTCAAGTATGGAAAAAATGCAGACACCTACATTTTGAGGCAGCCCAGTTTCCAGCAGTCATTCCCTAAAAATGCAACCTTCATGAACTGAAGTATTGTCATCCATGACGATAAAATTAGGCGTATGTTATTCCTGCAAAGGCACAATGTCTGGATTAATGATGCTATTCAAGTAGTAGGGGCTTGTCTCTGTACTATTCACATAATGTAGGGTAGTTCTGTAATGACTTGACACACCTTATCACTGCCACTACCAAAGGTTCACTGATGACAACAGTGGCTGATGCATAGCGCTCTGCTTGATGTCTCCAACATCGTTGGTGGCCATCATTTCTGCTCGGTGTGAATTGATTTTCATCAGTGAACAGCACTGAGGCCCACTGATCCCTTGTCCAGTTTAGATGATGCCTGTGCCTGTTGGTGTGGTCAGGTACCCTTGCAGGTCATCTAGGCTACACTGATGTAAAAGGTTTTGAATAGTCTGATGTGACACTTGGGTGCCTCTGACCACGCTTTAATGTGCCTGGAGTTGTGTAGCATTCATCATCTGGATCCAAAGGGCATTGTTCACAATGTAGCAATCATCAGTGTGGGATGTGGCCAATGGATGTCCACTTCTATGCCTTTCTGTGACTCTTCCAGTCTCTCTGTTTCAACCTGCTGATGACACTCTGTGCCACTCTAAGCTCAGTGGCTACTTCCATCTGAGAACATCCTGCCTAAAGCCTCGCAATGGGGAAGTACTATTGATCAAATTTTAGGATTCGTCTTGTCTCATGATGTCAAAATATGAAAAGCATGATGAGGAGGACTGTTTTAATAACAATTCGAATCGACCCCCAAAATTGATTAGGCGATTCATGGCTCAAACACCTGTTGTGAATTTTGCCATTAAGCTCCCTGTTAGAGAATAAGTTGTGCAAAAAGTACTGAAACATTGAACAGATGGACATGTGCATTCAGAAGTTTAGAGAAGGTCACATTAAGTTCACCTGAAAAGGTTAGAGGGCATAATAGAATCATTCCTGAAATTTCACCCAAACCCGAACATCCCTAACTTTTTGCGAGTTGTATATATATATATATATATATATGAACAACGACAAGGCAGAGTCCAGCAATAACGTGAGCAATCCAGGATGCTGTTAAAAAATGTTTTCTTTCTTTTTATTCATAAATTCATTAAAATATAATGGTCCAAGCAATTCAGAACAGCATTATCGCAGGAAAATAGCGCAGATAGGACTACGCGTTTCAGCGGTAAAATCCGCCTTCTTCACGGTCCAGAATCTGATCTGCTTTCCAAACATAGAACCTTATATACATCTCACTCCCATCAGGGGAATTACAAACATGTGTGAGAGATTTAAAAACATGAGCTAGAAAAGCAAATCAAACATGTAAGCTATCCGCATATTAATCAATATACAGCATGCATAAGAATTATAAGGAAAGGATTCAACATTTTGGAGAAAAATACAATCAGAAAATCCAATAACCTGACCATAAAATTATTTTTTAAGTGATACAAAAGCATAACACAGTAGTAATAGCCAGCAACATATAATGCAACAATGTATCAATAGTGCATAATGATATCCATGCGATTATTAAAGCCCTGTGGCATGCGGGTCCCCAGCCCAGAGAAGGTCACATTAAGTTCACCTGAAAAGGTTAGAGGGCATAATAGAATCATTCCTGAAATTTCACCCAAACCCGAACATCCCTAACTTTTTGCGAGTTGTATATATATATATATATATATATATATATATATATATATATATATATATATATACACACATATATAGTGCAGACCAAAGTTTGGACACACCTTCTCTTTCAAAGAGTTTTCTTTATTTTCAGGACTCTGAAAATTGTAGATTCACAGTGAAGGCATCAAACCTATGAATTAAAACATGTGGAATGAAATTCTTAAAAAAGTGTGAAACAACTGAAAATATGTCTTATATTCTAGGTTCTTCAAAGTAGCCACCTTTTGCTTTGATTACTGCTTTGCACACTCTTGGCATTCTCTTGATGAAATTCAAAAGGTAGTCACCAGAAATGGTCTTCCAACAGTCTTGTAGGAGTTCCCAGAGATGCTTAGCACTTGTTGGCCCTTTTCCTTTACTCTGCGGTCCAGCTCACCCCAAACCATCTCGATTGGGTTCAGGTTTGGTGACTGTGGAGACCAGGTCATCTGGCGTAGCACCCCATCACTCTCCTTCTTAAGGCCGCTTTACACGCTATGACATTGCTCAAGCGATCTCGTTGGGGTCACAGAATTTGCGACGCACATCCGGATGCTTTAGCGATGTCTATGAGGGATTTTAAATCGTCGCAAAAACGTGCAAAGTCGCTAATCAGTGACATGCCCCCCTATTCCCAATTATCATTGCTGCTACTTGTACGATGTTGTTCGTCGTTCCTGCAGCAGCACACATTGCTACGTGTGACACCGAAGGAACGAGGAACCTCACCTTACCCGCGGCCGCCGGCAATGCGGAAGGAAGGAGGTGGGCGGGATGTTACGTCTCGCTCATCTCCGCCCCTCCGCTTCTAATTGGGCGGCCGCTTAGTGACACCACTGTGATGCCGAACGAACAGCGGTTCGCCGGTCACAGCGACGTCGCTAGGCAGGTAAGTAGTGTGACGGGTCCGCGCGATTTTGTGCACCACGGGCATCGATTTGCCCGTGTCGCACAAACGATGGGGGCAGGTACGCATGCTAGCGACATTGGTAACGATATCTCAGCGTGTAACGTGGCCTTTAGTCAAATAGCCCTTACACAGCCTGGAGGTGTGTTTGGGATCATTGTCCTGTTGAAAAATAAATGATGGTCCAACTAAGCGCAAAGCGGATGGAATAGCATGCTGCTGCAAGATGCTGTGGTAGCCATGCTGGTTCAATATGCCTTGAATTTTGAAAAAATCCCCAAAAGTTTGACCATCACACCTCCTCCTCCATGCTTCACGGTGGGAACCAGCCATGTAGAGTCCATCCGTTCACCTTTTCTACAAAGACACGGTGGTTGGATCCAAAGATCTCAAACTTGGACTCATCAGACCAAAGCACAGATTTCCACTGGTCTAATGTCCATTCCTTGTGTTCTTTAGCCCAAACAAGTGTCTTCTGCTTGTTGCCTGTCCTTAGCAGTGGTTCCCTAGCAGCTATTTTACCATGAAGGCCTGCTGCACAAAGTCTCCTCTTAACAGTTGTTCTAGAGACGAGAAGGTGTGGCCAAACTTTTGGTCTGTAAGATATATATATATATATATATATATATATATATATATATATATACACAGCCCTGGCAAAAAATTAAGAGGCCACTGCAAAATTTTAGTTTTTCAGATTTTTCTCTTTATAGGTATATTTGTGAGTAAAATGTAAATTGTTATTTTATTCTATAAACCTCTGACAACATCTCGGAGTTTCCAAGAAATCAATTTTGTATTTATTTTCTGAAAATGAGAAATGGTCAAAATAACAAAAACAATGCATTGCTTTCAGACCTCAAATAATGCAAAGAAAACAAGTTCACAATCATTTAGAAACAACAATACTAATGTTTTAACTCAGGCATAGTTCAGAAATCAATATTTCGTGGAATAACCATGATTTTTAATCACCGCTTTCATGTGCCTTGGCATGCTTTCCACCAGTCTTTCACACTGCTTTTGTGTCACCTTATGCCACTCCTTGTACAAAAATGTAAGCAGCTATTCTTTGTTTGATTGCTTGTGACTATCCATCTTCCTCTTGATTACATTCCAGAGGTTTTCAATGGGGTTCAGGTCTGGAGATTGGGCTGGCCATGACAGGGTTTTGATGTGGTGGTCCTTCATCCACACATTGATTGACCTAGCTGTGTGGCATGGCGCATTGTCCTGCTGGCAAAACCAGTCCTCAGAGTGGAGAACATTGCCTGAGCAGAACGAAGCAACTGTTTTTCCGGGTTAACCTTGTATGCAGCTTGAGTCATACGTCCTTTGCAAAGTTTAATCTGCCCAATTCCAGCAACTCCAGATAATCACCGATCCTCCACCAAATTTCACAGTGTGTGCAAGATACTGTGGCTTGTACGCCTCTCCAGGTCTCCGTCTAACCATTAGACAACCATAGCCTAAAGTTTTTCATTATGGCAAAGCCACACTTATTGAAATACTTTTATTAAATCATCAATTAATAGTGAAGATTACCTTCAATGGTTCCAATAGCCTTAAAAGTGTGATGAGAGCATTTATCTGATGGCCTCTATTACCTAATCCTTTTAGCTAATCAGCATTCTTAAAATAATTGAACTATTTTAGATAAAAACAGCTGAATACTGTTTTTTTGCTATAAAAAGTTCTAAACCTGTCCATGATTTCAGTCTGTTGTTGTCATTTAGCTTTGTTATAATGCATACGGCTCAGCTGCAATACCATGCCTAACCTGTGGATAGCCATGATACTGTTTTTGGAAGAAAGCTGCCATTTTTTGTCTCTATCTTTACAATACCTTTAAAGGAACTCTGTCAGCACAGAATGACTGTTCAAACCAAGTACAGGTGTTCTGTGCATCATGGTTGGGCCCAATTATGAAAATGCACCTTCCTACCTGCTTGTATTTCATCTATCTCTGCCCTTTTTCTGGCTCTATAAAGTCAGAGTCGCTAATGAGAAAAAAGGGAAGGGAGGAGACTGAGGGAAAACAAGTAGGTGGGAAGGTGCTTTTAACCCCTTCAGCCCCCGGGCACTTTCCGTTTTTGCGTTTTTGTTTTTTGCTCCTTTTCTTCCAAGAGCCGTAACTTTTTTATTATTCCGTCAATCTTGCCATATGAGGGCTTGTTTTTTGCGGGACGAGTTGTACTTTTAAATGAAATCATAAGTTTTACCATATAGTGTACTGGAAAACGGCAAAAAAATTCCAAGTGCGGAAAAATTGCAAAAAAAGTGGGATCATACAATAGTTTTTGGGATATTTTATTCACAGTGTTCACTATATGGTAAAACTGATGTCTGGGTGTGATGCCTCAGGTCGGTGCGAGTTTGTAGACACCAAACATGTATAGGTTTACTTGTATCTCAGGGGTTAAAAAAAATTCACAAGTTTGTCCAATAAAAGTGGCGCACGTTTTGCGCCATTTTCCGAAACACGTAGAGTTCTTATTTTTTGGGATCTATGGCTCAGTGATGGCTTATTTTTTGCGTCTCGAGCTGACGTTTATAATGGTACTATTTTTGCGCAGATGCTACGTTTTGATCGCCTGTTATTGCATTTTGCGCAAAACTTGCGGCGACCAAAAAACGTAATTTTGGCGTTTGGAATTTTTTTGCCACTACGCCGTTTACCAATCAGATTAATTGATTTTATATTTTGATAGATCGGGCATTTCTGAACGCGGCGATACCAAATATGTGTATATTTATTTATTTTTTAACCCTTTAATTTTCAATGGGGGGAAAGGGGGGTGATTTGAACTTTTAGTTTTTTTTTTTTTTTTTTTTATTTTTTAAAACTTTTTTTTTACTTTTTTTTTTATTTTACTAGTCCCCCTAGGGGGCTATAGCAATCAGCAATCCGATCGCTGATCGCTATCTGCTGATCACAGCAATACCGCTGTAATCAGCAGATTCACTCACTTTGGTTTTCCCTCTGCTCTCGGCCGAGGGAAAATGAAAGTGAAAGATCATAGCAGCAGGCGTCATCACATGACCCTGTGCTACGATGGCAACCACCGATAGTCACGTGATAACACACGTGACTTCCGGTGGGGGCGGCGGTAAGTAACAAACATGGCCGCGCGCATTTAAATCTGGCTGCCAGACTTTGGCAGCAAGATTTAAGGGGTTAATGGCCGCGGGTGGAAGCGATTCCACCCGCGGCTAGCAGGCACACATGTCAGCTGTTGAAAACAGCTGATATGTGTGCCGATCCACGCCGCCTGCCCGCGGCAGGGGGCGGGGCTTAACGGGACACGATCCTGGACGGATAGATCCGTCCAAGGTCGTGAAGGGGTTAAATGTTTGGCCACGTCATGATGCACCAAGCGTTTTTGCTTATTTTGAACAGTCATTCTGTGCTGACAAAGTCCCTTTAAAATGTTTGGACTATTGATTAGCAACACAATCCTGATAATAGGTGATATCATCTCGCCTCCAAGCTCTGATGTGAAGGCTGCTAGCACGCATTGATATGCAGAACCAGAGTTCTGGTCCCACCTGCCAAGAAGAGCCAGATGGTGCTGGAACCCAGTAATGAATTTTGGAAATTTTAGAAATATGTGTACTATATGTTTGTTTTGAAGGTTGGGGGTGGGGGTCTGAGTAGCGTAGATTATAAACTGACTGATATAACGGCCTATTCCTTGCAATGTGGACTTTTCTAATACATCTATTATTTTCCATCACATTCTTAAATCTTGCAATGAATATAAGTTTCCTATAAATATCCTATAGCTACAAATCATTTTTACCTTGTGTTTTCTGAACTGTTTCCGATGAGTGACAGCTTCTGATTGACAGTCATATAGAATAGTTTATTATTCTTGAGCTCCACAAATGTCACCGATTCTTCTTTATTGTCAGATTTCCAGGCTCTTCGAGCTTTCCTGCATTTTGACTCTTTCTTAGAAGCTATAGCTAAAACTTATGTTTCTAGATGATTCCTAAACCATTTGCATTCACGCTTAGTTTCACGGGTTTTCTTAATTTCTCGTATTAATCGTCTTTTAATGCAGTTTAATTGGTATTTAAAATGGATTCGCTATTACATACTCGGCATATTACTGTTTGCAAACATGTTGGCTTATATGTCTTTTTTTTATAAGGCTGTGGTTGTAATAAGTTCTGTAAATAACAAGATTTATAATGTAATGAATGAAAAGCTGTGGAGTTTGATGAAGCAACAGATGGAATGAAAAATATTGCGTATATCTTAGTATACAATTATCTGTACTAAGAAAATGGTCATCCAGTACACTGTAGAGTTAAAAATGTATTCATCAAGGCAAATATTTGTAGGAAAAACGATTGATGCATTATTGTTTTTATACCTCTTTTTAGGAGTTAGGGGTACTTTGCACGCTGCGACATCGCTAGCCGATGCTAGCGATGCCGAGCGCGATAGTCCCCGCCCCCGTCGCACATGCGATATCTTGTGATAGCTGCCGTAGTGAACATTATCGCTACGGCAGCTTCACACGCACTTACCTGCCCTGCGACGTCGCCCTAGCCGGCGACCCACCTCCTTCCTAAGGGGGCGGGTTGTGCGGCGTCACAGCGACGTCACACGGCAGGCGGCCAATAGAAGCGGAGGGGCAGAGATGAGCAGGATGTAAACATCCCGCCCACCTCGTTCCTTCCGCATAGCCAGTGGACGCAGGTAAGGAGAAGTTCCTCGCTCCTGCGGCTTCATACACAGCGATGTGTGCTGCCGCAGGAACGAGGTACAACATCATACCTGTCGCTGCAGCGATATTATGGAAATGTCCGACACTACACCGATCACCGATTTACGATACTTTTGCGATCATTTATTGGCGCATCTAGGCTTTACACGTTGCGATGTCGTTACCGGCGCCGTATGTACGTCACTTTCTATTTGACCCCGGCGATATCGCAGTAGCGATGTCGCAACGTGCAAAGTACCCCTAATAGTTGTTTTAAGGCTTAGTACTCATAAAAAAATATCACGTGGAAAAACAGATGATTTTTTTTCTGTATTGACATCTATACAGGACCAGTTTTAGACAAAGCGAAAGCTTAACCTCGTCACAACATCTACCTTACATGTACGGTGCAAGTCGGAAGCAGGTGTATGGAGTGGGCTCACAGGGTGAACTCGCCCCATACATAGTAATGACTGTAGTCACAGGTAAAGAGCAGAGAAAAATCCAGCATCCAAATCCCGAAAAAGCCTTTTAAAAAATATCCATTTATTCGATATGCATTAAAATCGATTTCTTCATTTAAAATTGTATACACATGGTGGTATGTGACGTGTTTGCGCATTCTGTCCTTAGTCTGAAGCTATACGGTAACGATTACACATTCATGAACATACAGTACAGACCAAAAGTTTGGACACACCTTCTTATCTCTAGAACAACTGTTAAAAGAAGACTTTGTGCAGCAGGCCTTCATGGTAAAATAGCTGCTAGAAAACCACTGCTAAGGACAGGCAACAAGCAGAAGAGACTTGTTTGGGCTAAATAACACAAGGAATGGACAATAGACCAGTGGAAATCTGTGCTTTGGTCTGATGAGTCCAAATTTGAGATCTTTGGATCCAACCACCGTTTCTTTGTAGAAAAGGTGAACGGATGGACTCTACATGCCTTGTTCCCACTGTGAAGCATGGAGGAGAAGGTGTGATGGTGTGGGGGTGCTTTGCTGGTGAAACTGTTGGGGATTTATTCAAAATTGAAGGCATACAGAACCAGCATGCCTACCACAGCATCTTGCAGTGGCGTGCTATTCCATCCGGTTTGCGTTTAGTTGGACCATAATTTATTTTTCAACAGGACAATGACCCCAAACACACCTCCAGGCTGTGTAAGGGCTATTTGACTAAGAAGGAGAGTGATGGGGTGCTACGCCAGATGACCTGGCCTCCACAGTCACCAGACCTGAACCCAATCGAGATGGTTTGGAGTGAGCTATATATAGTGTGTATATATATATATACACTATATGTATACACTGCTCAAAAAATAAGGGGAATACCAAAATACAAAATCCTTATTTAAGTGTTCCCTTTATTTTTTTGAGCAGTATATATATATATATATATATATATATATATATATATATATATATATATACAGTGCAGACCAAAAGTTTGGACACACCTCCTCATTCAAAAAGTTTTCATGAGTTTTATTTTCATGACTAAAAATGCTATGCCAGATGACCTGGTCCTCACAGTCACCAGACCTGAACCCAATCGAGATGGTTTGGAGTGAGCTGGACCGCAGAGTGAAGGCAAAAGGGCCAACAAGTGCTAAGCATCTCTGGGAACTCCTGCAAGACTGTTGGAAAACCATTTCCGGTGACTACCTCTTGAAGCTCATCAAGAGAACGCCAAGAGTGTGCAAAGTAGTAATGAAAGCAAAAGGTGGCTACTTTGAAGAACCTAGAATATAAGACATATTTTCAGTTCTTTCACACTTTTTTAAGTATTTCATTCCACATGTTTTAATTCATAGTTTTGATGCCTTCAATGTGAATCTACAATTTTTAGAGTCATGAAAATAAAACTCATGAAAACTCTTTGAATGAGGAGGTGTGTCCAAACTTTTGGTCTGCACTGTATATATATATATATATATATATGTATATATATATATATATATACTGCTCAAAAAAATAAAGGGAACACTTAAATAAGGATTTTGTATTTTGGTATTCCCCTTATTTTTTGAGCAGTGTATACATATAGTGTATATATATATATACACATATATATATACACTATATATAGCTCACTCCAAACCATCTCGATTGGGTTCAGGTCTGGTGACTGTGGAGGCCAGGTCATCTGGCGTAGCACCCCATCACTCTCCTTCTTAGTCAAATAGCCCTTACACATCTTGGAGGTGTGTTTTGGGTCATTGTCCTGTTGAAAAATAAATGATGGTCCAACTAAACGCAAACCGGATGGAATAGCACGCCGCTGCAAGATGCTGTGGTAGGCATGCTGGTTCTGTATGCCTTCAATTTTGAATAAATCCCCAACAGTGTCACCAGCAAAGCACCCCCACACAATCACACCTTCTCCTCCATGCTCCATGGTAGGAACCAGGCATGTAGAGTCCGTCCGTTCACCTTTTCTACAAAGACACGGTGGTTGGATCCAAAGATCTGAAATTTGGGCTCATCAGACCAAAGCACAGATTTCCACTGGTCTAATGTCCATTCCTTGTGTTCTTTAGCCCAAACAAGTGTCTTCTGCTTGTTGTCTGTCCTTAGCAGTGGCTTCCTAGCAGCTATTTTACCATGAAGGCCTGCTGCACAAAGTCTCCTACAGTAGATATATATATATCTCAATAAAAACACAAAAGGAGGAGTATAATTTCCTCCAAAAGTTCAGCAATTACTTAAAGTAATTGTAAGTAACTGCTGAATTTTTGGAGGAAGTTGTATTCCTCATTTTATTGCTTATACACAACGTGTGCAGAATTATTAGGCAAGTTGTATTTTAAAGGATTTTTTTTTATTATTGATCAACAACTATGTTCTCAATCAACCCAAAAGACTCATAAATATTAACCCCTTAACGACCGCGGGCCGTAAAATTATGTCCTTGCGGTCATAATGTTACTGCCCGCGGTCTGCCGGCAGCATCATGCTGCGATCGGCACACATCTCAGCTGATTTTCACAGCTGAGATGTGTGCCTGCTAGTCACGAGCAGAATCGTTTAACCCCTTATATGGCGCTGTCAATATGTGACAGCGCCATTATAAGCGCGATCGCGGTAAACATTTACTTACCGCCCGATACCGGAAGTCACGTGACACGATCACGTGACTTCCGATAGTTGTCATGGTAGCACAGGGTCATGTGATGACTCCTGTACTACACCTGACTTGCTTTCACTTTCGCTGTGCCAGCGGCACAGCAAAAGAGAAAGAGAGCATATCTGCTGTTTACAGCCTTGTAGCTGTGATCAGCAGATACTGCAGAGCGATCGGAATGCTGATCGCAATAGCCCCCTAGGGGGACTAGTAAAATAAAAAAAAAGTTAAAAAAAAGTTTTAAAAAATTTAAAAAAAAACAAAAAAACCTAAAAGTTCAAATCACCCCCCATTCGCCCCATTGAAATTTAAAGGGTTAAAAAAATAAAAAATATACACACATCTGGTATCGCCGCGTTCAGAAACGCCCGATCTATCAAAATATAAAATCAATTAATCTGATCAGTATACGGCGTAGCGGCAAAAAAATTCCAAACGTCAAAACGATGTTTTTTTGTCGCCACAACTTTTGCGCAAAATGCAATAAGAGGCTATCAAAACGAAGCATCTGCGCAAAAATGGTACCGTTAAAAACGTCAGCTCGAGACGCAAAAAATAAGCCGTCATTGAGCCATAGATTCCGAAAAATGAGAACGCTACGGGTCACGAAATATGGCGTAAAACGTGCTCCACTTTTTTCGGACAAACTTCCGATTTTTTTTTAACCCCTTATATAAAAGTAAACCTATGCATGTTTGGTGTCTACGAACACGCACTGACCTGAGGCATCACATCCACACATCAGTTTTACCATATAGTGAACACAGTGAATAAAATATCTCAAAAACCATAGTGCTATTGCACTTTTTTTTGCAATTTTTCTGCATTTGGAATTTTTTTGCTGTTTTCTAGTACACTATATGGTAAAACTGATGGTTTAATTTAAAAGTACAGCTTGTTCCGCAAAAAATGAGACCTCACATGACCAAATTGACTGAAAAATAAAAAAGTTACGTCTCTCAGAAAAAGAATGGCGAAAAAAAAAACCGGAAAGCGAAAAATTGGCCGGTCGTGAAGGGGTTAAAGCTTAATATTTTTGGCAGTTGGAGTAGGTTTTTTTTTAGATTTGGCTATCTTTGTAGGATATCTTATTTTGCAGATAACAATTACTGTGCAGAATTATTAGGCAACTTAATAAAAATCAAATATATTCCCATCTCACTTGTTTATTTTCCCCAGGTAAACAAATATAACTGCACATAATTTAGAAATAAACATTTCTAACATACAAAAACAAAACCCCAAAAAATTAGTGACCAATATAGCCACCTTTCTTTATGATGACACTCAACAGCCTACCATCCATAGTTGTTTGATTTGTTTACGATCAACATTGCATGCAGCAGCCACCACAGCCTCCAGACACTGTTCCGAGAGGTGTACTATTTTCCCTGCTTTGTAGATCTCACATTTTATGAGGGATCACAGGTTCTCTATGGGGTTCAGATCAGGTGAACAAGGGGGCCATGTGATTATTTTTTCATCTTTTAGACCTTTACTGGCCAGCCACGCTGTGGAGTAGTTGGATGCATGTGATGGAGCATTGTCCTGCATGAAAATCATATTTTTCTTGAACGATACCAACTTCTTCCTGTACCGCTGCTTGAAGAAGTTGTCTTCTAGAAACTAGCAGTAGGTCTGGGAGTTGAGCTTTACTCCATCCTCAACCCGAAATTGTCCCACAAGTTCATCTTTTATTATACCAGCCCATACCAGTACCCCACCTCCACCTTGCTGGCGTCTGAGTCGGAGTGGAGTTCTCTGCCCTTTACTGATACAGCTTCTGGTCCATTCATCTGGCCCATCAAGAGTCACTCTCATTTCATCAGTCCAGAAAACCTTTGAAAAATCAGTCTTAAGATATTTCTTGGCCCAGTCTTGACGTTTTATCTTATGTTTCTTGTTCAAAGGTTGTCATTTTCCAGCCTTTCTTACCTTGGCAATGTCCCTGACTATGGCACATCTTGTGCTTTTTAATACTCCAGTAACATTGCAGCCAAATATGGACAACATGTATAAAAATTATCATGTAATCAAAATACTAATTTGCCTAATAATTCTGCAAACAGTGTATACATCTAAATATCTATATGAATGTAGGGACCCACAAGCATGAGAACCCTTGACGATGGGTTGTGGGCTTCCATTTTCTGGCCAAAATATCAACTAAGATCTCATATATATTTTATATATATTTTTCAGCACATTATTTTCATACAGGATGCATTAATATAGGCCTTGTAAACTAGGGTATCCGTTCCTGTATGGTGCACTTATATAGTGCTGGGCAGCCCACCTAGTCTAATAGTATGAGCGTAACTAATAGGCTGCTAGTCAGACACTGGGCACCTACATGTGTGTATGGTGCCTCATACAAGTCTATTTTGTGTGCAATTTTTTCTCCAAGTGACTCTCCCCAGGGCTATGGGGTATTCGGTCCATATATTTACGGGGACAGTTCACTGGGTGGCCGTTGCCCAGTTCCGTGACCCTGGGGGTCGCTTGAAAGGTTTTGTCATGACGCCACTTGCGGGTCGCAGCTAAGTAGATGGAGCCGCCGCTGCACAGTCTCTCTGGGGCTGGTGTTAATGGCAGCCTGGATGTTGGGCCCTCCATAAGTAAGTCCAGGCCCAAGGGGGGTAGGTGATGGAGTTAGGCGCCGAAAGAAGGTAGGCCACACAAGGGCAGTGTAACTGGTTTATTTACTCACAGCATTGTTATGGCTTGCGACCCGAAGAAGGCTGGTCCTCACCACTGGTCCCCTTAGTCCCAGTGCCGGTGTGGTAACCTGGTGGCTTCTTTCCCCTGCACCTGTCTCTGGTTGGTGGGTCCCCGTGGCTTGGAGCATCTGGGGGTCCCCTCCTGGTAGTCTATCAGTTTCTAGTCCGTACGGCGGGCAGTTTGAACGCTGTAGAGTCTGTGTTCCGTTCGGTCCCTGGTTCTCCCGTCACTGCTGGTGCCCCGGACTTTACTGTCAGTGAGGTCCTGGATAGTCCCCTCACTGTGCAGATTTTATCAGGTATCCCTGGAGCATTTGCCTGACCTAGGACTCTGCAGCCCGTCGGTGCTATGGTTCTGGGAGTACTCTGCCGTACTCCAATGGCAACCACACGCCTGGGCCCACAGGTCACCTCTACACTCTCCCGTCAGTACGGTTATGTCCGTCTCCTCACACTTCCACTTACTGACTGTCTGACTCCTCCCTGGCTGTCGTCTAGTGGACTGGATCGGCTCCACCCCTATGTGGCCATCCATTGGGTCCAACCCTAGTCTGTCACCAATCCTTGGGGAAGGGAAAAACAGGGATTATATATGTGTTTTGGTGTTACCTGGACTGGTCTTCTGGGTCCCTGTAGGTAGGCCCTGCAACTTTGACAGGATGCAGTACCTTGCAGCTCCTGATAGCTTCAGGGGCACTACACAAGCAATCACCACCTCCATACATTGGCAATGTGGGAGTGGTTGCTTCATTAGTGTTTTTTGCACCTGTCGCCTGCATCTTTATTGGGGGTCTTGGCGCATCCTGTCAGTGCAGTATATCATTTGGCCTGGGCAGGTTAAAACTGCTGCCCTCCTGTTGCTGCAAGTAATTGCTAAACTTTTGAACGAAATTATATTCCTCCTTTTGTTGCTTTTTACAGTATATATTTTATATATATATATATATATATATATATATATATATATATTGAAATACAGGGAAACCATTATTTTTTTCATTTTTTTTTTTAATTATTTCAAAAAATAATTTTAAAAAAACGTAGGGGCTCCTGCTGTATTTTGATTGCCATTTAGGTAAAACTAGGCAGCTGGGGGCTGGGATTTTTGGCAGCCCGCAGCTGCCCCTGTACAAAAATTTTTATTAGAAATAAAACAAAACATTTAGAGACTCCATCTTTTTTATAAAAAAAAATCCTTAGTCCGACGTAATCCACAGGGACAGCAATGTCAGCTTCATCACTCTGTGCAGACACAGTCTATACAAAGTGAGAAGCAGAGAGAGCCATGTCAGCTCTGCTACATCGCTCTGAGGCTGATGCTCTCAGGACAGGAGTGTCTCAGATGCATGGAAATACATACAGCTGACCCGCTCCTGTTGGGAGATTGAGCGACGTGATAAGATGTGACACTCGCAGAGTGACAATCACTTAACAGGACCTTTGATGACATCACAGTCATGTGACCAGTCTGTAAGCAACAGGGTAATACAACAAAGCCCGAGATCGGTGATCGGATGCAAATTTGCATTATCTTGATCCCGATCTTTACAAAACGATCGGACGAGGCCTCCGATCCTGACCATCTGGGGGATCGCCAGTCACTAAACAGAACACCCCTTTTTTTTTTTGCAAACTTTTGTTTTTTGTTAACATTAAAATAATAAAACATTGGACATGTTTGGCATCACTATAATCATACAGATGAAGGTAATCTTATTGCAAGGTAATTTTCAATTTTATATTTTCATTTTATATTTTTATAAAATCATGAATCATTTCCTTTACACGTCACAAATACTTGCTACTTAGTGTTTGTTACATAAAATTCCAATAAAATTAATTTCATTTTATGGGTGTAATGTAAAAAAAACTGGAAAGGTTTCAAGGCACTGTATGTATACACAGAGCACATACATACAAACATATGGATACACAGAGGACATACATAGATAAACATGTATACACTGAGGACATACATACAGATACATGTATGCACAAAGTATATATACACAGACATATATGTATGCACAGAGCACATACATATGCATACACAGAGGACATACATAGATAAACATGTATACACAGAGTACATGCATACAGACACATGTATGCACAAAGTATATATACACAGACACATACAGTTTGTACAGTTAAAACCAGACTTCAGCAAGTCCACAATTCTCTTCATGAGATCTTTGCCAATTTTGTTTGACTTTCCCATGATGCTACAAAAATAAGCAATGTGTTTCAGGTGTGCTTCAAAATACATCCACAGGTGTGTCTCTAATTAACTCAGAAGGTTCCAAAGGCATGACATCATACAGTGGGGGAAATAAGTATTTGTTCCCTTGCTGATTTTGTAAGTTTGCCCACTGACAAAAACATGAACAATCTATACGGAAGAAATACAAAATGACTGTCAATCGACATCGATCTGGGGCACCATGTAAAATCTCACCTCGTTGGGTATTCAGAATCATGAGGAAGGTGAGAGATCAGCCTAAAACTAAACAGGGGGAACTTGTTAATGATCTCAACACAGCTGGGATCACTGTAAGGGTACCGTCTCACTAAACGACGTACCAGCGATTCTGACCACGACATGACTTGGTCAGGATCGCTGGTGCGTCGCTACATGGTCGCTGGTGAGCTGTCAATCAGGTAGATCTCACCAGCGACCAGTGACCAGCCACCAGCCAGCAGCGACTCGTGGAAACGATGCTGCACTTGGTAACCAAGGTAAATATCGCGTAACTAAGCAAAATGCTCTGCTTGGTTACCCAATATTTACCCTGGTTACCAGCGCACACCGCTTAGCGCTAGCTCCCTGCACTCGTAGCCAGGGTACACATCGGGTTACTAAGCAAAGCGCTTTGCTTAGTTACCCGATGTGTACTTTGGCTACGTGTGCAGGGAGCAGGGAGCCAGCACTGGCAGCCTGAGAGCGGCGTACGCTAGTAACCAAGGTAAATATCGGGTAACCAAGCAAAGCGCTTCGCTTAGTTACCCGATGTGTGCCTTGGTTACCAGCGTCCGCAGCTTCCAGACGCCGGCTCCCTGCTCCATGCACATTCAGATCGTTGCTCTCTCGCTGTCAAACACAGCGATGTGTGCTTCACAGCGGGAGAGCAACGAGCAAAAAATGAACCAGCACTGTGTGTAACGATCAGCGATTTCACAGCAGGGGCCAGGTCGCTGCTTATTGTCACACACAGCGAGATCGCTAATGAGTAATGAGGTCACTGGTGCGTCACAAAACCTGTGACTCAGAAGCGATCTCGCTAGCGATCTCGCTATGTGAGAAGTACCCCTAACCAAGAAAACCATTGGTAAAACATTACATGGTAATGGACAAGAAGACAGATGTGCAGCCGGCCCATCTGAAGAAGGCACATGTGCAGCAGGCCTGTGTGAAGAAGGCAACATGTGCAGCTGGCCCGTCTGAAGTTTGCCAATGAACACCTGGATGATTCTGAGAGTGATTGGGAGAAGGTGCTGTGGTCAGATAACAAAAATTGAGCTCTTTGGCCTTAACTCAACTTGCCTTGTTTGGAGGAAGAGACATGCTGCCTATGACCCAAAGAACACCGTCCCCACTGTCAAGTATGGAGATGGAAATATTATGTTTTGTGGGTGTTTCTCTGCTAAGGGCATAGGACTACTTCACCACATCAATGGGACAATGGATGGACCATGTACCGTAAAATCCTGAGTGACAACTTCCTTTCCTCGCCAGGACATTAAAAATGGGTCGTGGCTGGGTCTTCCAGCACAACAATGACCCAAAACATACAGCCAAGGCAAAAAAGGAGTTGTTCAAAAAGAAGCTCTTTAAGGTCATGCAGTGGCTTAGCCAGTCTGCAGACCTCAATCCCACAGAAAGCTTATGGAGGGACCTGAAGCTCCAAGTTGCCACCCTCAAAATCTTAATGATTTAGAGATGATCTGCAAAAAGAAGTGGATCAAAATTCCATATGACATGTGAGCAAACCTCATTATTAACTACAAAAAAAACCGTTTGACTGCTGTGCTTGCCATCAAGGGTTTTGCCACCAAGTCTTGTTTGCCAAAGTGATCAAATATTTATTTCTCTCTGCAAAATGCAATTAAATTTAAATAATTTATACATTATGATTCTTCTGGATTTTATTTTTGATACTTTATCTCTCACTGTTAAAATTAACCTACCCTTAAAATTATAGACTGTTCATGTCTTTGTCAGTGGGCAAACTTACTAAATCAGCAAGGGATCAAATAATTATTTCCTTCACTGTATAGCCTTAACCCAATTATAGGTTTTGTATGGGACTGTGGGGACAAATGATAATCCTTTTTCCAATGTAGATGCCATGTCCCTAGGCAAAGCAAAGGATGATAAGTTAAGAATTTGACTAGAGTTGGGAGCACCTGGGTAAGTCGGACACTGATCAGGATATAAATGGGAATTTATCATAGCATAGGGCTCCTCAGGTTGTAGATGTTTGATGTTTCAGTCTCTAAAAAGAGGAAGTAGATGGTCGTGGCTGCAATGAGGATGCCAAGTTGGTGCCTGATTGAGTGGCACCTATAATTTTCCCCCCGACCTCTATAGTATGGCCTATTTGGCCCTCCCACCTGTGTTGCCATTTGGATCTCCTGGAGCTGTCCCTCCCTCTGAGGTGTCCTTGGACTCTTTGTTCTCCTCTCATGTCAGATGTCTCACGGTCTAAAGATGAAATATCTGAGGGTACTTGTTTGTGGATAGAGCTGATGAAAAAAGTATGCCTTTTTGTCCCTGAACTCTCCAAAATCCCTCAGAAATTGCTTGTGTTTTTGGCTTTCAAAGTGTTCTGATGTTTCTCTACCACTGACTGTAAAATAGCCTCCCTTCTATTAAAGTTCTGTTCGGCCTTAAACTCTAATGTCTTAGACCTTGGTTCATTCAGTTTTTGGTAGACTCATCAAATTTTTTTTTTCCTCCTCCAGTAAGATCTGCATAAACCTCACTGACGAGGTGGTGGATTCTTTTTCCCAAAGTGCTAGCAGTGCTGGGCTCTGTAACCTTAGGGCAGGGGAGATATTAATATGCAAGCCCCTGGGAACTATACTCTGTTTTATATAGTTCTCTACGGCCTTGATTTCCCACCAACCCCTAAAATTTTCAGCATAGCAGTCCTGCAATTCTCAGAACAAACTCCTCAGAGAGACAACTTTATTTCCTACAGAAGTAAATTCCTTCGTAGAAAAGGCCACGTCCTCCAACCATATGTCAGTGTTTAGGCTATGTGCGCACTAGAGATGTGAAGTTTCTCGAGAAAATCTTCTCGAGAAACTTCTGGGAGTGAAGATTTGCTGAACTTCGGAAAAAATCCGCGGCAAAACCGCATGCGGATTTGCCGCGGATTTGCCGCGGAATTGCCGCGAAATTGCCGCGAAATTGCCGCGATTTTCCCGCGGGTGGTTCCCTGCGGATTTTTGCAGGCTGTACTGCAGAAATCCGCGGGATACCTGCGGATTTAATGGACATGTTCATTTTCTCAAGAAAGTTTCTCGAGAAATTTCCGCACCGAAACTTTCTTGAGAAAAATCCGCACCAGTGCGCACAGCTTTTTTTTTTTCTCATAGAATTTCATGGGAAATGTCTGCACAAAGATTGCAGACATTTCTCAAGAAATTTCCGCGGCAAATCCGCGGGTAAATCCGCGGGTATTTTGCTCTAGTGCGCACATAGCCTTAGGGTTCCCAACAGGAAACCAGCCATGGTTCTCAATAACGCTTGTGAATAAGATTAGCAGAGGAATCCAATAATAAAGGTTAACAAATTCCCCAAAAAATCCTAAGTTTATAAGTTTATTAGATATACTTTAAGACTATCATCTGTAAATGTACAAAAAACTCCCCTTTAAAATGATATCACACAGTGGGAAAAATACTGGGAGATAGAGGAAGGTATGCAGTGCTGCAGAATACAACCGGGTTAAACCCTAATAATGCCCTGTAGCTGCCCTTGATAGGACGCCATACCTGGCCGAGGAGGTTGGCACCTTAAATAGCGCAAGTGGCGCCCCTGCTCACTGTCGACTCTTCCTCAGGAGTCTCTAGATATATCCGGGTGTGCCTCCCCCACGCCCGCAGGCGCCGGGCTGCTCAGATCCGGGCCCGCTGTGTGACTCGAGGGATCCTCCGGACCCGGGGGTCACGCGGACATGCCGAATGAAAAGTGGGACGTAGTTGTACGGCCTTGGCCGTATTCGGTTTGTGACGCCACCCACGGTGTGTGGTGAAGTGGGACACCACCGCTGCTGTTGTGGGATATCCAGGGGAGATGTAGTGGCAGCCGGATCTTAACCCCTCCGTGGGAAGGGATGGTTGCCCCGGGGCCCAGTGTCTCTGTGCAGGGTATGGCGATGGCAGGGGCTTGCGCGCCCGGACGGACCAGGGGATGTTTGGTTACTCACAATCAAATGAATCACACAAGTCTTTTAGTAAACCAAGGTGCTGGTGGCCGGCGCGGCTGGTTGTACTCTGGTCCCCCACCCAGGCTGGTGGTCGCCGTCTTTTCCTCTGCACTAGTTGTGGTTGTGTTTTTAGACTTCCCGGTATGGAACACAGGAGTTTCTGTGTGCCTGAGGAGCCGTCCCCGCTGACGCTGACCCGTGGGATCTATGGGCCCTGGCGGTTGCCCTATCTCTCTCTGTGGGTGGTTGTCTGCTTTTGGGACTTTGGTTGGGATAGGACCTATAATCCTGCCCTCAATCGGCTGATTAGCTAGGCCGTAGGTTCCGGTCCTGGCTTCAGGGTCCGAGTACCCCCTCTGTGTACGGTTTCCGGTCGGGTCTCCGGTGTTGGTAGCGGCGGGCTAAACCTGTGCCGGTCCTCCTCGGATCTGCCAAGCCGTCTTCCCGTCTCCTGCTGATGGAGACCACTGTCTGCCACCTAGCCAAGGTACCAGGGCTCCAACCCTGGCACCGTTCAACTTGAACTTCTCCTCCACTGGAGCTACACCTATCTCCAGCCTCCACTCCTTACAACTTGAACTCCAAACTTAATCTGACTTAGACTCTCTGTTTTCCCGCCCCGGGCTGTCTAGACCCCTAGGTGGGCGTTTTCTAACCACCTGGTCCCGCCCACTGATGAGCCTGTCTTGCCTGAGGTGGGTGACTAGGGTTTCAGGTCGGCTGTATGTAACCTAGGTGACGGAAGGTGTAATGCGGGGGCCTATTGTGTGACTACCTGGTTTTGCCAGGGCGTCACACCTATCTCACCGTGTGAATACCAATACACCAAATATTCCACATAGACAAAACAAAAACAACTTAACCAACTACTTGCCTTGAGAAGTCAGATGCCATAATGTGTCCTCAACGCTTTTCTACTGCCTTACAGTGTGATATTTTTAAGGGGAGTTTTTGTACATTTACAGATAGTCTTTTAAAGTATATCTAATAAACTTAGGATTTTAGGACTTTTTTTGCATTTGTTAACCTTTTTATATCTGAAAAAAATGAGATTTGTGATTTGTATGGGGTCTGATTTTTGTCCTCAAATATAGACTTAAAAGGAACCAATCATCAGGATTTTCGTATATAAGCTAAAGCCAGTGCTATACTGACACTATCAGACTGATTCTATATATACCTGTAGTGGTCAGCTTGGGTATATATGGATATATAGGTTTTGAAATCCAAGAAAGTAAAGTTTATAAAATTAGCTGCTTATTGATTGACCGCAGCAAGGGAGCAGATTATATATTCATAGTTATCCCCTCCCCCTGTTAGAATTAGCATAAGTATTATACAAAACACTCACTTTGTCTCTTACAGGACCTGTGTGTGGTGATACCCATGGGACCTGGTATCCAGCTTTATTGGCTGAGGCCCCGCCCCTTCTGGTCACATGGGTATGACCTCACACAGGTCCTGCAAGAGACAAAGTGAGTCGTTTGTATAATGCTTATGCTAATTCTAACAGGGGGAGGGGATAACTATGAATATATTATCTGCTCCAGTGCAACTGTCACTCAACAAGCAGCTAATTTTATAAACTTTACTTTTTTGGATTTCAAAACCTAAGCATCCGAGCTGACCACTACAGGTATGTATAGAATCAGCCTGATAGTGCCAGTATAGCACTGGCTTTACCTTATATACAAAAATCCTGGTGATTGGTTCCCTTTAAATAGGTGAGTCGCATCTGAAATATAGAAAAAACTAGTGTGTGCAGTGATATTTTTCAGAAAGACATTAAGTGTGTGAAATAAGTTATCTGAACAGTCCAATGGAATAACATTGGTCAGAATGCTGTCCGTGTAAAGGGGGCTTTACACGCTACGATATCGTTAATGTTTTATCGTCGGGGTCACGTTGTTAGTGACGCACATCCGGCGTCATTAACAATATCGCAGCGTGTGATACTTACCAGCTACCTTAAGCCACTTCAAAAATGGTGAAAATCATTCACCATGGAGAGGTCGTCCCAAAACCAAAAATCGGTAATGGTTGATTATTGATGTGGTTCGTCGCTCCTGCGGCAACACACATCGCTGTGTGTGACACCGCAGGAGCAAGGAACATCTCCATGCCTGCCGCCGGCCGCAATGCGGACGGAAGGAGGTGGGTGGGATGTTATGTCCCGCTCATCTCCGCTCCTCCGCTTTGATTGGCCGGCCGCTTAGTGATGTTGCGGTGACGTCGCTGTGATGCCGAACGTCCCTCCCCCTTGAGGGAGGGATTGTTCGGCAGTCACAGCGACGCCGCCGACCAGGTAAGTGCATGTGACACTGCCGTAGCGATAATGTTCGCTGCAGCAGCGATCACACGAAATCGCATGCACGACGGGGGCGGGTGCTTTTGCGTACGATATCGCTAGCAATTGCTAGCAATATAGTAGCATGTGTAAAGCCCACTTTAGGCAATGTTTACATGCAATGTTTTTACTGCATTTTTTGCTGTTTTTTTAATACAAAGAAAAAGCTGATTTTTACACTACCAGCAACAGCTATGAAATTTCAGAAATCTTATCCAAAAGCTTGTTTTTTTTTTATCTGACTAAATTTGAGAATGGCTGTGAGTTTTTTTAAATTCGAAGTGTATGAATTTTTTCAGAGTTTTTGCAGCTTTTTTTTCACGCACAAAAGCACTGGGAAAATGGAAAAGTGCTGCCAAATACATAACTGTGTTTTTAGAGATTTCTTTGCCGAGTTTTTGAAGCACTTTTGGTGAATAAAACTAACTTTGTTAGGTCCCCTTCCCACATCAGTGATTCTGGTACGTATGTCACTGTTTTTATACGTACCGGAATCACAGACACACGCAGACCCATTAAAATCAATGGATCTGCGCTCACATCAGTAATTTCTCATGGACTTTGTGTCCGAATGGAGCACATGCATGTTCGTGTGTTCTGCAGGGAGACAAGTCCGTCTTTTTTCCAGCAGCACTAATGTCACACTGACCACACAGTAATGTAATTTGTGTGACATGTACTGGAGAAAACATGTGTCTGTAAAATAAAAGGATTTTCTATACTCACCTGTCTCCAGTACTGCTGTCATTGGCATTGCTGTCTCTTGCTTCAGGGCCCACTAATTATGCTCATAAATATTCACTGCACTGTGGACCTGGAAGCAGCAGCATGGGAGACATTAGCACCAGGGACAGCAGCACCCTGGACAGGTGAGTTTAAAGTTCCTGCTCTCCATGTGCTATCACGGATAGCACACGGAGAACACGTGTGCCAAAATCACGGCACACGGAGGAGGAGATACGCACCTTCAACACATCCGTGAAAAAACATGTGTGTTTTCCACGGTCATGTTAAAGAGGCCTAAACATATACTTTAGACAAAGCACACGTCACCCAAAAAACCCTTAAAAAAAAGCCTGCAAAAAAAGGAAGTGTAAAAGTGCCAAAAAGCGTTTTTACTGCCATGAAAGCAGGTTTCAGCTGCAGAAGAAAAACTACTGCAAAAAATGTGTGAACATAGCTTTATGCAATTTTTTTCCATGGACAGCACTGTGAGTGAATGTAGTGACTTTATTTCCTATTCATTATTTAATGCGTTTTTATTTTTTATTTAACATTACGTTATTTCCTTTTTATTTCTTTATTATTCAGCATTATTTGGTTGTTCGTTGTCCTAATTCATCCGTTGTGACTTTTTGAAATGTTGCAAGATTTTTGCAGAAATGTGTTTCAGCTACTTGAATGGGTTACAGAATGTAATTTTCTTTTGCACAGTTGAAGACTGCGAAATTTCAATGATTACTGAGAGAATCACTGCTACTTTTTACTTTAAAAAGGTGAAAAAAAAATAAGTACCGTATCCTTCAATTTGCGCCAGTTCATCAAACACTTTGTGCTCATTTTTATTAATTTGATGCAAAGTCCATTGGCGCAAAAAAGAAAGATGAAGCAAACAAAATGCAGATATCGAATGGTAAGCCAATGTTTTGTTTTAATATGATCCGAGACTTTTAGCTTCTGAAGCCTAAAGGGCGGATTCATCAAGAGCGGCACTTTGTATTCCAAACATGATGTAGAGTCCGCTGGAGTAATATATGCTTAATTAAGATGTGGCAGCTTCTTAATGAATTATTCGCATCTTTCAGCTACAAGAAATCCTCTTTTGTGGTGTAAATTTTAATGATTTTGTTGGGTCATGCTAGGCGACATACTCCCACAAATTTACGCTCACTTTATAAAAAGTTGTTCAAAGTGGCGTAAAAATGTCAAAAGCCGCTATATTTTTGCATAACTTCTTATTGATTAAATATATTGCAACATTTGCAGCAGTCTTAGGGCTCCGCCACACATCCATGAAAACCACGTCCGTGAAAAACGGGCCGTTTTTCGGGTCCGTTTTCCGTTTTTTAGGTCCGTTTTTATGGTATGTGTGGCCTGCGTGTGTATCCCGTATGCTAGCCGTATGTGCGTGTGGAATGTCCGTGTGTGCGTGAGTGAAATAACTGACATGTGTGTGTGTTGTCCGTGTGAAATGTACGTGTGTGATGCAAAATGTCGTTACTACATGTCGGAAGACAGAGTAGCGGGATGAGAATGAACTCGGGTGAACTTCACCCGACTTCATTGTCATGCCGCGGCTCTGTCTGTGCCGTGTACTGATTAGCGGTCACCTGTGAAGGATTCACCGGTGACCACTAATCCCCCGAGTGACTGAAGTGTCCCCCCCTCTCTCATACTTATCGCTCCCCGATCACCGGCGCTGCACGGCGTTCACACTGTTCCGGCGGCTTTTTCTAATTTGAAAATGCCGGCCGCCCATTAATCAATCTCGTATTCCCTGCTTTACCCGCCCACCGGCGGCTGTGATTGGTTGCATTGAGACACGCCCACCACGCTGAGTGACAGCTGTCACACTGCACCCAATCACAGCAGCCGGTGGGCGTGTCTATACTGTGCATTGAAAAAAAAAAATAAATAATTAAAAAAAACGGCGTGCGGTCCCCCCCCATTTTAATACCAGCCAGATAAAGCCATACGGCTGAAGGCTGGTATTCTCAGGATGGGGAGCCCCACGTTATGGGGGGCCCCCCACCCTAACAATATCAGTCAGCAGCCGCCCAGAATTGTCGCATACATTATATGCGACAGTTCTGGGGCTGTACCCGGCTCTTCCCGATTTACCCTGGTGCGTTGGCAAATCGGGGTAATAAGGAGTTATTGGCAGCCCATAGCTGCCAATAAGTCCTAGATTAATCATGTCAGGCGTCTCCCCGAGATTCCTTCCATGATTAATCTGTAAATTACAGTTAAAAAACACACACACCCAAAAAATCCTTTATTAGAAATAAAAAACACTAACAAAGTCCCTCATCACCAATTTATTAACCCCAACAAACCCTCCATGTCCGGCGTAATCCACAGTCCTCCAGCGTCGCATCCAGCTGTGCTGCATGAAGGTGACAGGAGCTGCAGAATACACCACCGCTCCTGTCAGCTTCACATGTATGCGACAATTCTGGGCGGCTGCTGACTGATATTGTTAGGGTGGGGGGCCCCCCATAACGTGGGGCTCCCCATCCTGAGAATACCAGCCTTCAGCCGTATGGCTTTATCTGGCTGGTATTAAAATGGGGGGGGACCGCACGCCGTTTTTTTTAATTATTTATTTATTTTTTTCAATGCACAGTATAGACACGCCCACCGGCTGCTGTGATTGGGTGCAGTGTGACAGCTGTCACTCAGCGTGGTGGGCGTGTCTCAATGCAACCAATCACAGCCGCCGGTGGGCGGGTAAAGCAGGGAATACGAGATTGATTAATGGGCGGCCGGCTTTTTCAAAAGAGGAAAAGCCGCCAGAGTTTTTAAAACAGCCGTGCAGCGCTGCGCTGGAGATCGGGGAATGGTAAGTATGAGAGAGGGGGGAACTGACCGCCAGACAGCTAGAGGGACAGACAGACATAGAGACCGACCGACGGACTGAGGGAGAGAACGAAACATAAAAAGAAAAAAGACTGACATCACATGAAAAAAGCACAAAACATACAGGGAACAAACAGAGATGCGTCCGTGTCACTCGGACGTGCGCACAGACCCATTGACTTTCATTGGGTCCGTGCTGCGTGTTGCGTGAATAAAACGGACATGCTGGCGTGAGACACGGCCCACAAAACGCATCACGGAGACGGACTCACGGACATAACCAAAAACGTAATTGTAACCGCAGAGATATAGTAACATTGGTGCACGTTTGGCCGTGTCTCCAGTATACACGGAAACGGACCAAACATGCACGTGTTTCACGGATGTGTGTTTCAAGCCTTACACCAGTTTTTAATAAATTGGGAACTTAATGCAGGTGTCACACGGTACGATATATCAGGCGATATGTCGGCGGGGTCATGTCGTAAGTGACGCACATCCGGCATCGTTTGATATATCGTAGCGTGTGACAGCTACGAGCGACGGTGAACGAGCAAAAATACTCACCTTATCGTTTCTCGTTGACACGTCGCTCATTTTCAAAAAGTCGTTTCTTCTTCTCTGCGCCGGTTGTTCATCGTACCCGGGGTAGCACACATCGCTCCGTATGACAACCCGGGAACGATGAACACAGCTTACCTGCGCCCCGCCGGCTATGCAGAAGGAAGGAGGTGGGCGGGATGTTTACGTCCCGCTCCTCTCCGCCCCTCCGCTTCTATTGGCCGGCCGCTTTGTGACGTTGCTGTGACGCCAAACGTCCCTCCCCCTTCAGGAAGAGGATGTTTGCCGCCCACAGCGACGTCGCTCAGCAGGTAAGTACGTGTGACGGGGGTAAACGATTTGTGACGCACAAACGACGGGGGCGGGTGCGATCGCTCGTGCGATCGCATGATAGATCGTTTCGTGTGATGCCCGCATTAGTGTCCCAAGTTTTTATTAGGGATACGGACAATCTTCCAAGATTGGGTATATGGTAATAGGTATTTTTAAAGGATAGTGTATGGAGTAATAAAAATTAGCAAAATTCTCAGAACTTGTAAAAAACTAAAAGAAGGAATGCTTACTTCACTGATCCCTGTTCTGATGCTGCCTGGTTCCCCTAAGTAAAATAAGTTATAGTGGCACAAGAAATCAAAATGGTGTAAATAGAGGTTTAGTCGCTCCTTTGCCCATGTTATGTTCCATTCCCACTCTTTATATCAGGAACGTTAGGCTTCTTTCTTCTCGTATGGACCAAGTGCTTCCGTTTAAAGTTGGAAATAGATGGACGTACAATGTAGGCCCCTAGCAACCTGTGGCCATTGTATTAAAAATGCTTGCTACATAAATCATATGGGCAGAGTTATAATACGAAGGTCTTGAACCCCACTAAAAGCTGAAATTATTGAAGGTTTGGTTCACAAATTTCCTTTGTGCCCTTCCATTTTTTTAAGGGGTTGTTCCCATTTTATCCCTTAAGCCCCTTCAGACATCAGCTGTACATTTACAGCACATGTATGAATCTATGGATCAGACTTAGGAACTGAGCCTCTTACATATATGGCAGGCATCAGCTGTGTTATTCAGCCAGCACGTGTTCCCAACAGTGGAGACCGGTGATAATGTTTTAACAACTTAAATGCCAATATCAATCTCCAGCAGTGGCATTTAATCAAGAGATCAAATCTTCTTTGAGTTGCTATCGGACGGGCCAATGGCTTGCCGGGGCACATGGGTCTACTGAAGGCCCTGTAGCATCATCTTTGTTCTTCTTTTAAGCCCAAGATATCGCTTTGTAGAAAATAGATAGATGGATATGAGAACTTAATGATATTCTATGGATATATATATATATATATATATATATATATACAGTTAGGTCCAGAAATATTCGGACAGTGACCAAATCTTCATGATTTGGGCTCTACATGCCGTTATTTTGTTATTTAAAATGATACAACTGAGATGTAATTAAAGTGAAGACTTTTAGGTTTCATTAAAGTAATCGAGCAAAAATATCCTATGAAACGTTTTTGAACTGCAACCATTTTTCAACAAAGCCTCCTTATTTCAGGGTCTCAATAGTAACGGGACAAATTTGTTTTACCATGAATAAAAAGGTAATTTTTAATACTTAGTAGAGAATCCTTTGCAGGCAATGACTGCCTGAAGTCTGGAAACAATGGACATCATCAAACGCTGGGTTTCCTGCATTGTGTTGCTTTGCCGACCTTTAATGCATCTGACTTCAGTTGTTGCTTATTTTTAGGTCTTTCTGTCTTAAAGGGAACCTGTCAGGACCCCTACGTTCTCCAACCCCACAGCATTCACAACTGTATGGCTAAATTCCCTCTGCACTCAACACCTTCAAGGCCATTGATTCCAATTCTTCTTGACTTTTCAGTATCACTGAGATGTATACACCCAGTTAACACCATTTGTCAGTTTTTGTGAGAAAGTCTGTTTTTGACTTTTGGCGTTGGGCGAGGTTCAGTTGTATGTAAATAGATCCTCTAAATGAGTGCCCATCCCCCTGATGTTCTGTTTGTGTATGATAAGTAGACATAAGGGTTTATTTGTGTGTTGAATGATGCTGTGAACCCATTAATGGAAGCGTCGCTCGTCCTCTATCAGCTGTTTGGAGACATGAGGAATAATATATTTTCTTCTCACCCATCCCCTTTGCATTCACATGAAAGCAGTTAATAATTTTCCAATCCTCTGAAGCATGATTCATTGTATCGGTGAATACGCACCGAGGTGACTAAAGAGGTCCTATACTACAATGCCGACTCTGTTGTGTATAGATATTTATTAAACACAGCAATAATGTCCTATACAATATAGAATCCCACCGGAATAGCGACACGTGCCGGATCAATCCCTTTGTGACTACATTCATATTGCTATTTGCAGGATACATCTGAATCCCTATTTACACAAGGGCCTGTATATGATTTTGTACAAGTATTAAGGGTCTTGTGTGTTTTGCTGATATATTTCTGTTGACATTTTATTAGATTGTGCATACATTGAAAGCAGTGTTTCACATATAATTTAGATGCAGGCGTGAAAAAGAGGTTAATTAAATAGCCTTCCCTGTGATCCGTTCATTCTTTACATCAAAAACACAATTACATATAGGTTAGTTTTAGATGGCTGTAATAATGTTCCATTTTAATATTTGTAATATGATCACAAGAGTTCTCCTCCTGGACCAAAACAATATTACCACAGGGTTTTATATAAAGAAGTTATGGTGACCCAAATCCATCCTCCTCTACAGGTAGGTTCAGATGTCCCAAAATTGTTTCAGAGTTTCACTGTAGATTCTGATCCAAAAAATCTGCAACCAATGGCATAACTTGATTCTCATGGGTCCCAATGCAGAAAAAATCCATCGGGGTCCTCAATTTTTAACAGTCTTTTAAAGAGACGTTTTGGGCCACCTAGACTCGAATGCCGGAGTGCGATTGAAACCCTTGCACCTATTGTAGTTACGCCAATGTCTGCAAGATTTTACAATATTATAAACATGCAAATGGTGTTTCCAAAATCCCAAATGCATAGTGGATAAAAATCCATTATGAAGTCCATCGATTCTGATCCACAACATAGTTACCTAGTTTTTAAGTTGAAGGTAGACATAAGTCCATAGCCTAAGAATTGAATCAGAGAAAGCCAAAAACTCCATGAGGTAGATGATCCTATCTCATTTAATAGGATAGGTTAATAGTGTTGTTTGGTAACTCAGTTGATAGCACGGTTGCATTGCAGCGTTGTTGAGGTCCTGGGTTAAAGTCCCCCCAGGGCCAACATCTGCGAGGAGTTTGTATGTTCACCTCGTGTTTGCATGGGTTTCCTATGGGTGCTCTGGTTTTCTCCCACACTCGAAATTCATACTATAATTTAGATTGTGAATCCCAGTGGGAACAGTGAGGGTAATATCTGTAAAGCACAGCAGAATATGATGATACTATATAAACAATGCATAATAATAGCCCCATATTAGGGGAAAAATTATTTCACAACTCCACACACAGCAATCAGACTAGTACCTTGGATGAACGCCCCATTACCACAAAATCTAGTATTCATAACTTGTAATACTATACTATGATACTTTTCAAGAAAAACATCTAGGTCCTTGTTGAACTTTTGCAATGAATAAATAAAATATTACATCATGTGTCAGTGAGTTCTATAGTCTCACTGCTCTTACAGTAAAGAATTGACGTCTGTGATTATGATTAAACCTTCTTTCCGCTTGATGTAGTGGATGCCCTCTTGTCACCTTTGCAGGCCTAGGCGTAAAACTATCACTAGAAAGATCTCTGTACTATCCCCTCATATATTTGTACATTCTAATAAGATCGCACCTAAGTCTTTGAGTTTCTAAATTGAATAACCTGTAAATTTGATAACCTTTTATCGTATTGCAGTTTACCCTTTTCCTTAATTACTTTGGTCAATCTTCTCTACACCTGCTCTAGTCCAGTATTCAAAGTGTGGTCACAATATTGACTTGTATGGAGGCAAAACTATGTTGTTGTCATGAGCATCTATGCTGATTTTAACGCATCCTATTATTTTATTTGCCTTGGCAGCACCTATCTGGCATTGGTCACTAAAGTTGAGCTTGTCATCTACTCATGCACCCAAATCTTTTTCACTTACAGTTTTACCCAGTGTTTGATAATTAAATGCATAATTATAATTATACATTTTATTTCCTATGCCCAAGTGCATTACTTTACATTTATCTATATAAAACTTCAATTTCCATTTTTCAGCCCAAGCCTCCAGCTTAAATAAATCCCTCTGTAATGTTAAATGATCTTCAACTGTGTTGATTACCTTAGTGTCATCTGCAGATACTGAAATTCTACTCTGTATGCCATCTACAAGATCGATAATAATATGGTAATAAAAAAGGGCCCAATACTGACCTATGTGGCACCATACTGTTAACTGTGACCATATCTGAGTATATTCTGAGTATATTCCATTAATATCCACCGTCTGTTTCCTAACACTGAGCCAGTTGTTAACCCAGTTACACATATTTTTCCCTAGTTCCATTTCATTTATGTACTAACCTTTTATGTAGCACAGTATTAAACACCTTTGAAATGTCTAGATTGACAACATCTGTGGCGCTATCCTGGTCCGTTCTGGAACTTAGCTCCTCATAGAAGTTAAAAGCTGATTAGATTAGTTTGACAGGACCGATTACTCCTAAAGCCATATTGTTATTGGGTCATAAGGTTATTCTTATTGAGATACTAAGAAACCCTCATTGATTTTAGCCACAGTAGAGTTTAAACTTATCGATCTATAATTTCAAGGCTCATCTTTTGTCTCCTTTTTGAATATTAGTATCGCGCATCTCTAAATCTGGTAATCCGGCATTGACTTCAATGAGTTCTCCTGAGGTGAGGTCACTGAGTTCACTGCATCTTCTAACAGAAAAATGCACCAAAAATCAGAAAAGCATCACATTTTTGGTGTGTTTTTGCCAGGAGATGCATTGAACTAAGTGAACTTACCTCAGCTGAGTTAATTGTATTCCCCTAAAGTGAGATCACTGTGTTCATTGAGCTGACCTGAGGTCAGTTCACCTGAGGTCACAGCTGAGGTACTGTGGGAATCCCAGCTGTGACCTCAAGTGAACTCATTTAAGTAAATGCCGAAATACTGGATTAGTTGATGTCCACACATTGAGCATTTGGTTCCAGACATTTCTGCATCTCCTGGCAGATTAATGCACCAAAACCACATGCATTTTTTATGCCGTTTCAGTGCATTTTTGTGCCACGAGATGCAGAAATGTCTGCATCCAAAAGCTTACCGTGCACACATCTCCAAATCCTGTAATCTGACATTTATTTCAATGAATTCACCTGAGGTGAGGTCATTACTTTTAGGCTGTGGAGGACCCAATAACCATAGGATTCCCCAGCCTGAGAATACCAGCCCCCAGATTGCTGCTTTATCTGCGCTAGGTATCAAAATACGGGGAACCCTACGCCATTTTTTCCAATTATTTATTTTTACACTCCACTTTGGGGACCCAGACAGCTAGTGTAAGAGCAACCAATCACAGATGCCGGCACAGAGGGTGCACAGGAAAAGTAGGACTGCAAGCAATCACAGACACTGTTACAGTTGCAATGCATATTCATGAACAGGAAGCAGTGTAACAGCGGTGGGAAAAACTCAATAAGTGTAATTCTCCTGCTTTAATCCCTGTAATACTTTGACAACATTCCCAGAAACCAAATGTGAAGCTGATATACATCCACGCATCTTTCTCATGCTGTTCCCATTCAGTTTTAGCACTTTTACATCCATTGCAGCATCCATTTTTTTAGCTCTTCCAGACCTACTTCCAAGGTCCTCCAGAAAATTATTTGAGTTTCCCATTGACTTGCATTGCGTTAGTTATTCAGTACTAATACACCAATAACAGAAATTATTCGGCGCGAAGAATCCGAACCTGAATATTTGATTATTCACCTATCCCTACTTTTAACATCTAGGTTGAGCATTATCTATGGGTGGATTGTGTTAAGTGCTGTCTGGGCACACTGTGGGACTCAGAAAGAGGGGTGGGGAGTATTTGGCTTTTGCAAGCGCAGATTTTGCTCAATTTTTGTTCAGGAGCCATGTCGCTTTCCAGTGCCTTTCAGCCACCAGTTGGCGAAAACTATTTTTCCATTGCCAGATGATTTTGCTTTAAAGGCTTGGTTTGCAATTATCTTGGTCTCTAAACTGAGCACTTATGTTGTGGTTTCTATTGAAATCAGTAAAAAATATGATTCCATCAGGCTCCCCTGATGGAAACCTGCATAAAGATGAAGTCTCTATGGACTCTGCATGGCTGTTTTTCTGGTGATGTCCTGTTTTGTTTTGTTTTTTTTTAGAAAAGTGTGGTCGACTAGTTTTATTACTTTTACAAACTAAAGCTGCTTTTTATATCCAAATAATATTTTTTTTGCATCACCATTTTGACAAAGAGAAATTTTTTATATTTTTATGTCAACAACGCTATATGGCAACTTGTTTTTTTGGGGAAGACTTGCAGTATATATTGGAATAATTTTTAGGTACATATCTGTTTATTTCTATTAGTGTTTTGGGAGGAAAAATTAACCCAAAACAGCAATTTCAGAATTGTTTCTGTTGTTTTAATTAGGTTTGTTTTTTTTTTAATGCCATTCATCGATGAGGAAGCAACTCATTTCTTTGGGTCAGTATGATTGCAGCAGATGCAATAGTTTTAAGTTTATAGTCTAAGCTCTGAAGCCATTGCAGTGACATCAGGTTTAGTATTTTTCTTTTATTTCCTTTTTATTTTACATAACTGTAAGTATTGTACTGTTTTGTACCCTTTTTAACATATTTTGTATATTTTTAAAACCCTGCCTACTTTTCTGGACTAAATATATAAAATTTAACAGATTTAATAGCTTTGCTCTTCTTGCTCTATTAACCGCATCCCTGAAGTAATATGCTAACAGGTGTCCAATCGACCTTTAAGGCAATTGGTGGTGGCAGCTAATAGTTTTTCCTGGGTTTTTGTGGAACTTGGAAGCAACAGTACCAAGGTGTGTGTGTTTTATATATATATATATATATATATATATATATATATATATATATATATATATAATATATACTGTTTATACAGTGGTGTGAAAAAGTGTTTGACCCTTCGTGATTTCTTATTATTTTGAATGTTTGTCACACTTAAATGTTTCACAAAATGCAGTTTAGAAATGAAGGTCTTTATTATTAAGGGAAAAGGAAATCCAAACCTACAGGGCCCTGTGTGAAAAAGTGATTACAGAGAAAAAGTCAGCTCACCTGTGCCTGGCCTCCCCTCCTGGGAGCACGGAAAACACCCGGTCTGGTGTGAGTATCAATAGAAAAGGAAAAAAAGATCCAGGTCCATGTGCTCAGTAAAATTTTCAAGGCTTTATTACAAATGTAAATAAAATCCAAAGGCAGACTAACAAAGGTATAAAAAACCTCAAGGCTGGCAGATGATCATATAAACCAGTGCTGGTTTCTATGATCATCTGCTCACCTTAAGGTTTTTTTTTATACTTTTGTAAGTCTGCCTTTGGATTTTATTTATTTTATTTGGAAATTTTACTGAGCACATGGAGCAGGATCCTTTTTTTCCTTTTCTTTTGAAAAAGTGATTGACCTCCCCTTAAAACTTAAATTAATTGTGTTGTATCACATCTTTGAGAAGCTCAGTTCAATTTTCCTAGCCACACCCAAGCCTGATTACTCCCACACCTGTTCTTAATTAAGAACTCACTTAAATAGGACCTGCCTGACAAAGTGAATTAGACCAAAAGATCCTCAAAGGTACATATGATGCCACAATCCAAAGAAATTCAGGAACTAATGAGAGACAAATTAATTGAGATCTATCAGTCTGAAAAAGGATATAAAGCAGTTTCTAAAACTTTGGGACTCCAGCGAACCACAGTGAGAGCAAGTATGCACAAATGGTGAAAACATGGAACAAGGGGGAACCTTCCCAGGAGTGGTCGGCTGACCAAAATTACCCTAAGAGTGCATGACTCTTCAAAGAGGTCACAAAAGACCACACAACAGCATCCATAGAACTGCAGGTCTCACTTGCCCCAGTTAGAGTCAGTGTTCATGACTCCACTATGAGAAAGAGACTGGGCAAAAATGTTCCAAGACAAAAAACACTGTTGAGGAAGAAGAACATAAAGGCTCATCTCAGTTTTGCGAGAAAACATCTTGATGATCCACAAGGCTTTTGGGAGAATATCCTGAGTATGCAGAAGGAAGAGAAATTCAACATTGTTCGGAGATACGTGGTATAGACATATAAAAACTGGCTTTATAAAAGCCAATTAGAATTATAATACAGGTCGGACAAAACCATGTCTGGAACAGGGTGTGTATGAGGGCAAACCCGAAACTATGTGTTTCGGTTTATGCCTTATTCATGGTTATGCATTTTAATTCTATTTGGATTTAATAGAGCCAGTTTTTATACATCTATACCACATGTCTCTTCACATCGCCGGATTTTCCTTTCTTCTGCATTCTGGATCCACAGCCCAGACGTGGGCTGTTTTTGTGCTGAAGTGAGAAGTTGCTCTACAGAAGTAGAAAGGTGAGCTGACAATTTTTTCTGCAATTTCAAAAACTCTGAAGACTAATGAGAAAAAATTTGAACTTTTTGGAAGGTTATGTCCCATTACATTTGGCGTAGAAGTAACACAGTATTTCAGAAATGGAGCATCATGCCAATAGTAAAATATGGTGGTTGTTGTGTGATGGTGTGGGGCTGTTTTGCTTCTTCAGGACCTGTAAGACTTGCTGTGGTAAATGGAACTATGAATTCCGCTGTCTACCAAAAAATCCTGAAGGAGAATGTTCAGCCATCTGTTCGGGACCTCAAGCTGAAGCGCACTTGGGTTATGCAGCAGGACAATGATCCAAAACACACCAGCAAGTCCAACCCTGAATAGCTTAAGAAAAATAAAATTAAGACTTTGGAGGGGCCTAGTCAAAGTGTTGACCTTAATCCTATTGAGATGCTGTGGCAGGACCTGAAAAGGAAGTTTATGCTTGGAAATCCTCCAATGTGGCTGAATTACAACAATTGTGTAAAGAAGAGTGGGCCAAAATTCCTCAAGAACATTGTAAAAGACTCATTGCCAGTTATTGCAACCGCTTGATTGCAGTTGTTGCTGTTAAGGGTGGCCCAACTAGTTATTAGGTTTAGGAGGCAATCACGTTTTTACACAGGGCCCTGTAGGTTTGGATTTCTTTTCCCCTTAATAATAGAGACTTTCATTTCTAAACTGCATTTTGTGCTTACTTGTGTTATTTTTGTCTAATGTTTAAATTTATTTGGGTGACATGAAACGTTTAAGTGTGACAAACGTGTAAAATAATAAGAAATCAAGAAGGGGGCAAACACTTTTTCACACCACTGTATATACACTACAGTTCAAAAGTTTGGGGTCACCCAGACAATTTTGTCTTTTCCATGAAAAATCATACTTTTATTTATGAAATGAGTTGCATAATGAATAGAAAATATAGTCCAGACATTGACTAGGTTAGAAATAATGATTTTTACTTGAAATAATACTTTTCTCCTTCAGACTTTGCTTTCGTCACTGAATGCTCCTTTCCAGCAATTCCAGCTTTGCAGACCTTTGGTATTCTAGCTGTTAATTTGCGGAGGTAATCTGGAGATATTTCACCCCATGCTTCCAAAAGCCCCTCCCACAAGTTGGATTGGCTTGATGGGCACTTTTTGCGTACCATATGGTCAAGCTGTTCCCACAACAGCTCAATAGGGTTGAGATCTGGTGACTGGGCTGGCCACTACATTACATATAGAATACCAGCTGCCTGCTTCTTCCCTAAATAGTTCATGCATAATTTGGATGTGTGCTTTGGGTCATTGTCCTGTTGTAGGATAAAATTGGCTCCAATCAAGTGCTGTCCACAGGGTATGGCATGGCGTTGCAAAATGGATTGATAGCCTTCCTTATTCAAAATCTCCTTTAGGCCTCTTTCACACATCCATGAAAAACCATGCACGTTTTTCACGGACGTGTCAGAGGTGCGTTTTGCCCTCTGTGAGCCGTGTTCATGGGCTACGTGTGTTCTCCATGTCTTATCCGTGATAATACACGGAGAACGGGAACTTTCTACTCACCTGTCCCTGGCGTTGCTGTCTGTGGTGCTGATCTTCGGTCTCTGGTCCTGCTGACTCCCCGCTGCTGCTGCGTCCGGTCGCAGTGAAGTGAATATTCAATGAGCATAATGAGCGGCGGTCGGCAGAAAGTGACAGCAGCGGCAGTGACTGCAGGGCTGGAGAAGGTGAGTAAAGTTTTGGGTTTTTTTTCTCACAGACACATGTCTTCTCTCCAGTGCATGTCACATGGAACACATCCATGTGGTCCGTGTGTGTTCCGTGTGACACGTTTGCGTTCCGTGTGACACCCGTGATGCCGGAGAGAAAACAGACATGTTGGCGTGAGAAACACACGGACACACGTAAGTACGGAACGGACACACGTTCCATTCGCAAATACTTACGTGTGTCCAAAACCATAGGAATACCTAGGATTACGTGTGTACGTGTCTCCGGTACGTGAGAAAACGGCCAAACACGTACCGGAGGCACGTGCGTGTGAAGGGGGCCTTACATTGTACAAATCTCCCACTTTACCAGCACCAAAGCAACCCCAGACTATCACATTACCTCCACCATGCTTGACAGGTGGTGTCAGGCACTCTTCCAGCATCTTTTCAGTAGTTATGCCTCTCACAAATGTTCTTCTGTGTGATGCAAACACCTCAAACTTTGATTCGTCTGTCCAATCTTCTCTGTCAAATGCCTGTGTTCTTTTTCCCATATTAATCTTTTTCTTTTATTAGCCAGTCTCAGATATGGCTTATCTTTGCCACTCTGCCCGGAAGGCCATCATCCCGGACTCGCCTCTTCACTGTAGACGTTGACACTGGCATGGGTACTATTTAAAGAAGTAGCCAGTTGAGGACCTGTGAGGAGTCGATTTCTCAAAGTAGAGACTCTAATGTACTTGTCTTGTCGCTCAGATGTGCAGCAGGGCCTCCCACTTCTTTCTACTCTGGTTAGAGCTTGTTTGTGCTCTCCTCTGAAGGGAGTAGTACACACCATTGTAGGAAATCTTCAGTTTCTTAGCAATTCTCACATGGAATATCCTTAATTTTTAAGAACAAGAATAGACTATCAAGTTTCACATGATGAAAGTTCTCTTTTTCTGGCCATTTTGAGATTTTAATGGAACCAATAAATGTTATGCTCCAGATTCTCAACTAGCTCAAAGGAAGGTCAGTTTTATAGCTTCTCTAATTAGCAAAACTTTTTTCAGCTGTGCTAACATACTTGGACAAGGGTTTTCAAGGGATTTCTAAACATCCATTAGCCTTCTAACACAGCAAACACAATGTACAATTAGAACACTGGAGTGGTGGTTGTTGGAAATGGGCCTCTATACACCTACACTACAGTTCAAAACTTTAAGGTCACTTAGATAATTCCTTATTTTTGAAAGAAAAGAAAAGCACATTTTTTTCAAATAAGCTAACATTAAATTAAACAGAAATACACTGTATACATTGTTAATGTGGTAAATGACTATTCTAGCTGCAAACGTCTGGTTTTTAATGCAATATCTACTGTACATAGGTGTATAGCGGCCCATTTCCAACGAACACCACTCCAGTATTCTAATGGTACATTGTGTTTGCTAACTGTGTTAGAAGGCTAATGGATGTTTAGAAATCCCTTGAAAACCCTTGTGTAAGTATGTTAGCACAGCTGAAAACAGTTTTTCTGATTAGAGAAGCTATAAAACTGACCTTCCTTTGAGCTAGTTGAGATTCTAGAGCATTACATTTGTTAGTTCTATTAAGCTCTCAAAATGGCCAGAAAAAGATAACTTTCATGTGAAACTCAACAGTCTATTCTTGTTCTTAGAAATGAAGGATATTCCATGCAAGAAATTGCCAAGAAACTGAAGATTTCCTACAACAATATGTACTACTCCGTTCAGAGGAGAGCACAAACAGGCTCTAACTAGAGTAGAAAGAGAAGTGGGAGGCCCCGCTGCACAACTGAGCAACAAGACAAGTACATTACAGTCTCTAGTTTGAGAAATCAACGTCTCACAGTTCTTCAACTGGCAGCTTCTTTAAATAGTACCCACAAAACGCCAATGTCAACGTCTACAGTTAAGAGGTGACTAAGGGATGCTGGCCTTCCGGCAGAGTGGCAAAAAAAAAAGCCATATCTGAGACTAGCTAATAAAAGGAAAAGATTTATAAGAGCAAAAGAACACAGACATTGGACAGAGGAAGATTGGAAAGAAGTGTTATGGACAGACAAATCGAAGTTTGAGGTGTTTGGATCACGCAGAAGAACATTTGTGAGATGCAGAACTACTGAAAAGATGCTGGAAGAGTGCCTGACGCCATTTGTCAAGTATGGTGGAGGTAATATGATGGTCTGGAGTTGCTTTGGTGCTGGTAAAGTGGGAGATTTGTACAATGTAAAAGGGATTTTGAATAAGGAAGGCTATCAATCCATTATGCAACGCCATTCCATACCCTGTGGCAGAGCTTGATTGGAGCCAATTTCATCCTACAGCAGCAAAATGACCCAAAACACACATCCAAATTATGTATGAATTATTTAGGGAAGAAGCAGGCAGCTGGTATTCTATCTGTAATGGAGTGGCCAGCCCAGTCACCAGATCTCAACCCTATTGAGCTGTTGTGGGAGCAGCTTGACCGTATGGTACGCAAAAAGTGCCCATCAAGCCAATCCAACTTGTGGGAGGGGTGAAGCATGGGGAAAAATATCTCCAGATTACCTCCGCAAATTAACAGCTAGAATTCCAAAGGTCTGCAAAGCTGGAATTGCTGCAAAGGAGCATTCTGTGACGAAAGCAAAGTTTGAAGGAGAAAATTATTATTTCAAGTAAAAATCATTATTTCCAAGCTAGTCAATGTCTAGACTATATCTTCTATTCATTATGCAACTCATTTCATAAATAAAAGTATGATTTTTCATGGAAAAGACAAAATTGTCTGGGTGACCTCAAACTTTTGAACTGTAGTGTATGTAGATACTGCATTCAAAGCCAGACGTTTGCAGCTAGAATAGTCATTTACCACATTAACAATGTATAGAGTGTATTTCTGTTTAATGTTAGCTTCATTGAAAAAAAATGTGCTTTTCTTTCAAAAATAAGGAAATATCTAATTGACCCTAAACTTTTGAACTGTAGTGTATATGTAGCACCTCTCAGGTATTATGTGCCACAAAATATGTAACCAACAGTGGACAACCCAAACCCTGGAATACCAGTGCCAGTGACAACACAAGACACAAACACACAACCCCTTTTCCCTGCCTAGAGACAGCTTAGAGACGGGCCTGATGGAAGCCGCCTATTGGTAGGAGCTCATCCAATTCATAAGCTAGAAACCCGGGAGGGGCTGGAGTTGAACCGAGAGCGGGAACTGAAGTCAGTTAAGAGCGAGGAAGACGTGAGTGAGGTTGGAGTCAGTTAGAGGGAGGAGTTAAGCATGAGAGGACGTTAGTATGGTGTGAGGAGGTGAAAGTGAGAGAAAGTGAGGAGAAAGGTGTTAAAATCTGAAGAAAGAACTGGAGCTAAAACAGGAGGAGAGTTGCTGTGCAGTAAGGAACCAGTACTCAAGGAACCGAGGGTTGCCAGAGGATTGGGGGACCAGCACTCACAGAACTAAGCAGAAGGCGAGGTGCAGAACCCTCTAATGGGAGTACCCGTCAAGCTACCTGTTAAATCTGCCAGGTGAGGGGATCATCAGGGTCCCCCACCAATCTGAGTGTCCGAAGCAAAGCAGCAAATAGAGGACCTGGTAACAGGGACAGTAGTCCAACCCATTAAAATTGCCCAGGCTGTCTGCTATACAGGCAAAGACTGTGAAACGGAGAGGATCCCAAGAAGTTTTAGGCCACAGGGACCCACCAAAAACCAAAGTGTGCATGGAGGACAGCTCACCAGGTGACTAACTGGGAACAAAGGGTGAGGGAACACCTGAAAACCAGCACCACCCAGTTGCGGTACCAGAACAGTAAGTAAAAACCAGTTTAAATTGCAGTCCCTGTGTGGCTTGAATTCTTTCTACCTTGATGCATCATCAGCTTACACCAAACACTACACCACTATCATCCTCTTCCGGGGCCCAGCCCTGCTTGCGGAGGGCCAAAACACCTGAGCTGCATTATACTACCCGCCCCAGGAAGACCACGCAGCGGCGCCTCCCACAAAATAGCCGCAACCCGCAAGTGGCGTAGTCAAAAATTCTTTTTTGTATTTTTTTTTTACACTTTTTTCACCCCTTTTCGGATCGACCCCTGGGGTACCAGGCAACGGCTGCGACCACGACTCCCCTGTTCACCGCATGCTCGGGACCGAGTATCCCCCTGCCCTCGGGCGTCACATATATACCTAAATACAGTCACTTCCAATTTCGACAACAATCCAGGAAAAACTATTAGCTGCCATCACCAATTGCCAATTGTTAACATTTCAATGAAAGATCCCACTCCTGACATAGAGACATAAAAAAGTTAGGGGTACTTTACATGCTGTGACATCGCTAGCAATTGCTAGCGATGTTGCGCGTGATAGCACCCACCCCTGTCGTGTGTGCGATATTGTGTGATCACTGCTGTAGCGAACATTATCGATACGGCAGCGTCACACGCACATACCTTGACAGCGACATCGCTCTGGCCGCCGAACAATCCCTCCTTCAAGGGTGAGGGGCGTTCGGTGTCATAGCGACGTCACTGCCGCGTCACTAAGAGGCCAGACAATAGAAGCGGAGGGGTGGAGATGAGCGGGACGTAACATCCCGCCCACCTCCTTCCTTCCGCATTGCCGGTGGATGCAGGTAAGAAGATGTTCGTCGCTCCCGTGGTGTCACACATAGCTATGTATAATGCCGCAGGAACAACGAACAACATCGTACTGGTGGCAGCAGCGCTATTAAGGAAATGAACGACGTGTCAACGATCACCGTTTTGGAACGATTTTGTGATAGTTGATCGTCGCCCATTAGTGTTACATTCTGCGATGTCGCTACCGGCGCCGAATGTGCGTCACTAACGACATGACCCCGACGATATATCAGTAGCGATGTCGCATCATGTAAAGTACCCCTTAGACTGCATTTGCCAAATTGTATGTGAGTAAGCCAAAGTCCTTCTGGAAATGATTGCTGTATCGATTAATATATCCAGTCTGTGTTGTGAAATCTGGTTGTAGGTCTGTTTTAATGTCCTTCTTTTAAACTATTAAAATAATTGTTTACTCTTTTGTTGCTCATCACAGAATTATTTTATGAAACCCACAAATGCCATACTGCAGCAGACCATCTTTGTGAAACTGTGTGATGAACACAGCTTTCCTGTGATCATGAGACCATTCAGATTGATGATCCACATAATTAATCTCTTCCTAACCATTTGACAACTCTTGATTTATGGTATTTGTCTAATTTCTGGAGGTATGCGCAATTGGGATTTGGAAGAGCCACTTCGTTTATCCCTATAGAAATCAATGTATTTTCTTTCCTGAGGTGTTTGTATATTTGCAGTGTAGATAGTATTTGATTTCCTTTATGGATTTGTTTGAGATAGATTACAACAAGAAGATCATCAATCTGGACAAGTTGGACTTGAGTCTTCTTTCTCCTAGTAGAACTTTTTGTATTTCTGTTAGCACAGGTGTAAATCACTAACTTCAAGAGTTTTCAGCGATTTTACAAAGGTGGCCATATGGTAGAAAATGTTCTAAAATTAAAGAAAAAACAATTATCCATGTATCAGACTCCAAGAGCACTGCTTTGGTGGTCTACCCTGCCACCAGAAAATGATGACATCAGCTCCATCAGTCATATGACAGTTGTAGCCTAGAGATGACATTGGTATAATTACAGCATGTTACCGCTGAGGGTATTATTGTGTATTTTTTTAAAATTATTTTAGAACATTCACTACTCGGACAGCAATTTTATCTTATGCTGTATAACATTTTTAACTAGTGGTTGTAGAATTTTTACATGCAAGACTTTTGATCACGCCACAATATGCTTGGTCTGGATTTCTGAGTGATCATGGGAATGAGAGGGACACACATTCACACCCATACACTGTGCCAAATGTAAGCCAGAAAGGCAATGAAAGGGTAGTGGTATCGAATTGGGTGCGCTTACATAAAATGGCCCAAACAATGTTGCTCTTTTTACTAATAGAACAGAATGGACATTAACTGGATTCTCCACTGCCAAGTCACAGTGATTATTGGGTTGTTGTGTGTGCTAGCCATCATTCACCAATGTGGGAAAGAAGGAGCCAAGGGAGTGCTTACCTCAAACTAAGCCTGGACTCAGAACTATGTTCCAGTGTATTAGGTGATCTCTTCTGTTGGTCAAGACAATATTGTATGTTCTGGTTAAGAGATGTCTCTCGATATTATGCAACTACTTACAGCATGGCATGATGACGTAGCCACTTTAAGTAGATACTCCTCTGCTTATTCCAAGGAAAAGCTATGCCAGCTAGCTAATTAGATCAACAATCTCAAGATTACAAGTCAATCTCTAGAGATTTTGGTGTTCTTTTGTCCACAGTGCGCAACATAATCAAGAAGTTTACAACCCATGGCACTTTAGCTAATCTCCTTGGAGGTGGACGGCCAGAAAAATTGATGAAAAGTTGCAACGCACGATAGTCTGTATGGTAGATGAGCTGCCCCACTCAAGTTCCAAAGAAATTTAAGCAGTCCTGCAGGCTCAGGCTGCATCAGTGTCAGCGCGAACTGTGAGTCAATATTTCAATGGAATGCTATGGCAGGAGACCCAGGAGGACCCCACTGCTGACACAGAGACATAAAAATGCAGTTTGCCATAGACTGCAGTTTGCCAAAATGTACAACAGTAGGCCAAAATCCTTCTGGGAAAGCATCTTGTGGACAGATGAGACCAAGATAGAACTTTTTGGTAAAGCACAACAGTCTACTGTTTATCGAAAACTGAATAAGGCCTACAAAGAAAAGAACACAGTACCTACAGTCAAATATGGTGGAGGTTCAATGATGTTGTGGGGTTGTTTTGCCACTGGTGTGCAAGGTATCATGAAATCTGAAGATTACCAAAGGATTTTGAGTTGCACTGTGTCACCCAGTGTCAAAAATATGGGTTTGCATCCTAGGTAATGGGTCTTCCAGCAGGACAATGACCCCAAACATAATTCAAAACACACCCAGAAATAGATGGAAACAAAGTGCTGGAGAGTTCTGAATTGGCAGCAAGAATACGGCTCTAAATCGCAATGAACTCTTGGGGAGAGATCTTAAAATTGCTTTTGGGAGTAGGCATCCTTCAAATATGAGAGTTCCTGGAACAGTTTACAAAAGAAGAGTGGTCTAAAATTTCAGTTGAGAGGTATAAGAAGTTTGTTGATGGTCACAGGAAAAAAATAATTGCAGATTTTTATTCCAAAGGGTGTGCAACCAAATATTAAGTTGAGGGTGGCAACATTTTTGTCCAGCCCATTTTTGGAGTTTTGTGTGAAATTCTGTCCAATTTGCCTTGTTTTTTCTTTGCTTTTTTGTGTTTCAACGCAAAGGAAATAAACAATGTCATGTGGTGTTCAGCTTTGCACTCGCTGGATATCATGGTGGACTGAGGTCTTGTTAGGGCCAGGTGGACGGGCAGACCCAGGAGGTGGATCCACTGGGCCGAACTCCTTGATGATGGTAAGGGGTCCGGTAGCTGGAGCACTACAGGTAGCAGGACAGTCCGTGCACAAGAGTATAATGGAGAAGTCCCTGGGACCACGGAGTCACTGATGGTAGTCCGGGTGACGGAGCTCAGGTTCGGAAGCCGAGATGATGTCAGGCGGAGTCCGGAACCGTTGGAGCGAGATGACGGGTCACCGCAGGGATCAGAGATGGTACGGACTGTCAGGATGGCAGATAGACAGCGTTCGGGGTTCGGGATTCGGCAGGACCGGATGGCAAGGCAGGATCGGCTCTAGAAGAGAGAGAGGTGAGTATCTCACAGGAACACAAGGAGACCTGACTCCTAGCTTGGGAAACACGAAGAACAGGCCCTGCCCACTTGGACACTAAACCCCTTTATACCCTGTACCTGTGTGCTTCATTTCCTGTCAGTGGACGCTGGCCCTTTAAGAAAGGGTCAATGACCGCGCGCGCGCCCTAATGCGCATGCGCGAGTCCGGGTGCCAGAAGCCAGAGCAGGAAGCGGTGAGGAGGAAGCAGCAGAGCCGGGCTGGGGCTGAGAAGCCGACGGGCGCCGGGAGCGGGGACCAGGACGCCTGGGAAGCGCAGGCAATGGAGGCTGGAGACCGGGGAGCGGCGGAGACCGGACAGAAGAACCGGGGAGCGATGCAGGGAAGCCGGGGAGCGTGGCAGGTGAGCCGGAAAGCAGAGCAGGGGACCCGGGGAGCGTGACAGGTCTCTTAGTTGCTTAGCCTGACTTGGGCATCAGCTGTTTTATCTTCACTGTTCTCCAGTCCAACAGGAGTTAATTCCTGCTGGCTTTGTTAACTGCTGTTAGGAGCACAGGCTGCTTTTAACTCTCACAGCCACCTTCACTATAATGTACTGGATCCGGTTGCTCCTCAGCGTTGCGTCAGCGATACCAGCTCCTATTGTAGTGATCCAGAGTCTAGTGAGCTGTCATGTTCTTTTCTGTGTGGTGTGGAAGTATCCCTGTTGATAGTTTATTTCCTGCCTGTTTTATTTCTTCCTTGGGGCATATTGTCTCTCTGTGTTGTGGTTTTTCCCCTGTCTGTGGTAATTGTGGGTGTGCTTCTCTGGTCCCGGCTCTCTCCTGGGGAGGGGAAGAGGGGGTGTTAGATCAGGGTTAGAACAGCAGTTAAGGTCACACTGGCGGTCCAGACCTGAATACCATCCACTCTACTTCTGGGATAAGGGACAGCCAAGGTTCCATAGCCTGAGGGCCAGTTTAGCGGTCCCTGCTTCAGTTACCTCGACACTACTGTGACAAATATGTGTATAACAAAATGTGTAATTGCAATAATTTTCTGAGAGAAATACTTCATTTTCTGGAACAATTTCAAGGGTGCCAACACTTTTGGCCATGACTGTTTATGACATGGAGTGGGTAGAGCTGTGTGAAGTGGGCTCAGGATCTGAGCCTACTCCACACTGGGCAGGTGTCAGCTATCTTCTACAGCTGGAATATGCCTCTTACAGCAGCTTTCGGAGCTAGCTGCAATCGCTCCTGTTTAACTCCGTAAATACTACTGTCTATTACTAATCTAATTTACCCCTCCATACAATCATGTGGTTCACTTGACATCTTTCAAGAACAGGTACTGAACAATGTTCAGCCTGTGTTATACCACCTTGGTGATCTGAATATCTTGGCTACAGAATTGTGCCCTATTACCTTGCTCAAAGAACAGTTTGCTATCATAATCAAATGAGCCGCCAAGTGGGAGGCAAGATAGTCTTTATGTTGATGGACTACTATGTAGAAGAAGGAATTAGACAACGTCATTGTATTAAAAATAATAAAAAACTGAATCTTGATCTGACCACTTCTTATATGAATAGGTTACAGTCCCCCATACCAGAAAGTGTAGAGAAGGGGGTCATTGGTCATCTATAAAAAAATGGGGGAAAAATGTTTACCAGAAAATATAGAAAAACCATAATGGTTTTTTTTTTTAACCAAAAATACATAAATCAGTGGAATGGTCACATGGCCAAGCAATCTTCCCAGGAATAAACGCAGCGACCAAGCCTTTGTCTCGGCACTTGGACTGGTTCTGAGACCATGGCTTCTTATTTGATGGATACAAATGACTTTTTGCAGGAAGTGCAATCATTTGAACAGACGGAAAACTAAAGTCTGGCTAGTATAGATGTTGAAATCCTTTATACAAGAATCCCACAGGAACAGGGTATTCATTTGGCTTGAAGATTTTTGGCTTGCACAGTAAAAGATGAGTTATGTAAAATCTTTATTTGTGAATTTATTAAATTTGTGTTTATCTCACAAATGTCTTTTACTTTGTTCCACCAATGGTTTTGACAGCTGTCAGAAACCGCAATGGCAACGCTTGTAGCACCAACGTTTTCTATCCTGTTCCTGGCAGCTTTCGAAGAAGATTACATTTACACAGATGGTAATCCTTTTTCTTTCACCATAAACTATATTTTAGGTATATTTAAACATTTCTTTATACTTTCTATATTATAAAGTAACAAGCAATTGTAAAAGAAGAGGGAGAGGTAGAGGTAGGAAAAGCGGTAAATTGTAAGAATGGTTGCATTTTACTAATCTGGGAAGGGAGGTGGGAGAATTAGGTAAGAAGGGGAAAGGGGAGGGTTGAGGGGAATCAATATAAGGTAGTTTATTCCTTTCTTTAATTGTTTTAATATTAGACACAAAAACATTGAACCAAGGCACATCTCGCGTCAGAATCAACGCCACTCCATAAGGCACATGAAGAAGGAAGAAAGAACTGGAGCTTGCAAGGGCTGTTCGTATAAAATATGAAAAAGCTTTATTGTATAAATTTCTTTTTTTAAAAAATTGGTTTCAATCATTATAGGAGATATACATATATGGTGCTAATAGAGGACAAGGTGAATTACCACATATAAGTGGGGGAGCAAAGGTGATAAACACCCCAAATAAGGGGATAGTTACTAGCAGGGACAAAGGATCATGAGTAGTCATAAATAGCTGGTTAACAAATATGGCGCCTCTGTCCTGACAGGGTACATGAATATGTATAGCCAAATCGGCATAAGTCCTTTAGACAGGGCAGAGGTTCCAAAGACAAAACTGGTCATAGGAAAAGAATCAAAAGTGGCTGGCTGATAAATATGGCGCCTCTGTCCTGACAGGGCACATGAAAATGTATAGCCAAATCGGCATAAGTCCGTTAGACAGGGCAGAGGCCACCAGAGACCAGACTAGTCATAAGAAAAAGACCCTAAAAATACCATAACTTACACATAGTCAAAAGGGTGATCACCAGAGCGTCCCACACCAGTGAGAGGAGCCTTCCAGGAAAGGAATGGTGCAGTACATGACAAGGATTCCTCATAGAAACGGGGCAAAGTTTAAAGCCTCATTAAGGCCCTTTGGTGTTACTGTGTCCAAAATGGTAATCCATTTTAGTTCACGTTGGGCCAAAAGTTTTTTAACATTTCCCCCCCTTATCCCACAATGAATCACGTCTATACCCCTGACCATGAAAGATCTAGGGTTGCATCCATGAACCAACTTAAAGTGGCGCGGTATAGTTTTTAATTCTGCCACATTGGTCACTGTGGTTGCCGCCCGAATATCCCTCACATGCTCCCTTACTCTTACTCTTAGTTCCCTTGACGTCATACCTATATAGATCTTATTACAATCACATGTTGCATAATAGATGACGTTGATGGTAGTACATGAAATATATTCTTTTATAGGGAAATTTTTCCTCCCATCACTGGCATGAAAAGAGGAGCAGCGGGAGATATTCGGGCAGGAAACACAGCGACCACAAGGGAAGCAACCTTTAATGGGTCCTGACGAACCAAATGGACTACTGGTCACAGGTGGTATATAGTGGCTTTTGACCAAGTAGTCCTTAAGGTTTTTACATCGTCTGGCGGTCATCAAGGGTACAGGGGGTAGCCGTGACTTCAAGGTGGGATCCGATTGAAGGATCGGCCAAAATTTGGTTAATTATCTATTAGCACCATATATGTATATCTCCTATAATGATTGAAACCAATTTTTTAAAAAAAGAAATTTATACAATAAAGCTTTTTGATATTTTATACGAACAGCGCTTGCAAGCTCCAGTTCTTTCTTCCTTCTTCATTGTTTTAATATTGTAGTATATAACATTGCAGTAATGATTTCATTAACATTTAGGCTTGTTTTCTATTATCATTGTTTGACTGGCGATGAGCCTTTTAACCCCTTAAGGACGAAGCCAGTTTTGTACTTAATGCCCAGGCCATTTTTTGCAATTCTGACCAGTGTTACTTTATGAGGTCATAACTCTGGAACGCTTCAACGGATCCCGGTGATTCTGACATTGTTTTTTCGTGACATATTGTACTTCATGATAGTTATAAATTTAGAACGATATTTTTTGCTTTTATTTGTGAAAAAATCGGAAATTTGATGAAAATTTTGAAAATTTTGCAATTTTCAAACTTTTAATTTTTATGCCCTTAATCCAGAGAGTTATGTCACACAAAACAGTTAATAAATAACATTTCCCACATGTCTACTTTACATTAGCGCAATTTCTGAAACAAAATGTTTTGGGGTTAGGAAGTTAGAAGGGGTCAAAGTTCATCTGCAATTTCCCATTTTTTCAACAAAATTCACAAAACCATTTTTTTAGGGACCACATCACATTTGAAGTGACTTTGAGAGGCCTGGGTGACAGAAAATACCCAAAAGTGACACCATTCTCAAAACAGCACCCCTCAAAGTACTCAAAACCACATCCAAGAAGTTTATTAACCCTTCAGGTGCTTCACAGGAACTAAAGAAAAGTGGAATGAAAAAAAGCAAAAAATAAAATTTTACCTAAAATGTTGCTCTACCCCAAATTTATTCACTTTTAGAAGAAATAACACAACAAAATGAACCCCAAAACTTGTTACCCACTTTCTTATGAACGCGCCAATACCCCACATGTGGTCAGAAACCTTTGTTTGGACAAATGGGAGGGCTCGGAACAGAAGGAGCAATATTTGAATTTTGGAAAGCAAATTTGGCTGAAATAGATTGCGGGCACCATGTTGCATTTACAGGTCCGCTAAGGTACCTAAACAGAAGAAACCCCTCACAAGTGACACCATTTTGGAAACTAGACCCCTTAAGGCTTCTATCTAGGGGTATAGTGAGCATTTTGGATCCACAGGTACTTCACAGATTTTGATAACGTTACGTTGTCACATTGAAAATTTTCATTTTTTTCTCAAAAATGTTGCTTTAGCATCAATTTTTTCACTTTTTCAAGAGGTAATTCCAAAAATTTGACCCCAATGTTTGTTACCCACTTTTTTATGAGCGCGGTGATACCTCACATGTGGTCTGAAACCTTTGTTTGGAGAAATGGGAGGGCTTGGAACGGAAGGAGCAATATTTGAATTTTGGAAAGGAAATTTGGCTGAAAAAGATTGCGGGCACCATGTCGCATTTGGAGGACCCCTAAGGTACGTAAACAGCAAAAAAAAAACACAAGTGACCCCATATTGGAAACAAGGCCCCTCAAGGAATTTATCCAGATGTTTGGTGAGTACCCTGAACCCCCAGGAGCTTTACAGAAGTTTATAACGTTGAGCCATGAAAATAAAAAAATAAAATTTTACCACAAAATTGTTACTTCAACCAGGTAGCTTTTTTTTTCACAAGGGTAACAGGAAAAAAATCACCATGAAATTTATTGCGCAATTTCTCCTGAGTTTGTTGATATCTTGTATGTGGTGGAAATCAACTGTTTGGGCACACTACAGGGCTCAGAAGAGAAGGAATGCAATTTGACTGCAAAATTGGCTGGAATCAATAGCGGACGCCATGTTGCATTAGGAGAGCCCCTGAGGTGCCTAAGCAGTGGAGGTCCACCACAAGTGACCCCATTCTGGAAATAAGACCCCTCAAGGCTTTAATCTAGGTGTATATTGAGCATTTTGAATCCACGAATACTTCACAGAATTTGATAAGCTTAGGTTGCCATATTGAAATTTTCATTTTTTTCACAAAAATGTTGATTTAGCGACACATTTTTCACTTTTTCAAGAGGCAACAACAAAACATGTACCCCACAGGTTGTTATCTAATTTCTTGTGAGCGCAGGGATACCCCACATGTGGCCAAAAACCTTTGTTTGGATAAATGGGAGGGCTTGGAATGGAAGGAGTACCATTTGAATTTTGGAAAAGTTGAAGTAAATTGCGCACACCATGTCACATTTGCAGGGCCCCTTGGGCACCTATACATCAGAAACCCCCCACAAGTGACCTCATTTTGGAAACTGGACCCCTCAAGGATTTTATTCAGGAGTATAGTAAGCATTTTGAATCCACAGGTACTTCACAAAAATGTTGCTGTAGCAACAAATTTCTCACTGTTAAGGGGGCTTTACACGCTGCGACATCGCTAATGCGGAGTCGTTAGGGTCACGGAATTGGTGACGCACATCCGGCTGCATTAGTGATGCCGTTGCGTGTGACACCGATGAGCGATTTTGCATCGTTGCAAAAACGTGCAAAATCGCTCATCGGTGACATTGGGGTCCATTCTCGATTATCGTTACTGCAGCAGTAACGATGTAGTTCGTCGCTCCTGCGGCAGCACACATCGCTATGTGTGACGCCGCAGGAACGAGGAACCTCTCCTTACCTGCCTCCCGGCCGCTATGAGGAAGGAAGGAGGTGGGCGGGATGTTCCGGCCACTCATCTCCGCCCCTCCGCTTCTATTGGGCGGCCGCTCAGTGACGTCACTGTGATGCCACACGGACCGCCCCCTTAGAAAGGAGGCGGTTCGCCGGTCACAGCGACGTCGCCGGGCAGGTAAGTATGTGTGACGTGTCTGCACGATGTTGTGCGGCACGGGCAGCGATTTGCCCGTGTCGCACAACAGATGGGGGCGGGTACCCACGCTAGCGATATCGGGACCGATATCGCAGCGTGTAAAGTAGCCTTTAGGCTATGTGGCCATGATCCAGCGACACGGCGTCTAGTACCCAGTGTCAGCCTCCTGCAGAAATGTGAGTGTTGTCCACGGGAGAACGCAGCTGCCCATGCCCACGATTTGGGTTCAGGCTGCTGTGGACTTTAGTTCTATTCTACCTGCAAAGAACACTCATCTCCGCAGCATAAATTGACATGCTGAGGCTCGGGAAGCTGCGCCACAGGTCGGTTTATGCTGCGGAGAAAAGAAACACAGTGGGCACGGGATTTCTAAAAATCCTGCCACTGTGCTTCTACTGCACAACGCAGCGTTATAGACGCAGGGAAAACACTCTGCGCCCAAAACGTTGCAAACCCTGATTGTGGGCACACAGCGTAAAATGCTACAATGGATGAATGGATAGATGTCAAACATATATAACGTCCCACCCCCCTTCATATTCTAAGCTGGCGCCCTTTAATGCCTTTCATGTGACACTAAAGGATGCCTAGCCTTGTATTTAGCCCAAAAAAAAAGAAAAAAGAATTAAAATAAATGACGTGGGGTCCCCCCTATTTTTGATAGCCAGCTAGGGTAAAGCAGACAGCTGTAGCCTGCAAACCACAGCTGACAGCTTCATCTTGTCTGGTGATCAATTTGGAGGGCTCCCCAAGCTGTTTTTTTTTTTTAATTATTTATAAATAAATAATTAAAAAAAAAAAACAAACGTGGGGTCCCCCCAAATTAGATCACCAGCCAAGGTGAAGCTGACAGCTGGGGTCTGGTATTCTCAGGATGGGAAGAGCCATGGTTATTGGACTCTTCCCAGCCTAAAAATAGCAGGCCACAGCAACACATCCATTAGATGCGCCAATTCTGGCGCTTCGCCCCAGCTCATCCCGCGCCCTGGTGCGTTGGCTAACGGGGTAATGAATGGGGTTGATACCAGGTGTGTAATGTCACCTGGCATCAAGCCCAGCAATTAGTTATGTCACGGCGTCTATCAGATACCCGACATAACTAATTGACAGTAATAATAAAAAAAATTGACAACAAAAAAAAATTTATTTGAAAAAACACTCCCCAAAACATTCCCTGATTGACCAATTTATTGAAAAGAAAAAAAAAATCCACTATAATCCATTTGGACGTCCCACGTCGACTCTGGACCTTCTAGAATATGGGGGACACGTTCAGGGAACGTATCCCCCATTTTCTAGTAGGGCAGACCCTCCATTTGAGGAGAGTGGGTGCAAAGAATCTGCACCCACTCTCCCTGGGTCACAGCTGCAGTGTGCGAGCAGCAGCAGCAGCCAGCGTCTCACAGCACAGGAAGCTGAGCTCAGCTGCTCTGCACATGTGACCGGCGTCTGCTGTGAAGGAGCCGGAGGAGGGGGCCGCGGGGGATCAGCGCTCCGACAGGTATGTATGACACCGGGGGACACCGGGGAACACCAGGGGGGGGAGGGGGGACCCGGCGGGGCCTGGGGAGCAGGTTTCTGTCGTATGTGTTATGGCACATACGACAGAAACCATAGGAACAGTGTGAATGTGGCCGGCGCGCTGCTGTGATCGGCGATGCGCGCGGCCATCTTGGATTTTCGGGAGGGGGTTGGGGGTCGGGGGGGTACTTTGGGGATACCGAGGGGACCGGAGGGAACCGGGAAAAAGATTTATCTTACATCTGGCATGTTTGATCATGCCAGATGGGAGATAAATCATTATTTACCGGCGCGGTCATTTACTATAACTTGATGATCGGTATACGGTGTATACCGTCATCACGTGACTGGGGACCGGAAAAACCGGCCCGAATCATGATCTCCAGGGTCTCAGCTACCCCCGGCAGCTGAGACCCCGGAAATGTTCTGACTCTGGGGGGCGCTAGACCCTTTTTTCCGACCGCCGTTAAAAAGCGGCGGATCGGAAAAAGTACCCTAATATGCCGCCGTTAAAAGACGTATCGGCGGTCGTAAAGGGGTTAATTATGGTTTGTTAGAAGCTGGCGGGAAATTTTTTGGACCAAAGAGATCTTTAGAATATTTTCGGACTATATTATTTCTGATGGAACAATTGCATTCATATTCTGTGTGTGTGTATATATATATATATATATATATATATATATACATATATATATATATACACATTTATATATATATATATATATATATATATATATATATATATATATATATATATATATATATATATATATATATATATATATATATATGTATACACTGTGTGCAGAATTATTAGGCGAATGAGTATTTTGATCACATGATACTTTTTATACATGTCCTAATCTAAGCTGTAAAAGCTTGAGAGCCAACTACCAATTAAGTAAATCAGGTGATGTGCATCTCTGTAATGAGGAGGGGTGTGGTGTAATGACATCAACAACCTATATAAGGTGTGCTTAATTATTAGGCAACTTCCTTTCCTTTGGCAAAATGGGTCAGAAGAGAGATTAGACGGGCTCGGAAAAGTCCAAAATTGTGAGATGTCTTGCAGAGGGATGCAGCAGTCTTGAAATTGCCAAATGTTTTAAGCGTGATCACCGAACAATCAAGTGTTTCATGGAAAATAGCCAACAGGGTCGCAAGAAGCATGTTGGGCAAAAAAGGCGCAAAATAACTGCCTATGAATTGAGGAAAATCAAGCGTGAAGCTGCCAAGATGCCATTTGACACCAGTTTGGCCATATTTCAGAGCTGCAACGTTACTGGAGTATCAAAAAGCACAAGGTGTGCCATACTCAGAGACATGGCCAAGGTAAGGAAGGCTGAAAAAAGACCACCTTTGAACAAGAAACATAAGATAAAACATCAAGACTGGGCCAAGAAATATCTTAAGACTGATTTTTCAAAGGTTTCATGGACTGATGAAAGGAAAGTGACTCTTGATGGGCCAGATGGATGGGTCAGAGGCTGGATCAGTAAAGGGCAGAGAGCTCCACTCCGACTCAGACGCCAGCAAGGTGGAGGTGGGGTACTGGCATGGGCTGGTATCATCAAATATGAAATTGTGGGACCTTTTCGGGTTGAGGATAGAGTGAAGCTCAACTCCCAGACCTACTGCCAGTTTCTGGAAGACAACTTCTTCAAGCAGTGGCACAGGAAGAAGTCGGTATCGTTCAAGAAAAACATGATTTTCATGCAGGACAATGCTCCATCATATGCATCCAACTACTCCCCAGCGTGGCTGGCCAGTAAAGGTCTAAAGGCCACTTTACATGCAGAGATAAATCTTTGGCAGATCTGTGGTTGCAGTGAAATCATGGACATATTGTTCCATTTGTACACAGCCACAAACCTGCCACAGATCTGCCACAGATCTGCCGCAGATTTATTTCCGTGTGTAAAGTGGCCTGAAAAGATGAAAAAATAATGACATGGTCCCCTTGTTCACCTGATCTGAACCCCATAGAGAACCTGTGGTCCCTCATAAAATGTGAGATCTACAGGGAGGGAAAACAGTACATCTCTCAGAACAGTGTCTGGGACTGCTGCATGCAATGTTGATCGTAAACAGATCAAGCAACTGACATAATCTATGGATAGTAGGCTGTTGAGTGACATCATAAAGAAAGGTGGCTATATTGGTCACTAATTTTTTGGGGTTTTGTTTTTGCATGTCAGACATGTTTATTTCTAAATTTTGTGCAGTTATATTGGTTTACCTGGGGAAAATAAACAAGTGAGATGGGAATATGTGTGGTTTTTATTAAATTAAATTGCCTAATAATTCTGCCCACTAATGGTTACCTGCAAAAACAGATATCCTCCTAATATAGCCAAATAAAAAAAAAACACTCCAACTTCCAAAAATATTAAGCTTTGATATTTATGAGTCTTTGGGGTTGATTGAGATCATAGTTGTTGATCAATAATAAAAAAAAATCCTCTAAAATACAACTTGTCAAATAATTCTGCACACAGTGTACATATATTATGCAGATACACGTTTTCTAGAATTTCTGTCATAGTAGGGGCCCCTAATCATTTCCAATTGGAGGCAATAAGAATTTTTGTAGCTAATAAGATATGTATGGTAATGTATCCAATCTTTGAGGACAATTTGTCAATGTCCCAAGACTGAAGAGCAAGTGTATAAAGTAAATTTATATTCTGTTATGTTCTGATTGAGTGCATGTACTTTTTCCATATTTTTTTCATATTTTTTGACAATTCCAGAAAATGTGTAGGGTATCATTTATTTGGTGTTAATTTCTCTAACACTTTTTAGAATACAGTAGTTAGGTGATGTTTTGTTTAGTTTAACTGGAGTGAAGTACAATTTGGCCAATATTTTGTAATGGGTTTCTTGGAGGGAAGCACAAGCCGTTGATAAATAGGTCAATTGAAGGTCTTGAGACCATTTTTCTATAGGATATGAAATATTCAGGTCCCTTTCCCATTTATGTATATTTATGTTCTTTGAAAATGTTTATGTCGTCATTGAACCATTGATAGATTGATCTAGTGCTCCATATGTTTTTATTTTTTGTATTATCTAATGGATTGAGATTTTTCTCGGTACAGTAAGGGGAAATTTTAAATTAGTATTTATGTATTCCTCTTTATATATATTTTTATAGATCTGAATCAACGATGTTGAAGTCACTTTTGATAGAGTTCAAGGTATTGATGATAATATTGTGATCTTGGATGGAAAGATGACAGATTTTTTAAGTTTGTCACGTACATCAATGAGAATACCTTTAATATGAATTTCACTATATGTTGGGGAGTACAAAAAAGTTACATTTTCTTGAAGTGGCGGTTGAGTGTAAGGGGGATTAATTAGTCTCTATCTACAATAGTTACCATCCAAGACATTGAAAGATCATTGCCCTATAGTCAACTCTTAAGAGTAAAAAGAATTAATGTTATTACCTCCCTATATTACCCTGACTGCGACCGCTCTAGGGCAACCGGGATGAGATGGATAAAGTGCCTGAATTGTCGCATCTAATGAATGCAACAATTCCGGGGCAGTTGCTGGCTGCTATTTTTAGGATGTGGGGCCCAATAAGAGGCCTGAGAATACCATCCCCTAGGTGTCTGCTTTATCTTGGCAGGGTATCAAAATTTTGTGGTACCGCATGCCTTTTTTTTTTTTTAAATTATTCAAATAATTTTAAAAAAGCTGCATGGGGTTCCTCGTATTTTGATACACAGCAAAGATAATGTGCGCAGCTGGGGGCTGCAGCCTGTAGCCATCTGCTTTATCTACACTGGGTATCAATATATGGGGAATCCTATGTAATTTTTTCCAAATATTTATTTAATTTACACTCCACAACTAATCTGTGGGTTTGCCTGCCTCTAAACATAGCATAACATGACCTTGGTGGGATTTGAACTCATAGGCAAGATGATTCAGACCTTGCATAAAAGAATAAAAGTACACATACAGTCATTGGGTACAGAAGTTGATAGCCCCAAGGGAGGAACACAAAGGTGATATGAATCAGATCAGTTTTGCAGGTACTGAGCGAGTCCTTAGAGAGAAACCAGGTTAGGCTGCTTTCACACTACGTCTTTTTAACATGCGTCCTGAACGTTTTTTTTCTGCAAAAGCGGATCCTGCTTTTACAGCAAAAAACGCATGCAAACGCATGTGTTACTTTGCAGGATCCTGTCACTGGATGTTTAGGGGCGGGCATTGGAGTCATGTGATCGGGAGTGAGGGGAACTAAACGTGCCAGACTGGGAGCCGGCATCTGACAGCTGCGAGGCTCGTAACCAAGGTAAACATCGGGTATACTTGCTTGGATACCCGATATTTACTTTGGTTACAAGCGTCTGCAGCTGCTAGGAGCCGGGCTCCCTGCACACGTCACCAACGTAAACATCGGGTAACTAAGATAAGTGGTTACCCGATGTTTACCTTGGTTACGAGTGTCCGCAGCTCTCAGGTGGGGGAGAGGGAGGGGGAGAGACAGAGAGAGACAGAGAGGTAGGAGAGAGATAGACTGATCACGGGGCTGGCTTCTGTGCATGCTCAGTAGAGCAAGCAGGATCCTGCCTATCAGCACGCCAGCGTTCACATGCGTTTGCATGCTGTTTAGTCAGGATCCAGCAATTTGCAGTATTTGGACGCAGCTCAAAAACGCTACAAGTAGCGTTTTTGAAAGATGTTAAAAAACTGCAAGTCGCTGGATCCTCACTATAACGCACGCAAACGCAGGTGAACGCATGTTAACGCGAGTCCATTGCAAATGCATTGAAATGAAAACGCATTTGCACTGGCTCCGTTTCTGCGTTAAAAAAACGTTCAGGACGCATGTTAAAAAGACGTAGTGTGAAAGCAGCCTTAAACAGACATATGCTAATCTTACAAAGAGAAGCGCGTTGGATCATTGACACTGACGCATTGGGTGTGTTATGTACAAATAAATTCAATGACTTAAGCGTATTTATTTGACACTGTAAAGTACTATGCATTGCTTTTTGTAGATTAATTCTGTCATAACAATTAATGTGTTATATACTGTATGTGTTCAGTCTTTTACATATGGGTGTGTATTTACAGCTATAATGTGTATATACTGCTCACAGTGTGTTAGGCTGTGTGCGCACGCTGCGGTTTTTTCATGTGTTTACGCAGCCTTTTAAACTGCAGCGTAAATGCATGCGTTCTGTGTCCCCAGCAAAGTCTATGAGAATTTAGCAAAATCCATGCGCACGTGGCGTTTTAAAATGCAGCGTTTTGGATGCCAAATTTTCGTCAAAATCGATGCGTTCTAAAAAGCAACACGTCTCTTCTTTTGTGAGTTTTGGATGCTTTTCCCACTCTGTCTATGGCAGAGCAAGCATCCAGAACGCATGAATTCTGCATCCATTCTGCACTCAAAAAGCAGGTTTTCGGCTGCGTTTTGAAACGCACATGCAGTGACAAAATGCTGCAGAATATTTGTCACTGCAGAACGCAACGTGCACACATACCCTTAATCTTGGAGGTGTGTTCCATATTCCACTTGGAACATGTGTGTGACTGAGCACTGAGGACAGTATTCAGGACTAGGAAGAGGTGTGTACATAGTTCGAAACTACTTGTGTCCATGTTTTACAATGTAAAGTGTTGACTCCATGCAAATTTTTTACTCTTTTTTTTTTTAGTTGTTTTTGAGTTGAATTTTTAGCATCGGCAAATGCAGCAATTTTCCACATATTTTTATAGTTTATATTTTTAAATGATCATGTGTTTCCATGCGGACTGAAATTTTTTTTAAAAAATGTTTTTTTTCATGAGTATTAACAAAGTAAGATTTCAAATTTAAAATCACCATTTTCCCCAGTTAAAAAAGCAGCAAAAAATGACCCGCACATTCGATATTGCCAAATATATTAACATCTTATCTATTTAAATATACAATTATTTACCAACTACAGTAAACATCGTAGTGAAAAAAATATTTAAAAAAAAAACAGTTTTTGTTTGCAGCAGCCCCTAAAAAAATGCAGTAAAAGACCAAATAATATATATATATATATATATATATATATATATATATATATATATATATATATATATCCCAAGATGGTACCAATATAATCTACAACTTGGCATGCAAAATCCAAATCCAAGTAGCTGCCTTGTTTGAAAGACTGAAAAAAAAAATCATGGTTCTCAGAAAATGAAGAAACAAAAAATGTTTTTTTTCAAACAATCAGAATTTTCTTAAGCCATTAAACTAATAAAAAAGAACTATGTGCAAGTTTATCATCATGGTAATTATATGGACCTGTAGAAATATGTTGCCAGATCTTTTTTACTGTACAATCAATGCTGTAAAAATGAATCCCCCAAAATAACATTGAGGGAGCTGCATTTTTCTCACGATTTTACCTCAATTGGAATTTTTTAGTTTCCTTTTGGTAAAGTGAATGGTGCTATTCAAAACTACAATTTGTCCTGAAAAAAATCAAACCATCTTATGTCTTTGTCGATGTTAAAATATACTGTATTTTTCAGACTATAAGAAGCACTGGATCATAAGATGCATCTAGGTTTTAGAAAAAGAATAAATAAAATATTTTGAAACAAAAAATGTGGTCATGACGCACTGTTATGGGAGTAATTTTACCCAAAGCTGTACTAATGTTAGCCATCCTGGTATACAGTTAGGTCCAGAAATATTTGGACAGTGACACAATCTTCGCGAGTTGGGCTCTGCATGCCACCACATTGGATTTGAAATGAAACCTCTACAACAGAATTCAAGTGCAGATTGTAACGTTTAATTTGAAGGTTTGAACAAAAATATCTGAGAGAAATTGTAGGAATTGTACACATTTCTTTACAAACACTCCACATTTTAGGAGGTCAAAAGTAATTGGACAAATAAACCAAACCCAAACAAAATATTTCTATTTTCAATATTTTGTTGCGAATCCTTTGGAGGCAATCACTGCCTTAAGTCTGGAACCCATGGACATCACCAAACGCTGGGTTTCCTCCTTCTTAATGCTTTGCCAGGCCTTTACAGCCACAGCCTTCAGGTCTTGCTTGTTTGTGGGTCTTTCCGTCTTAAGTCTGGATTTGAGCAAGTGAAATGCATGCTCAATTGGGTTAAGATCTGGTGATTGACTTGGCCATTGCAGAATGTTCCACTTTTTTGCACTCATGAACTCCTGGGTAGCTTTGGCTGTATGCTTGGGGTCATTGTCCATCTGTACTATGAAGCGCCGTCCGATCAACTTTGCGGCATTTGGCTGAATCTGGGCTGAAAGTATATCCCGGTACACTTCAGAATTCATCCGGCTACTCTTGTCTGCTGTTATGTCATCAATAAACACAAGTGACCCAGTGCCATTGAAAGCCATGCATGCCCATGCCATCACGTTGCCTCCACCATGTTTTACAGAGGATGTGGTGTGCCTTTGATCATGTGCCGTTCCCTTTCTTCTCCAAACTTTTTTCTTCCCATCATTCTGGTACAGGTTGATCTTTGTCTCATCTGTCCATAGAATACTTTTCCAGAACTGAGCTGGCTTCATGAGGTGTTTTTCAGCAAATTTAACTCTGGCCTGTCTAATTTTGGAATTGATGAATGGTTTGCATCTAGATGTGAACCCTGTGTATTTACTTTCATGGAGTCTTCTCTTTACTGTTGACTTAGAGACAGATACACCTACTTCACTGAGAGTGTTCTGGACTTCAGTTGATGTTGTGAACGGGTTTTTCTTCACCAAAGAAAGTATGCGGCGATCATCCACCACTGTAGTCATCCGTGGACGCCCAGGCCTTTTTGAGTTCCCAAGCTCACCAGTCAATTCCTTTTTTCTCAGAATGTACCCGACTGTTGATTTTGCTACTCCAAGCATGTCTGCTATCTCTCTGATGGATTTTTTCTTTTTTTTCAGCCTCAGGATGTTCTGCTTCACCTGAATTGAGAGTTCCTTAGACCGCATGTTGTCTGGTCACAGCAACAGCTTCCAAATGCAAAACCACACACCTGTAATCAACCCCAGACCTTTTAACTACTTTATTGATTACAGGTTAACGAGGGAGACGCCTTCAGAGTTAATTGCAGCCCTTAGAGTCCCTTGTCCAATTACTTTTGGTCCCTTGAAAAAGAGGAGGCTATGCATTACAGAGCTATGATTCCTAAACCCTTTCTCCGATTTGGATGTGAAAACTCTCATATTGCAGCTGGGAGTGTGCACTTTCAGCCCATATTATATATATATAATTGTATTTCTGAACATGTTTTTGTAAACAGCTAAAATAACAAAACTTGTGTCACTGTCCAAATATTTCTGGCCCTGACTGTATATGTCCTGCATCCTGGTATATATGTGGCCTATTCTGGTATATATGTCCCCTATCCTGGTATATATGTCTCCTTCCTGGTATATATGCTTCTCATTCTGGGCTGATCCTATATACGCCTCCCGTTATGCAAGGTTTTTTTTAACACATAAAAAAAAATAATTCCACTCACCTTCCCTCCGCTCCCCCGGGGCGAGGCGTCTACTTCTGATGTTGGCAACTGACTTTGGTGTGTAAGCGATGTCACTGTCATGCGCCCCTAGTCACAAACATATGTCCTCAGACGTCGAATTCAAAATGAATATTCACTGCTCCCCATACCCATAATCCCGTCCACTTCTTGTTGCCGGCGTCAGAGATAGTCAAAATCTTCACTGTCGTTTACTATCACTGACCTTAGTTATGAGAGTTTGGCAGAATTATGCAAATGGCTAGCAGTGAATATTCATTTTCTTTAATGGCAGACACACATGATTGCCCCACTCCTGCTTTTGCCAACTTCCTGCAGTGGCGACTCTGCTGCTGCCTCCTGTGACCACTCTACACTACTGCCACAACCCCCCAACGGCGACCAGGGACATTTTGGACTAGAACACACACTTTCACTTTCCTCCCAAACTTTTGGGAAAAAGTGCATCTCATAGTCCAAAAAATACAGTAAATGTTATAGCTTTTGAAAGAAGGGGATGTAAAACTGAAAAGCCAAAAAGTAAAATTCCCCACAGCAGGAAGTGTTAAAGGTTTGCTCATATCTGTTTTCTGGTATTCAAGTTAACCCTATTTACCTATATTGTGGTCCATCAAGGTTACTGGGGTTTTTTGCCATCAAAATTGGCAGTTATTGGGACCATGAGCCAATTAGTGAAGTCCATGACTGTAGAGGCACGGAGGTTTACGTGAGTTTGTTCAGTTTATTTTCTCCCTCCTTCTATTGTCTTCTTTTTCCCTCGTTCCTGATGTTGGTGCTTACTGATAGTTTTCTATGTTATATTAATTATGCAAGTCACAGCTGGAGGTATAAAATTCGTCTGGAGCTAAAGACTGACTTGCACACCTGGAATCCGGTGGTGCATACCGTTTCAGATTCCAGCGTTAACATGGTTTTCTGGCTAAAAAATGGTTGCATGAAGGCGTAAAGAATAAACGTGTGTCCGATCCCGTCCAAAAATAAAAAATAACGTGTCCTGAGTATTCTGACTCACGGGTATGTGCTACGTTATGGTGCCTGAACCGACCGCTCTTTCTGGGCCCTTCGTATGACCAGTACTTACGTAGTTACTGACTCCTCAGATAATTTAAACTCAGCCACCATCTCTTGTAAGAAGACTCCAGAAAAAGAGGATTGCTTACGGCCCCGTTACACGCAACGACGTATCTAACGATATATCACTGGGGTCACGGATTCTGTGACGCCCTTCCGGCATCGTTAGCGACATCGTTGCGTGTGACACCAACGAGTGGCCGTTAACGATGGAAAATACTCACCAAATCGTCCATTGTTGACACGTCGTTCATTTTCAAAAAATCGTTGGTTGTTGAGGACGCAGGTTGTTCGTCGTTCCCGTGGCAGCACACATCGCTGTGTGTGACACCTCGGGAACGACGAACTACAGCGTACCTGTGTCCTCAACGAGCACCGAGGTGGGAGTGATGGAGATGCGACTGCTCTCCGCCCCTCCGCTTCTATTGGCGGCCCGCTCTGTGATGTCGCTGTGATGCCGAACGAACCTCCTCCTTTCAGGGGAGGTTGTTCACCGCCCACAGCGACGTCGTTAGGGAGAGCTGTACGTGTGACACAGACAAGCGAGATTGTGCGCCATGGGCAGCGATTTGCCCGTGACGCACAAACGACAGGGGCGAGTGCCATCGCTAGCGATGTCGCTCCGTGTAAAGCCCCCTTTAAACTGCAAAATCTTGTATTATAGCAGCAGATGAAAAGAAATAATTTCCCCAGAGAGCATGTACATGATGCTTGCAGATGGAAGTACAGTTACAAAATGGAGAATAAGGGAGGGGACAAACTTACATCACAGGGCTACAGGGAGGGAGTTGGGACAAAATACAATGTCAAGGCAACTTTGCCTGGCAATAGGGATACAGTACAAGGCAATGCAAATTTTTAAATTATTTCCCAGGTAGTAGGACATAACACTGAGGGTTTATTTGGCGCTGTGTTACTAGGAGGGAGTTTAGGTTTCCTTCAAAAGGAGGAATGTCCGGTTTTATAGTCTTTCCGTCTTCATCAGTATGAACATATCCTAATCCCTAGTGTGCAATTGGAATGGACTTTTGTTGAATTGCTACTTCTTGAGAGATGGGTGACTGGGGGTAGTTGAATATTTTATATTTGTTTGTGGCAACATTTGAAGAATGACTTTTCTAAACAAGATCTATCAAATATATTTATTACACAAATCATGGAGTGAAGATCACAATCAACATTAATCATCCATTTTCATCAGTAAAATATTGCAAAATTAGAAGCCGAAAAAGAAAACACAGAAATATACAACTCTTAGCTAGAATATGTCATAGAAAGTAATATAATTGCAATTGTATGTCAAGTCTCCCGAGGTTAGTCTGCGTGAGCTTTGTTCATCTTGACATTGCAATTTTTTCTAATCTTCTTTGTAATAGTTGTTGAACTGTACAAGACACACAGAGATTTCAACTTTGAAGACTTTCGAGACTCTCTAGAGTCATAATGGACTTGAAGTCGGCGCTTTGTCAGGACCACTCCACATTGATGACTTGTATAGTTGTCAGATATAAACAATCTGCTATCACTTCATCACTGCATTTTCCAGCCTGTGTACAAATTGTAACTTTAGAACTGACCAACAGTTAATTTTTGGTCCGGAAGTCTAAGTGGTAATGTTTAGAGATGAGCAGATCCGTGATAGTTCGGTTTGGCAGGTTCAGCCGGACTTTAGGTAAACTTTAGTTTGAGACCTGGACTTGACCTGAACGTCAATGGAAGTCACTAAATGGGCAGTTTGGATCTCCACTCATATACAGCCAGCCATAAACAAGACACTTCCGTGGGGGGGTGGATTTTTTCCATCTTTTTGGTGCACACTACGTACGATAATGCTGTTGTTACCCCCAGTGCGCGCCGTTCAAACGCCACAAGCGGCACATGCTGGGCCAAGCACTATAAGCGTACCCGAGCACAACGATGCGTGCTCTAGTAGTTTGCATCCGTAAAGCACCAAAACTCCAAACCCAAACTCTGTTTTTTGATAAAGTCAGTGTTTGGTGCGAACTCTGAACTTCGGGTTTGCTCATCTCTTCTTCTCATGTAGAGTACCACACATATTCAGGCCAACGTCTGTTTTGAAATGTATAATCTCGTGTTGTGAATGTTAGTTATGTTTTGGCTGCTGGGAGGCTCCCTCTGGTGGCAAGGAAGGGTTTGGACTTGGACCAGGTGTGTTGTGCAGTGGGTGTTTCCTTTGCTAACTCTCTGCTTATTTAAATCTTGGTCTGATTGCAGGCTGTTGCCGGATGTCAGTTGTTCTTTGTATCTCCAGCCTGCTTAATCCTGCTCTACACCACATCTTCCCCAGATAAGTGCTTGCTCTTTTTTTATTGTCTGGTTCTTTTGTTTATCTGGGTTTGTCATTTGCTGTGGTTGGTTTCAGGTTATTTGCTTGCAGGGATTTTCCCCCTCATTGGATTGTTGGGGAACTCCCTGCAGTTCTGTGTGGAGTATAGCTCCTTTGGGTCCATGTGTTTGTGGCTTGTTGACTTGGTTATGATTCTTGTTTTCTGTTCATTGGTATGACAAGGGCACCTGGTATAGGACGGAGTTCAGATCGTGCGCTCTGAGGGCCTTTTTGTACTATCAGGAAGTTGGTATTTTGCAGAGTTTTTCTCTGCCCACCATCAGTTCCTTTCCTGTCCTTTCCTATTTTAGTCAGCGGGGGCCTCACCTTTTGCTAATCCTGTCATCTACCTGTGTATTGTGTTTTTCCTATATCACCGCAGTCTTTGAATGTGCGGGGCTAGCTATTCTTGTCTATTTTCTGAGGCAGAGAGTTATTCATCTTTCCTACCTTTAGGATAGTTAGTTCTCCGGCTGGGTTCGCGGTGCACAGGATGTTAGTTCACCCCTCGGCTACTTCTAGTTGTGATGGTTAGTAAGGGGATGGCGGCCAGATTAGTTGCCAATGCTCTTGTCACCTTTTGCCAATGATTTGTGGTGGTCTTCCATGGTTCCGGATCATAACAATCCCGTTTCAGCTTCTGCTTTTTAAATTATGGTGGAACATTGACTACAGTGAAAAAGACATTTGCATGATTATGTCATATGTAACTGGAAAAATAGCAATACATGCAGCAGGGTTTTTTTCTTGGCAAAACCAGCATCTTGGCCAAACTCTGTGTACACTTTTGTAAAGAGCGAGGGTTTGTCAGGTACATGGTATACAGCAGATTTGACAACCCATTGTAATGTTTGTTCTCATCCACAATTCAAGTGTAAACAGAGCCAGAAACATAACTTTTTTCTATATTAGCAATCATTACAGATGTTTAAAGGAAACATGCCATTTAACCCTGGATTGCACTCGCACCACTGTTAATCAATGAGGCACTTTTCTCTTTCCTGTTATTTCTCAACACAAATCGTGCTCTCGGTGCAATCACAGCATGCTGGGTTTTGCAGAGAGTCTTGGCTCACGCAACCCCATACAAGCCTATGGGAGCGTGTGAAACATCACACTGCACTCACATGATATGTGACTGCAGTGCGATAAACGCAGAGACAGACAGCGGAGGAGATGGGAGAAAGTGCTTCCTTCCTGTTCTCTGCAGCTGTGATTCGACGCAAGATGGCATCACAGTCCCATGACCTTCGGCTGACGAACGCTGCAGAGGGTCATTAGCATATCGCTTCTGATGCTCTCACATCGGAAGCGGTATGTATGTCGAAAAAAGCTCTTAAATGGACTTTGAGGGGCCTATATATTGGAAACTATCCCAAAGTTACACCATTTAACAAATTCCACCCCTCAAATACTTCAAAACTGTTGCCAGGAAAATTGTTAGCCCTTCAAGTGCTTCACAGAAATTTATACAAAATGGAATGAAAAAAGGAAAAAAAAAATGTTTCATCTAAAATGTTGCTTTAACCCTAAATTTTCAGTTTTACAAGAAATATAATGAAATAGTGGACCCTAAAATGTGTTACTTAGTTCAAAGCGTGTCGATACCCCAGATGTGGTCAGAAACTCTTGTTTGGACAAAAAGCCGGGCTTGGAAGGGAATGAGCACTATTTGTATTTTTCAACATAAATTTGGCTAAATAGATTGCGCATGACTTCTTGCTTTTGCGGGGCCCCTAAGGTGCCTAAACACCATAAAACCTCAACAAATAACCCCATTTTGGAAACTAGACCCCTCAATGATTTTATCCAGGGGTATAGTGAGCATTTTAAACCCACAGGCACATCACAGAGTTTGATAAACTTAGGCCGTCATATTAAAAAAAATTATATTTTTTAATGAAAATTTTGCTTTAGCCCCAAATTTTCCAATTTTGAAAAAGGTAACACATGAAAGTGAATGCCAGAGTTTGTTACCCACTTTCTTCTAAGCACCACATGTAATCAAAAAGTTCTGTTTGAGCAAACGGCAGCTCATGGAAGGGAAGAAGTGACATTTAGTATTTGGAGGGTAAATTTGGCTGGAATAGATTGCATGCTCCATGTCTTATTTGCAAAGCCCCTGAAGTAGCAAAACAGCAGAAACCCCCACAAGTGATCCCATTATGAAAACTTGACCCATCAAGTAATTTATCTAGTGGTGTGATGAGCATGTTAAACCCATGGATACTTGACAGACCTTTTTAAAATATGGATATGAAAATGAAAATCAAGTTTTTTTATGCTAAAATGTTGTTTCAGTCCCAATTTTTAATTTTCACAATGGCTAATAGTTTTTCCTAGTATGCATAGTGAAAATGGATAACACCAGAAACTATTTGTTAGGCAATTTGTTCTGTTTCCGATGATAACCCAAATGTGGTCAAAAACAGCTGTTTGGGTACATTGCAGGGCTCGGAAAGGAAAGAGCAATATTTGAATTTTGAAGTGTAACTTTATCTGGAAAAGATTGTGAACACCATTTGGAGATTCCCTGATATGCCAAAATAGCAGAAACCCCCACAAGTGACCCCTTTTTGGAAACTAGACCCCTCAAGAAATGTATCTAGTAGTTTACTGAGCATTTTTAATCTAGAGGTATTTCACAAAAGTTTATAACAGATGTGAAAACAAAAAAATGGCATTTTTTTCCATTAAAATACTATTTTAGCACCAAATTTATAACTTTCGCTAATAGGAGAAAATGGACACAAACTATCATGAGGCAGATGAAGATAGTTTTTACTCCGTTGTGCGTCTTTTCCGGCATGCACAAAACTGTGGTTGACACACTTGTGCACTAAAAAGACACCTAAAATGATGGGACACTGCCAGAACAGGGACCAGAGTCCAAAGTGAGTAGTTCCATTGGGGTTTGTTTGAATCACGGGTTTAGGGATTTATGTGGAAATCCATATGTAAGCGCTCTGTGGAGAGCATCGTATAAATGTGAACCGAGCCTTATTCCGATTTCTGGAAGGCAGAATTAAAAAATTGACAGAAGTACAATAATAGTTCTTACTTCTTCATACGGCTTTATTCTCCAGGTCTGTAGAATTACAGCGATCCCATATTTAAATAATTATTTTTATGTTTACCTAATTTCAAGAAATGTGTTTTTTTAAATAAAAAATTTGTTTTTTCATCGCCATATTCTGAGACCTGTATGTTTTTTATTTTTTGATGAACTCAGCTGTATGAGGCTTATTTGCACAATGAGTTGTAGTTTCATTTTAGATCACATAATATTTTTTGATCACTTTTTCTCAGATTTTTCAGAATTAAGAGATTTTGCAGAATTAACAAAAAAACAGCAATTAAGATATTGTTTTTATATATACATTTTTGTTGTGCAATTCCCTATATGGTAAAAATTATAATACCAATTTATTTTTCAGGTCATTACGATTACAGTGATATCAGATTTATATTTTTTTTTGTGATTTGTTACTTTCACACACTAAAAATATTTTACCAAAATGTATTTGTTGTTGCATTGCTGAGAGCTGTAACTTTTTTTATTTTTTTTATGCTGAATAAGCCATATTAGGACAATTTGGCATTTTTTCTTATACAATTTTTTCCTGCATATGACTTTTTGATTACTTTTTATTAACATTTTTTTGTGCCTGTATGATGAAAAAGCTGCACTTTTTGTGTGTTCTTTATTATTTTATTTATAGTGTTAGCCTTGTGGATAAATAATACCATTTCAGACATTACCATTTATGTGTACGTATTTTTGTTTTAACACAAAGACTATGGTTTTAGTGGTGAAATGTTTTTTGTTTTGTTTTTTTTTTCTTTTTGTATGTTTTTTTTTTATTACCTTTACATATTTTAGTTTGCTTTTTTACTTTTTGACTTAATCCCACTGTGGTACATGAATATTTTAGTCTTTGATAGCTGGTCTCATGCATTGCAATTCTGGTGTCCTGCACTGCCTGATACTTGTCAGCGTCTCACTGACTCAGCCTGATAGACCGTGCATATTGCAGGGTGTAAGAGGCTACTGTACCCTGGAGTCATCAGATGACTTCAAATTATCATGGCAACTATCAGCACCAATTATGATCGGGGGAGGCGGATGGTCTTTCAACACCCTTTTAATCACTTAGATGCCTCTGTCTCGATTGACAGCAGCATTTAAAGGGTTTATTGGCCTCGGTTGGTTCTGGAACTAGTCAGGGCCTAGGCCACAGTGTGTCAACTGTCATATACAGCTGTCACTTGCAGTATTTTTGCCGCCTGCAGGGGGTGCTATTTACGTGTTTCTCATTGCCATTTTAAAATGCCGATGAGTAATAAGGCTCATTAACGGTCGCTGTTTTAATACGTATCAGCGGTTATTAAAGGGCTAAAAAAAGCAATTTACTTGCAAATATAGGGTTAATCTTCAGGTTAATAGTGTTTTCAAGCTCCCGGCACCCCCACTGAGAGCTTTGTTGCTGGGAGGAAATTTCTCCCGGTAGCCTTGGGCTTTCAGTCGCTGTTCAGTACATAGTGGTGGCTTTAACCGCCCCCCTGAACTGACTGACAGCCGGCTCTAAAGCTGAGTGTGTATGTTCTCCTCATGTTTGTGTGGGATTCCACTAAGTTCTTCTGTGTCCTCCCACACTCCAAAGACATAGTCATAGGGGCTGTAGATTACCCAAAATGAGGACAGTGGGGATGACATCTATAAAGAGTTCTGGGTTATGATGGTGTTATATAAATGAGTAAAATAAATATCTATCATATAGTAAATTGTTCCAAATCCAGCGACTTTATATAAGAATATAACATTACATGATATGGTCTATATAGCTTGAAGATAATGAGGAGTTGTTGCACTGAATAAAAACCTTCAAAATTTAGATTGATTTCAGCAATTAATTTTTTAATATATTTAAGGCCTCATGATAATTGTCTTTGTTGTGAGAACAGGATCTGCCCCGGGTCAGCGGACATCATGAGTGCTGAGTATGCGGCATTGCTGACATGTTCAAGGTGATACGGTTTTATTGTAAATCAATCTCTTTTGTCAAAGAATTACATGATTTGTGTTCCTGGGGTCTTACGTAGCATTTGGCACACAGTGTGTCTAATAATACAGCAGAAAGCTGCTGTGACTTAAAGGGAATTTGTTCTCAGAATTTTGCCACCTAATTGGAAAGCAGCATAATGTATAGACAGAGACCCTGAATAGAGTAATGTCACTTACTGGGCTCTTTGCTGTACTTTTGATAAAGTTACAGTTTTATCAGCAGGACATTATCAATAGAGGACTAGTAAACCTGCTACTAAGTAGTCCTCCTGAGCTCTGTTTAACCCCACCCCCACAAGTAATTAGCAGTTTTCTGCCTATGCACAGTATACCCAAAACTCAATCAGTGGTGTGGGTGGAGTTATACAGAGCTCAGCATTCAGAGAACTAGTAGAGCTAGAAGGTTACTTGCTACGAATAAGAGGGGATAACCAAATAATTAACCCCTTAAAGCGAACCAACCACCAGGATTTTCCTATATAAACTAAAGCCAGTGCTATACTGGCACTATCATGCTGATTCTATACATACCTTTAGTTGTCAGATTGGATGTTTAGTTTTTGAAATACAGGCAAGTAAAATTACAGGAATGTACAGCTTTTTGATTGACAGCAGCTGCCGAATAGCTATATGTGGGTTGAGTTTTGCTATCTATTCCCACCCCTGTCTGCTGCCTGGCCTCTGTAGATGCTAGACTGTATGGGCTCCTTCCAGGTATGAGTCATTTCTGTCATGTGATACAGGCGTGTTAGAAATGCAGCCCCATACAGTCTAACATCTACAGAGGCCAGGCAGCAGACAGGGGTGGGAATAGATAGCAAAACCCCACCCACATATTAACTATTCAGCAGCAGCTGTCAATCAAAAAGCTGTACATTTCTGTAATTTTACTTGCCTGTATTTCAAAAACTATACATCCAATCTGACAACTAAAGGTATGTATAGAATCAGCATTATAGCGCCAGTATAGCACTGGCTTTAGGTTATATAAGGAAATCCTAGTGATTGCTTCGCTTTAAGGACATTGCAATCTGCTTAATTGTCTATTCTAAAAGCCATAACTTTCTTATTTTTTATGTGGCTATAGAAATGTGTTTTTTGTCAGAGGAGTTTTCCAATCTTCATTGGCATTTTTTCAGTACCTTCAACTTTTTGACTAAATTTAATTAACTCTAACTGTAGGAAATAGAAAAATTACATTAAGCACAAAAAATGGATCTTAACAATAGGTCATTCATTTTGTGATTCTACTTTCCATTTAAGTCCTTTCCACTTGATGTGTTTTTTTCTTTAAAGACCAATGTGGGCTGAATACAGATACTTAGGAATGCAGAGAGTGCAGGATTTTAATATGTGCTAATAAGAGATAGACTGGTCATAAAGATGAATAATTTCCATTGCCATGGTAACAAGACAAATAACATGCGTCGGCTTCTCTTTTTCCTACTTGTTATTGATTATAGGCAGAAAATGTCTTATCAATGATGTCTGAATTAACTTTGTTTGTGGCAATAGTAATAACTGGAAATGATCAAATTAATTCAAGAGAAATTGAATTTTAGTCTACATATCCGTATTTTTCAGACTGCAGATTTTTTGTAATTTGATCCACAAGAATTCAGCAAAATAGCTGGCTACCAGTTTGCTAATCCGTATAAGGCTAACAAAAGGTTAAAAAAAAAAACAGATTAATATGTTGCTGCTCACCTCTCCAGTCTCCTCTGCTGTTCACTCTCCCCCATATGATCAATGTCACTTCTTCTTAGGTGGGCTTTACACGCAACGACATCGCTAACAAGATGTCATTGGGGTCACGGAATTCGTGATGCACATCCGGCCTCGTTAGCGACGTCGTTGCGTGTGAAATGCAGGAACGACCTGTTAACGATCAAAATTACTTACCAAATCATTGATCATTGTCCTGTCGTTCCTATCCCGATTATCGTTGCTGTTGCAGGACGCAGGTTGTTCGTCGTTCCTGCGGCAGCACACATCGGTATGTGTGACACCGCAGGAACGAGGAACGACATCGTACCTGTGGCCGCCCGCAATGAGGAAGGAAGGAGGTAGGCGGGATGTTACAGCCGCTCATCTCCACCCCTCTGCTTCTATTGGGCGGCCGCTTAGTGACGCCGTTGTGACGCCGCACGAACCGCCCCCTTAGAAAGGAGGCGGTTTGCCGGCCACCGCGACGTCGCTAGGCAGGTAAGTATGTGTGATGGGTGTAAGTGATGTGCGCCACGGGCAGCGATTTGCCCGTGATGCACAACCAACGGGGGCGGGTGCTTTCACCAGCTGCCCCGTGTGTAATGCAGCCTTTACTGCGGGGCAGTAAAACCATGGGTATCTACTCGCTAGGATGGGACTTCTGTTTGGGACTAGGCCCAGGACGTCCGTGCGTATGCACATTGTAAGGTCGTGTTGATATAGTGACTTCCTTTTATGAGCTACAACCTTACAATAGCACTCTAGTTTGGGACTTCTAGCTGGGGCTAAACCCTGGATGTCTCTGTACATGCGCAGGAATGTCCCGGGACAAGTTGGAGCCTAGTGTGAAGATGCCCAGGGTTTCAGTGTTCAAGACCTAGGACCATACGGGGAATAGGGAGCAGCGGAGGTGAGTAATCCTAGTTTTTGTGGATTTGTTTTTGTTTATTATGCTCTAGGTTTTTTCAGATCCCCACAGCATAATAAGGAACATTGAATTAGAAGAAAATCAATTTGCTGTAAATCGAAGTTCTTAGTAAAATCCTCGTGGTTTGGCAATTTTGAATCTCATCTCAAATAATAATTTTAAGCAGTTGAGAAATGTGTAAACCTTGACGTGTCTTCTGTAAATTTATAAACATTTGCTTAGCTGCCCGTGATAAGGTTTCTCTAAGCAAGGGCATAGCTTTGGGGGGGCTAGATCTGCTAGGGAGGTGCCACTAAGTTACTCTGCTTTGGCTAAAGTATTGAGATTCAGGAGTAGAGCAGTGAATATTTATCATGGCAGAAGGAAAGACTAGTCAGCGAATGTCTATTAGAAGCTATCTAGTAATTAAAGGGGTGGTTGCCTACTCAGCATTAGTGGCCGCATCAATATAAAGCTCATAGGCTTTTCTCAAATACCTTGTGTAGTAAATTCTGACTCTGGGCGGCGCTATTGCGGTCCACTCATCCCCATCACATGACCCATGGACTCCGTGACCTCTGAGATCCGGTGATGTTACGTTAACTTCCAGTTGACCCAACATCACTGAGGCCGGCCCCAGTCTTCCTGAGTGACTGGGCTGTGGGCAGCGTTTCACTGCTTGTAACAGGCTAGCCAGGTAGTCACATGTAGTGCCCCGCATAACACCAGTCCCCTAAAAAGGAGTCATCAGCCAAACACAAAAACCCAAGTCACCTCCCTCAGTGCTTGATGAACACACCAGGGGGTGGAGCCAGGAGGTTGGCCACACCCACCGAGGAGTTCAGAGGGCCTGAGGCAGGAAACACGGCAGTCAGATCAGTTGTAGTCAGATTAGTGACAGGAGTGAAACAGTGGAAGCAGGCCTGTGCCCAGGTCTGCAGCAGTCTGACAGTTGTTGGGGTTGGAGCCCGGGCACCTTTGGCTAGGAGGCATACGGAGGCATCTGCCTGCAGGAGGTGGGAAGACGGCTCGGTGGAACTGTAGTGGATCGGGTCAGGGTAGTGGCCCGCCGGTACCGTCCAAGGGAACTGACTCAGAATCCGGAGCACACAGGGGGGGTACTCAGACACTGAAACGAGGTCCAGAATCCACTGGAGTGAGTTAATTAACTGATTGCGGTCTGGACTATAGGTCCTTTCCCACCCAAGTCCCGACTGAAGACAACAGCCCACCGAGGGGGATAGAAAGCCACCGCACAGGCAGAGAGATCCCACGGGCCAGCGTCTGCGGGCAAACGTGCTCTCCCGACATACACAAAGCCGGGGAGTGGACTCCCGTCGCTGAAGCGCAGGCAGTCTACAGCTACACAATATGGTGCAGGAGAAAGGCAAAGACCACCATCCGGGTGGGGGACCCAACCACAGCCGGCTGCGGGCACCGGCCACCATCAACTTGGTTTACCAGAGACTTGTGTGTGTCAATAACAGTGAGTACAACAGTGCCATCCGGCCGCTTACCGCCCTGCACTGCCCAGCTATCCCCAACAGGCCCCAGAGCCACCATCCCTGCCCACGGAGGGGTTAACAACTTGCTGCATAACATCTCCCCCGGGTGCCCTGTAACTGCAGCTGTGGTGTCTACGTTCACTACATCCCGTGGGTGTCGTCACGAACTCAAGCGCGGCTCCGGCCGTGCACTCAACTAACCCCCACCAAAAGCGCGAGCATCCCCTTTCAGAGCGAAGTGACCCCGGGTCCGGAGGCGCTCGAGCCACCCACCAATGAGCTCGGATCCGAGCGGCTCGGCTGCAGCCAAGCGCGGGGCGGTACACTAGCATCTTGCGCGCTTTCTCCTATGCCGCAAGCAGGAGCGATGCTGGGCTGTGACGAGTGGTGAAACTCACCCGACAGACAAGTCATACAGGAAAACTGGGGCCGCCTCGGTCAACTGGAAATTGACGTGACATCACTGGATCTTAGAGGTCACGGAACCTGGGGGTCGCGTGATGGGGTGAGTGGACTAAAATAGTGCCGCTCAGAGTCAGAATTTACTACACAAGGTATTTGAGAAATGTCTTTCCTATGAATTTTACATCGATATGGCCACTAACGCTGAGTAGTGAACCACCTCTTTAAGGGAAAAATAAATCATAAAAATACTTAAGGGGGCTTTACACGCTGCGACATCGCTAATGCGGAGTCATTGGGGTCACGGAATTTGTGACGCACATCCGGCCGCATTAGCGATGCCGTTGCGTGTGACACCGATAAGCGATTTTGCATCGTTGCAAAAACGTGCAAAATCGCTAATCGGCGACATGGGGGTCCATTCTTCAAAATCGTTACTACAGCAGTAACGAAGTTGTTCCTCGTTCCTGCGGCAGCACACATCGTTGCGTGTGACGCCGCAGGAACGAGGAAGCTCCCCTTACCTGCCTCCCGGCTGCTATGCGGAAGGAAGGAGGTGGGCGGAATGTTACGTCCCGCTCATCTCCGCCCCTCGGCTGCTATTGGGCGGCGGTTCAGTGACGCTTCAGTGACGTCGCTGTGACGCCGCACGGACCGCCCCCTTAGAAAGGAGGCGGTTTGCCGGTCACAGCGACGTCGCCGGACAGGTAAGTAGGTGTGACGGCTCTGGGCGATGTTGTGCGGCACGGGCAGCGATATGCCCGTGTCGCGCAACAAATGGGGGCGGGTACCCACACTAGCGATATCGGGACCGATATCGCAGTGTGTAAAGTAGCCTTTAGGTTTTAATTTCCATTTTTCAATGTTAATCTTATGTTCAAGGTAACACACATTCTCATCCATATTTATGCAGTTGTCTGCCTAAACTGAGATTCACTCCTATTATTCAGCCACCAAAATCACATCTTATATCAGCTTTCAATTACTAATAGGAATATGTGATGTTAACTTAAGATTCATGTGTCAACAATTTCCTAATTTTTGTGTTTCTGTTTCCTTGGATAGGCATCTCTGTAAGTGTGTCCACATTTAATCTGGTTGCCATATCTCTGGAAAGGTATAGTGCAATTTGTAAGCCCCTTCAGTCAAGAGTATGGCAGACAAAGTCACATGCCCTGAAGGTGATTGCAGTTACATGGTTTCTTTCCTTTACAATCATGTCACCGTACCCAATTTATAGCACATTGGTGCCATTTCCAAAATATGAAAATACAACTGGACATATGTGTCGTCTGGAGTGGCCCAACGACCTCACACAACAGTCATGGTAAGAACAGACTTTGTTTTTCTCCTATTATCAGTGGCCTAAAAAGCAAATAATACCTGGTTAGAAAAATGGATAAGATTTTAAAAAGTAAAATGTAATGATATATTCACTTTACTTAAAGAGAAACTGTCACCAGATTAGGCGACTATAAGCTGCGGCATTCTAACATGCTGTATATAAGAGTCCAGGCCGCTGTGTAGACTGTAAAAATCACTTTATAATACTCACTTAATGGGGAGGTGCTGTGCAAACTGGTCGAATGGGTGTCTCCGTTCTCCCTTACCGGCGCCTCCTCTTTCGGCCATCTTTGTCCTTCTTCTGAAGCCTGGGTGTATGACGCATCCTACATCATCCTTACTAGCTGGCACTGAGGTCTGGCGCAGGCGCACTACAATACTTTGATTTGCCCTGAGCAGGACATTTCAAAGTGTGCCTGTGCAGTACCTCAGTGCCGGCTAGGGAGGGAGGATATACCACTGGGGATTCACATGTCTGACTAGTCTTTAGTCTTGCAGGTCGCTCAAACTTCAGCATTTTATATGTTTTTCTCTGAAATGCCGCAGTGTGGATTGGGCAGCATGTATCAGCTGTCAGGTTCCCCATTAAATCCTCTTGGTCAAACACACAACTGCTATCTTTTACATACTGGCATTTGAATTTCAATAGTGAAATCCACTAACTGGAAGAATATATAGAACTAGAAACAAATAGAAATCTATTTTAGATTTAGAAAAAAAATCTTGATAACACAGTTGGAATAGAGTCACACATAATAGCAAAATCAGACTGCACATAATTTGCATACTTAAACTATTTTTCGAAACTTTTCAGAAAAAATCATAGTTTGAATAATGATCCCTGCAGGGTAAAAGTGTCCTCTTGGAGTCCTTTCAATTTCTTCCTGCCTGACTTAGTTTTATTGACAGGTCTTTCCCGCTTAACAAATACATTACAGATCAATCAATCAAGTCTAGCTGGAGGGGCTCTTCTTCCTGTGCGTAGACAATTTTCTGCTTGTCTTGCCAATTTTGCATAGCCCCAATTCTTCCAAAATGGCACTGATCATGTCAATCTTGATGAGTAGGAGTGTTGGAGTCAGCAGCCCTTGGTTCTTTAGGATATGCATGCCTCTTAATGAACCAGGAATGTCTGACAAGTGACATTCTCCTTCGTGCATCTTACCACAAATCTCATAAAAGACAGGGACCAGAGTAGGATTTCTGATAATGTAAATTATACAAACTGTGGCATCACGCCCTTATCGCACCAATTTTTGGCATCTAATTCTTGAAAATAGTTCACTTAGCACATGAATTTTATGCAAAATAAAGAATGCCCTTTATTAGTGATGGATGAACCTGAACTGTTAAGTTCGGTGTCCATAGTGCACCTAGTGTCTGTGCACGGACCCCAAAAATTGACTTCTCAGGGAAATCCATGTTACTGTTCAGATTTAGCAATCTGAATAAAAAGAAAAAAAATAAGAAAAAGGGAACTGAAATGGGGATTAAAGCAAATCAAGTATACTTACCGAGTTTGCACATGGCTGTCATACTGCTTCCGGGTCCACTCATTAAACCTCATGAATCTTTACTGCTTGCTTCTCCCACTCACCCTCTGAGACAGTGTCTGTGATTGGTTGCAGTCAGACTGCTGGTGTCTGTGATTGGTTGGCCTCAAAATAGCTGTCTGGGTCCCCGAAGTGGAGTGCAAAAATTAATAAATAATTGAAAAAATTGGCATAGAGTCCTCCATAATTTGATACCCAGTGCAGATAAAACAGACAGTGGGATGTTGCAGCCCCTAGGTATATGCATTATCTTGGCTATCTATCAAAATACAAGGGATCCAATGTGGCTTTTTTAAATTATTTAAAGAAATCATTTTCATAAAACGGCGTGCACTCCTCTCCAGTTTTGATACCCAGCCGAGATAAAGCAGACAGCTGAGGGCTGCTATTCTGAGACTGGGAAGGTCCATAGTTATTGGGCCCTCCCCAGCCTAAATATAGTAGCACGCAGCAACCTCAGAATTGGCACATCCATTTGGTAATTTACCCAGCTCATCTCGATTGCCTTAGGGCAGTGGCAATAGGGGTAATATAAGGGGTCAATGACAGCTGTGATTTGTCAAAAAATCACAGCTTTTATCAAGCCCTACGTTAGCAATGGGGAGAAGTCTATGAGACTCCCCAATTACTAGTTGTGTAAGTTAAAATAAATAAAAACGAAACAGAGAAAAATCCTTTATTTAACCCCCCCCAATAAAAACCACCCTCTTTCTCTAATTCATTAACCCCGAAATCAGGTCCGACGTAATCCATACCATGACGTCCCACAACGATCCCAGCTGCATCCTGTGGGCGCAGAGCGTGAGTTTATTATAAAATTTGACTGATCACTTTGCCATCCACGACACCCTGACAGAGCCACAGCTGTGAAAGCGGTGGCATCAGTGAGCTCACCTGAAGTGACAGTTGATGGTTCCCATGGTACCCCAGCTTTGACCTTTGAACTCAAATTAGGTAATCTGGTATTGAGTTCAATGGTCCTGGATTACCGGATTATTGACTTAAATGGTGCCTGATTACCTCATTAACTGTCACCATTGAAGTCAATAATCCAATAATGTGGCAGCATTGAACTTAATGCCAGATTACTGGAAAGTGCACATATTCTGATAATCTGGGATTGAGTTCAATAAATTCACCTGAGGTGTGTTCACCTGAGGTCACAGCTGATATACCATGGGTACCTTAGTTGTGACCTCAGGTGAACTCATTGAATTCAATGCCGGATTAGGCTATGTGCACATATTTAGCGTTTGGTTGTGGACATTTCTGCACCTAATCTGCCTCTAATGGCAGAAAAACACACCAAAACATTTTTTGCTGCATTTTTGGTGTGTTTTTCTGTCAGGAGATGCAGATTTGGTGCAGAAATGTCTGCAACCAAATACTCAAAGTGCGCACATAGCCTAATCTGGTAATCCAACATTGAGTTCAATATGTTCACTTTAGTTCAATGCTGTCGGACTTTTGTTTTAAGTCTGGCCGGACATACCGGACCTGAACATCTGCGGGTTGACCCATCCTTAACCTTTATTTAACTTTATCTACAACTTTTTAGCACAAAAAGTTACACACTTCACAAAATATCATAAAAATTGAAAAAAAAAATCATGATGGACATAAAACCAGTCCGGGAGGAGACTTTTTGTAAACTCCTAAATGATAAATCATATGAAAACATCTGGTAAGGGTAAGTCCTGCCTACAATGGTGAATTTAAAAAAAACAGATGAACACATAAAGTAAATTTAGAAAAAGGCTCAAGTTAAAGATGAACATGGGGCAAACAAAACAAAAAATAGAAACGCAAAACACACAAATATAAACAAGAAACAGGCAGAAAAACAATAATGAATTGAACCCTACATCTTTCTTTAAAGGGAACCTGATATCAAATTCATGTCGCCCAAACCACGGGTGGCATGAGCCAGACACTGACTTCTTGATTGTAGCCGAATATGTATTTTCTCTGAAACCCGTCAGTAGAGATAAGCGAGCCTCTGAAGGCTCGAGTTCGGTTCATCGAACGGAGGCTCCGTTAGAGCGTTTCGACGAACTGTTCGACGAACCTCTCGAGCCCCATTGAAAGCAATGGCAGGCAAACACAAACACAAAAAACACATTATAAATGTACACATACAGTTAATAAACATTGCCATTACACATACAGGTCCCCGCGACGCATCCTGCACTCTGTCTCCCGCCGCTTTTTCTTCCGATATCGCTGCGTCCTCCCGGTAACCAGCACTGATGATAGGACCTTCCGTGATGTCAAAAAAAGCATGTGACCAGTCACGTGTCTATTATCTCCTTGGCTATAGACTGGTCACATGGCTATGATGTCATGCTAGGTCCTGTCATTACATCTCTCCGGTACGCGGTGATTGTTCCAGCATCTCCGTATACCGGCGAAATGCTCTGGCACATTGTCGGCTTCCCAGTTCTGCTTCCCCGTTCCGTTATTCACCGGCTGCCACAGCTGGTCAATAACGGAGATCACCGTTGCTATAGCAACCTGCCTGTCAGCGGTGACATCACCACTTACAGCCTGCAGCCACTGCTCACTCTCACTGAGTGAATAGACTGCAGTGCACGGGGAGAAGCAGCGTCTTCCTCCCATGTAGCGCTGTCTGATGTAGCAAAGCTGCATGGGTTGAAGGAGAAAGAAGACAGAAGACCATGGACCGTGGAGGGCTGACAGGGAGTAATAAACATAGAGTCTCTAAGTGTGTCTGTGTATTTATTTCTATTAAAGTATTTTTTCTCTCTGTGGTGTCTTTTCTTTTAACCTTTTATTGGAGATTCTTAATGGCCGGGTCAAACTTGCCTGACATTAAGAATCTTTGACTTAATACTAGCTAGTAAAACAAAGCTAGTATTAACTCATTATTACCCAGCAAGCCACCCAGCTTCAGGGTAGCTTGAAGAGTTGGATACAGCGCCAGATGATAGCGCTTCTATGAAAGCGCCATTTTCTGGGGCGGCTGCGGACTGCAATTCGCAGCAGAGGGGCCCAGAAAGCTCAGGCCAACCTGTGCTGTGGATTCCAATCCCCAGCTGCCTAGTTGTACCTGGCTGGACACAAAAATGTGGCGAAGCTCATGTCAATTTTTTTTTAATTGGTACATGAAATTCATGAAATAATTAAAAAAAGGGCTTCCCTATTTTTTTTGTCCCCAGCTGGATACAACTAGGCAGCTGGGAGTTGGGGGCAGCCGTAACTGCTTGCTGTACCTGGCTAGCATACAAAAATATGGCGAAGCCCATGTCATTTTTTTGGTTGGCAAAAAACTCCTGCATACAGTCCTGGATGGAGTATGCTGAGTCTTGTAGTTCTGCAGCTGCTGTCTGCTCTCCTGCATACACTAGTGAATGGAGCATGCTGAGCCCTGTAGTTCTGCAGCTGCTGTCTGCTCTACTCCATACAGACGACAGCTGCAGAACCAGAAGGCTCAGCATACTCCATCCAGGACTGCATGCAGGAGTTTTTTGCCCACCAAAAAAATTACGTGGGCTTCGCCATGTTTTTGTATGCTAGCCAGGTACAGCAGGCAGCTATGTGCTGCTCCCAATCCCCAGCTGCCTATTTGTATCCGGCTGGGAACCAAAATATAGGGAAGCCCTTTTTTTTTTTAAATTATTTCATGAATTTCATGAAATAATTAAAAAAAAATGAAGTGGGCTTTGCCCAATTTTTGTGTCCAGCCAGGTACAACTAGGAAGCTGGGGATTGGAATCCTCAGCTCAGGGTGCCCAAGCTTTCTGGGCACCTCTGCTGCGAATTGCAGTCCGCAGCCGCCCCAGAAAAGGGCGCTTTCATAGAAGCGCCATCTTTTGGCGCTGTATGCAATTCTTCCAGCTGCCCTGGTGACGGGTGGCTCGCTGGGTAATAATGGGGTTAGGGCTAGCTGTATATTATCAACTGGACCTAAGCCCGAAATTCATGGTGTCACGCCAATATTAGACATGGCCACCATGAATTTCTAGTACAGATAAAAAAAATCACAACACACAGAAAAATATTTTTATTAGAAATAAAACACAACACAATTAGTGACTCCATCTTTATTGAAATAAAGAACCCCCCTCCGCAGTAATCCTGGGTCAAGGGTCCCGCGCCGGCCAATCCGGATCCAATATCATGTGATCGGTTTGCTGGAAGGCAAAGCGATCAGATGATGTGTCAGTTTCCAGGGCCTGAATCACATGACACAGCAGCTGATTGTATAAACGGCTTTTATACAATCAGATGATGCATCAGTGCAAAAAAAAAAAAACTACACACTTCTGTGCAGACTTTTGTCCGACAGCATCAGCTGATAGTTTAGCTGGCTGGGCGGTAAAAAGCCACTTGACTTATAGTGTCAGCTGATTCCGTCAGGTGACCGCATCAGCTGATCATCGCCAGGTCTGAGAGAGAGAGAGAGAGAAAGAAGAGAGAGAGAGAAGAGAGAGAAAGGAGAGAGAGAAAAAGAGAGAGGAAAGAGAGAGAAAAGAGAAGAGAGAGAGGGAGAGAGAGAAGAGGAGAGAAGAGAGAGAGAGAAGAGAGAGAAGAGAGAGAGAGGAGAGAGAGAAAAGGAGAGAAGAGAGAGGAAAGAGAGAAGAGAGAGGAGAGAGAGAAGAGAGAGAAGAGGAGAGAAGAGGAGAGAAGAGGAGAGAAGAGGAGAGAAGAGAGAGAAGGAGAGATAGAAGAGGAGAGAAGAGAAGAGAGAGGAGAGAGAGAGAAGAGAGAGAGAAGATGAAAGAAGAGAGAGGAGAGAGAGAGAAGAGAGAGAGAAGAGAGAGGAGAGAGAGGGGAGAGAAGAGGAGAGAGAGAGAGAGAAGAGAGAGGAGAGAGAAGAGAGGAGAGAGAGAAAGAGCGACTGACTGGCTGAGACTGAGTGACTGACTGACTGACTGAGACTGACTGACTGACTCACTGTCTGACTGAGACTGACTGACTGACTGAGACTGACTGACTGAGACCGACTGACTGACTGACTGACTGAGACTGACTGACTGAGACTGACTGACTGACTGACTGAGACTGACTAACTGACTGAGACTGAATGAGAGAAAGAGAGAGAGCAATGCAGCCTCATTCCGTGAACTGCTCCGATTTTAGAAGTGTGGCTCACAGCTGATGTCCGGCTCCTCGCCTCAGGGCATAATTAAATTAAATTAGAATTATAAATAAATAATTCTAATTTAAATTTTTTACCGGGACGGCCGGGGCTAGAACTCTTGAAGTACTGCTTCTTAGGCGAGTACTCTAACCATTCAGCCATTGACTTCTGCATTGCAGACTGAAGTCTCAGATTACAGCGCGGTTCACTTCAGCTGCTACGTGGAGAGGACACAGAACGCTCCCTGTCATCTTCATGTAGCAGAGCTAGCAGAGCTGACAGTGTCGTGTGGATTACTTCGGACCTGGAGGGGTATTTGGTGATTTTAATAAAATGGTGAAAGAGGATGTTTTTTTGTCTTTTATTCCAAATAAAGGATTTTTCGCTGTGTGTTTCTTTAATTTCACTTTCAGTTTAATCATGGAAGGTGTCTCGGGGAGACGCCTGGCATGATTAAACTCATTATTACCCCGATTGCCACCGCATCAGGGCAATTTGGGATGAGCTGGGTGGAGTCCCGGGACTGTCACATCTAATGGATGCGGCAATTCCGGGCCGGCTGCTGGGTGATATTGATAGGCTGCAGGGCTCCCCATACCGTGGCGCTCCCCATCCTGACAATACCAGCCTCCAGCCGTGCGGCTTTATCCTGGCTAGGTATCAAATATGGGGGAACCGCATTTTTTTTTTTATTTATTTTACTGCACGATATAGACCGGCCAGCGGCTGTGATTGGTTGCAGTGAGACAGCTGTCACTCATCGTGGGGACATGTCTGACTGCAACCAATCATGGGCGCCAGTGGGCGGGGAAATCACGGAATAACTGATTGAATAATGAAGCGACAGCCATTTTCAAAAGAGGAAAAGACGCCGCAGATTTGTGACAGCTGTGCAGTAAGACGCCTGTGATTGGTGAGTAGGAAAGAGAGAGGGATTGTGCTGGGGACGCAGGACGCATGCAGATAGCAATGTGTGCACATAGCCTTACTGTGAAAAGCCACATTTTTGGTGCTCGAACTGTTCTCGAATGTTACTCGAACGTCGGGCTTTTAGCAAAAAGCTCGAATTCATCGAACGTCTCGAACACCCCCCAAAATGACTCGAACATGAAATTGGGGAACCTCGAACATCGCTCATCTTTACCTGTCAGAGTTTCTGAACAAACCGTACTTTGAAATGCTGGCCAGTGACTATGCACCTTGGCTGACTAGTCTGATGTAGTACCTAGTCAGCTCTAATGTGAACACAGGAATAGATATTGGTGTAGAGAAGAGTTTGGAGGAGCCGGACAAGGACCAAATCGGACTAGCCAGCCGAGTCCCATAGTTCCCAGCCACTGCCTGTTTCATGCTGCTTGTGAGTTGGGCAACGTGAATCTGATAACATCTTCCCTTTATTGCAAATAAAATAAAGTAGAGCATCAACAAAGCAACTTGTATATCGATACAAACCATAGGTTACTGGATGTGAGACCTCCATACACAAAGCACAAAAAGACAACACAAAAGATGCAGGGCTTCAGTTTCAATACAGGCTGGAGCTGAAATGTTGCATACAATGGACGAATAAAACCTTCATCTTTTTGTACTTAAAGCACCCCAGAGAGCTGTTTTTTTGTTCTTTGCAATAATTCTTTATAAATAAAAAAAATATATAAAAGGACTAAACATGAAAACATAATCAAATACAATTGGATTTTCATAGCTCTTTTTTTTTTTAATGAAAGATTATATTTTTTTGTTATACAGCTAAAGGCCGGTCTATTTCTGCACAGAAACTCACAAAAATGGCTTTGACCCCATTTCTGTGCGGTTTTCTGCCAGGTGATGCAAATTTGGTGCAGAAATCTGCTTCAGATATTTCAACTCAAAATTTGCATCTCCTGGCAGAAAACCACACAGAAATGGTGTCAAAATAGTTTTTGTGTGTTTTTTTGCCAAGTGATGCAGATTTGGTGCTGAAATTTTTACACCCTATTCCTGTACCAAATCTGCATCTCCTGGCAAAAATAATTGCATCAAACCCGCATTGCATTTTGATATGTTCGTTTACCGGTAGATGAAGATTTGGTGCAGGAATTTGGTGTAAAAATTTCAGCACCAAATCTTCATTTCTTGGCAAATAAACGTGATTTTCTGCCAGGAGATGCAGGTCTGATTGAACTTAGTTCACCTGAGGTGAGGTCACTGGGTTCAGTCAGTTCACCTGAGGTAAGTTTACTTGCAGTCATAGGAGGGGTACTGTGGGAACCTCGAGCTATGACAGCACATAAACTCAGTGATGTCACCATTCACAGCAGTGGCTCAGTCAGTGTCTGCCTGAAGCCGCAGTGGACGATCATCTTTTCTAATGTACCCGCACGCTGAGACTTCAGTATATAGCACATCCGGAATCGTCGTGGGATCTCCTCTGGATTAGTTTGTGAACAATATTTGAGAGAAAAGGGTCTTTTCTGTACATAGAAAAAGTCGTAGATCTTAGAGTTCAGCTTATGAAAAATGGGAGCAAAAACAGAAGTGTAGTGTTCATATTTTTGTTCAGTCTATTTATAATTTTTCTTACATAAATGTTTCATGTTCTAATTCCCATACAGAAACAAACATATTTAAATAGATTAAAAAGTAAGCCAATTTCATATAATATTTCCCCAGATCTTGTTGATTTAAAGAAGTTGTGCAATAAAGAAAACTTATTCTTACAAAAGCTCAAAAGAGTGTGCAAAAATAATAAAAAAAAAATACTCCTGTTCTGAATGGCTTCTACAATCCCTGGCAAAAATTCTGGAATTACCTTGCTCTAAGGATGTTCATTCAGTTGTTTACTTTTGTTTAAAAAAAGCAGATCACAGACATGGCACGAAACTAAAGTAATTTCAAATGGCAACTTTCTGGCTTTAAGAAACACTAAAAAAAATCATGAAAACATAATGTGCGCTAGCACAATAGCAGTAACAGTTAATTTTCAAGACCAAACAGGGGAAAAAATTATGAAACCACTCAATTATGAGGAAACAATTATGGAATCACTCTGTAAATCTTCATTCCCAAAACTAACACCTGCATCAAATAAGATCTGCTCATTAGTCTGCATCTAAAAAGGAATGATGACACCTTGGAGAGCTGTTGCACCAAGTGGATTGACATGAATCAGGCTCCAACATGAGAGATGTCAATTGAAACAAAATAGAGGATTATCAAACTCTTAAAAGAGGGTAAATAATCATGCAATGTTGCAAAGATGTCGATTGTTCACAGTCAGCTGTCTAAAATCAAATGAAGAATGAATGGGAGGAAATTGGAGTCAATGTCTGTGACCAAACTGTAAGAAACCGCCTAAAGGAAATGGGATTTACATACAGAAAAGCTAAACAAAAAGATGACTGCCTGAAGAGAACATGCAAATTTCCACAGTCATTGATGATATGGGGCTGCATGTCAGGTAAAAGCACTGGGGAGATGGCTGTCATTACATCTTCAACAACTGCCCAAGTTTACATTGAAATTTTGGACACTTTTCTTATTTCATCAAATGAAAGGATGTTTGGGGATGTTGAAATCAATTATCAAGATGATAATGCATCCTGCCATAGAGCAAAAACTGTGAAAACATTCCTTGAAAGAAGACACATAAGGTCAATGTCATGGCCTGAAAATAGTCCGGATCTCAATCCAATTGAAAATCTTTGGTGGAAGTTGAAGAAAATGGTCCATAACAAGGCTCCAACCTGCAAAGCTGATCTGGCAACAGCAATCAAAGAGTGTTGGAGCCAGATAGATGAAGAGTACTGTTTGTCACTCATTAAGTACAAGCCTAAGAGATTGCAAGCTGTTATTAAAGCCAGAGGTGGTGAAACAAATACTAGTGATGTATTGGAGTGTTCTTTTGTTTGTTTGTTTTTCATGATTCCATAATTTTTTCATCATAATTGAGTGATTCCATAATTTTTTTCCTTGTTTGGTTTTGAAAAGTAACTGTTACTGGCTAGCACATTATGTTTTCATGATTTTTTTTAGTATTTGTTAAAGCCAGAAAGTTGACATTTGAAATGACTTTAGTTTGTGCCAAGTAAACAACTGAATGAACATCCTCAGAGCCAGGTGATTCCATCATTTTTTCCAGGGGTTGTATAATGATATAGAGGAAGATGAACACTTCGCAAAGATGTCAAGTACTACTCTTATAAAAAAAAGAAAGAAACCATTTTAAAGCAGCCTGTACTACCAGTACAGAGTCAAGAGGGCAATTCTGGGCTTTTCTAGAATCAAGAATCCTTGGCATTAGAAGCCAGCTTAAGTGGCATCCTACGTATGCACAGTGAATGAACCCGAGGCCAGAACATCTCACTTCATTGGTCTCGCCCCAGATTCTGCTAAAACTCACTAGTAATATCAGGACAGCGTGAGTCTGTAAAAGACTAGTGTCTATGTGTGTGTCTATGTCTAGTTATATTTTATTTTCCCTTTACACTGCAAAATACACCGCAGAGAATGACTGTTTAGAAAGCTAGTATCATTTTGTAAAACACAATGGCGGTGGTTTAGTGATGGTTTATTTCATGACCTTTTAAAAGGCTAATCTTGTTAGAACAATTACTATAGGTGATATTCTTTGTCAAATGATGAATCAAATATCTTTATAAATTCTTCTTTATTTCCATTAGGAAAATCATGCATACCGGTTCTATTGAAAAGGTTTTCCTAGAAATTTGCAGGATATTGATGACTTGTCTTATGAATAGCTCATCAATAGCGAGGGGGTTGAACTCCCACCACACGTACCGACCAGTGAATTGAGGGGAATGTAGCTGGCTTAAAGGGAAGCTATCATCAGAAAATTATCTATTGTATAAATCATGTTTTTGTATTGTGTTAATTTTACAAAAATGTGGGCAATATTTTTTTCAAGATTACAATGTTCATTAAAAAAAAACTAAGTCGTCTTGCCATTTTTGCAAGTTTTTATTGTTCTTCCTTCCTATCTGGCACAATAGTAATGAAGTGATGTGGAATCAGGACTCCTAAACTGCCCTCATGCTAGGAGAGTCCCAAACTGTCGTTTATGCTGGAGGTATGCCTCATGGTGGGTATATCTGGACCGCCAGCGTGACCCTAACTCCTGAGAATCCCTGGTCTTATACCCCCTCACCCACACCTCGGGAGGGGGACGGGACTAGAGAGAAAACTCCTCACTCAAACAGACAGACAGGGAGGAACTAAAACTCTAACTCACAGTTGTCACTCAGGGAGGTAAAGACAATATGTGCACAGGGGGAAATAAAGAAAAGGAAGGAATTACAAAATGACAAGAGTATCTCCACAACACATCATGATAGCATACAACAGTGTTCCAGAAGCTGAATCACCATGCACCAAGACTGCTGTATTCACCATGGAGGAACAGGATCCACCATCTTATAAAGGGCAGAGGTGGCTTTGATAGGCCTTCAGTAACCTGTGACCCCAGCAGCAATTCACAGGCTGGCAGAAATTAACTCCTGCCGACTGATCACCAGGGAGCACAAAACTGGTCAATGCCTGGCTCTGACTAGGCAACTCAGAAGCACCAGGTGGCCTGTCAGACTCTAAGTATGAACAGAGTCTAAAGTAACCATAACACCTAGTACGTATGTGTCGCCTAGGGCTATGGGGTACTCGGTCCTGGGCCGTATATGTACGAGGATACTGTGTCACGGTTGTGTAATGGCCAATGCCCGATTCTGTAACCCTGGGGACACTTTTTAAAATGGGTTATATGCAGGGGAATTGAAAGAACTTGCATTGTGATGCCACTTGCGGGTTGCGGTTATGGTGATGAAACTGCCGCTGCACAGTTTGTTACCACTGGGGCTGATTGTGGTGGCAGCCTGGATGGTAGGCCCTCCGCAAATAGGGCTGAGCCCCAGAGAGTGAATGTTGGGGTCCGTCGCATATAGAAGGGAGACCACATGATGGGGATTCAGTGCAGCTTCTGTATACTCACAGTGATGTTGAGCTGTGCCCCTGAGGACGGCTGGTTCAGACCCCTGGTCCCTTTTGTCCTCTTAATGGTTGTACCTTTGACTAGGAGGCAGACGACGGTCTCCGTCTGCAGGAGCCGGGAAGACGGCTGGGTGAAACCGAGGTGGACCAGGACAGGGTAGTGGCCCGCCGCTACTGACCCGGGGAACCGACTCGGAAACCGGAGAACAAAGGGGGATACTCAGACCCTGAAACTAGGTCCAGAAGCTACTGGGGGCTAACTAATTAACTGATTGCGGCCAGGACTAGAGGTCCTGTCCCACCCAAAGTCCCGACTGAAGGCAACAGCCCAACGAGGGGGATAAACAGCCACTGCCACGGCTCAGAGATCCCACGGGCCAGCGTCTGTGGGCAAATGGCTCCTTAGGCAACAACAAGCCAGGAGCGGACTCCTGAAGTTGCAAGCACAGGCAGTCCACCATCCAACTCAGGTGCGGGAGAAAGACAGAGACCACTAGCCGGGTGGGGGACCAGACCGCAGCTGGCTGCGGGCACCAACCACCATCACCTTGGTTTACCAGAGACTCGTGTGTTTACTAATAGTGAGTACATCAGCACCCTCTGGTCGCCCATCTCCCTGCACCGCCAAACACCCCCAACGGGTCCCGGGGCCATCATCCCTGCCCACAGAGGGGTTAATAACTTGCTGTGCAACATCTCCCCCGGGTGCCCCGTAACTGCAGCGGTGGTGTCCAACTTCACCACATCCGGTGGGTGGCGTCACGAACTTAACGCGGCTCCGGCAGTACATCTACGTCCCCAAACCACAACCCCCCTTTTAGTTGAAGTGACCGCGAGACCCCCGGGTCCGGAGACCCTCGAGCCACCCACTGAAGGTCCGGATCCGAGCGGCTCGGCTGCCGAGCACGGGGTGGTACAGATGCAGTACCTAGTAATGCCCTGAGGGGTTCAGGGACGCTACACGTATAGAGCAGCACACCGCATTATCCTTTCAGAAAGAGTTTTCAGTAGCTGACAACAAAGAATCAAACAATATTACAGCAAACCCTGCTGCTGTCTGCAGAACTACCTGGACACCTGCTTATTAGATTCTTCAATAAAATATATGGGGTTGGGGGTCTGATGATTGTGAGTCATGTAAATGTTTTGTTTCCTGAATCCACAGAAAGTTAGAGTCTAAAAAGCCTCAGTGATTAGTGCAAAATTGACCAGATTCTGTTTATTTTTAATACAGATTGTGATGTGTAAAAATAAATAAAATAAAACATACCAAAAAGTAAAAAAAAAAATATTTGACACAAAAACCTGATTTAAACAATGGGTCATTTTTTGATGATAGCTTCCCTTTAAGGTCATCAATATGAAAGTCCTAGAAAAAACATTAGTAAGATATTGAATTGTGGGAGGAAACCATAGTACGTTTAGGAAATGAATCAGGGAGAACTTACAGAATCCAATGCCGAGGATGTCCCTTTTTCGGGATAGGAAGAAGCACAAAACTGCAAAGCAACAATGCTAATTGCTAAACTACATAGTACTGACCGCAAGGATTTCTGAGTGTGTAAGTCCAGAAATATAATAAAAATGTAAATATTGATATTTTTCAATGCTGCATCTTCCACTTTATACATTATGCTGTTAACGCTACATTTTCATTCTAAGCTGTTCGGATGCAATGTGACCCTTTCTTATCTTTATGATTTTAGGTATATTTTTCTCCTGTTAATTCTCTTCCTTGTTCCTGGAATCGTTATGACTGTAGCATACGCCTTAATTTCTATGGAATTATACAGAGGAATCCGGTTTGATGCAAATCAGAAGAAAGGTAACGCCATCTGCATAGTAATGATGAACTGTATGTTTATATATAGGATAATGCATCCTCTGGAATAGAGGTCTGTAATTGCTATAGATGCAGAAGCCGATGACCTTTGTCTGTCTACAGATTACAGAAACATTGGGTATTTGGTGAATTATAATCTGATTATAATGCAAAAAAAATCAATATCTTGGGTTTTTTTTAAAGACAAAATTAAACATTGTATACTTTTCTATTAATCTTAAAAAAAATCATATTTATTACTTTTCCATTTTTTTATTTGTCCAGTCACCTAACCCTTTCACGACAATGACGTACCTATACGTCATTGGTCGTGTATGTACCTTTAATGTGGGGGCTTGCTTGGCAAACCCACATTATGCCCCGCACATGTCTGCTGATCAGATCAGCAGACATGTGCGCCTGTTAACCACCTAAATTGTGCTGTCAAAGCCTGATAGCGCAATCTAAAGCGCTCTGATGGGGATTGTGCCATTTCCCAGTACCAAATTGTTGCACTGTGATGTGATCACAGGGCATCAATTGGTTGCAATGGCAGCGTGAGGTTAGATGATGACCCCTGTCTCTGCCATGATGTTTTTCCTGTGAATGACGGCAGAGTGTCAGCACTCACAGAAGAACATTTCTCCGGAGCCGAGCAATAATGAAACATCGCTCTGATCAGCAAAAGCGATTAGACTAGACTAGTAAAATCAATAAAAAAAATGTTAAAAAAAGATTTTTTTAAAATATCAAAAAAGCTTGAAAGTTCAAATCACCCCCCCTTTTTGCCCCATTGAAAATAAACAATAATAATAAAAAATATACACATATTTGGTATCGTTGTGTTCAGAAATGCCCGATCTATCAAAGTATAAATTAAATTAATCTAATCAGTACACGGCGTAGCGAAAAAAAAAATTCCAAATGCCAAAATTACGTTTTTTTTAGTCGCCACAACATTGCATTAAAATGCAAATACAGAGGATCAAAACATCACATCTACACAAAATGGTATAATTGAAAACACTAGCTCAAGATCAAGACGCAAAAAAGAAGCCATCACTGAGCCCCAGATCCTGTAAAATGAGAACACTATGGGTCTCGGAAAATTCTGACAAAAGCGGTATTCTTTTTTTTTTTTTTTTTACAAACCTCTAATTTTTGTTTTACCACTTAGATAAAAGTAACACTACACATGTTTGGTATCTACAAACTCATACCGACCTGAGGAATCATAATGGTAGCCCAGTTTTTCAAATTAGTGAATGCGGTAAATAAAAAAAAACAAAAGCAAGCGTGCGATTGCAGTTTTTTTTTAATTTCACCAGACTTACTATCTGCATGCGTCCTGTGTCCCCAGCACAATCCCTCTCTCTTTTATACTCACCGATCACGGGCATCTCGTTGCACGGCTGTCAGAAATCTGCTGCGTTTTTTCCTCTTTAGAAAATGGCTGCCGCTTCATTATTCAATCAGGTATGCCGTGCTGTCCCCGCCCACCAGCGCCCATGATTGGTTGCAGTCAGACACGCCCCCACGATGAGTTTTTTTTCCCCATTTTCCAATACAATATGGGGCAGAATGAACGGTGTTGTTCAAAAGTACAACTCATACCACAAAAAACAAACCCTCATATGGCAAAGTTGGAGGAAAACTGCCTCTGGGAAGAAAGAGAGGAAGAAACGAAAACAAGAAACGGAAAATCGCCCATGAGTGAAGGGGTTAAACTTGTAACTCAGGATATCTATTTGCTCATTATATGACTAGTTTGCTACATTTTTAGCAATTTTTCCTTCTGTACTAGAAGCAGTTTTTCTTCTTATTTTCTGCCTCATTTTCCTGTAGCTTCTTCTACCCACCATTTCCATCAGCATAAGGTATAATTTGATCACTCGCTGACCTGTAGCCAGATATGAGAAGCTCTTGAGAATGAATGATCAGCACAGGGTAGAAACAAGTGGCTGATAAGCAGATCTATCTGATGGGATATATTACAAAGGTCCTTGTATTCACTTGTACTTTGGATTAAAAAATAAAAAAATAAAAGTGGCGTTACTATTTAAGTTCAGTACCTAAAATATTTGTACAGAATGATTTAACCTTTGAGAGAGTTGACCCATTTCAAAGATTATTTCCATTAGCATAAGGATGCAACCCCCTCCCAAAAAACGAAAAAAAAAATAATAGCACTTAAAGGGAATGTGTTGGGATTTCTTCCTGCAGTGAGAACAGCTCAGTAGCATGGCATGACTGGTTGGTAGCCTGGTATTAGTAGTTCAATATCAGGCTGTCTGACCTGTGCTCACTGGATTAAAAATGTTGGTGGAAGGGATAGAAGAATAGGAACTGCGCGGTGTACTCACCCATGCTCCGTGTCATGGCGGCAAGCTGCTTTCGGGTCGCGCATTTACTTCTGGAGCTGCATGGGTATAAGTAAAGGTAAATGCTAGAATGTATGGGTCCTTCCAGGTATGACGTAATTTGTCACGAGATGGGGGTGTGTCCAAACTGCAGCCTACGATGTGTCCTGCTCTATTCAGCCTGAACATGAAGCAGGCCTCTCTGGATGAGCCGCGCTGACGATGTTTCCTTCTCTGCTCAACCTGGGCTTCCCAATGCATGAATCGTGCAACGGGAGGTCCAGGATGGGCAGCACCAGCGATGTTTCCCCCTCTGCTCAGCCTGGGTCTCCCGATGCACAATTCATGCATCGGGAGGCCTAGGATGAGTTGCGACAGAGATGAGCCGCAGACAGCATCTGTGAGTGGAAGCAGTCAGACGCTGTCACAAAGCCTGGGGGCTCGTCTGACTGCACCAATCACAGACGCCAGGCTGGCCGGTGGGCAGGGAAAGCCGTGCATAGGAAATGAGCGGCACAGGATGGCAGCAGGAGCAGCGTACAGCCGGGACGGAGCCTGGATAAGTATGAAGCGCTTGCTTCATTCTTATTTTCTTTATTTCTCCTTTATTTTTTATTTTTTCGAGTGCTGGATCCAGGTCAATCATCCAGAATTCCGGGCCCATGTTCGGCACTCATTGAAACAGCGCAGATCCGGACTTCTACAGTCTGAATCCGCTTAACCGTAGGAGGGAGCAGTGATTATGCAAGTTCCACTTACTTATACTTGACTCATAGAATCATACAATCATGGAATGTAAAGCCCGCTTTACACGCTACAATAAATCTTACAATGTGTTGGCGGGGTCACGTCGTAAGTGACGCACATCCTGGCATCGTAAGTATGATTGTAGCGTGTAAAACCTCCGTGCAATTGCGATTGAACGAAAATCCGTTCATCGCATGCACGTCGTTCATTCCTCAAAAAATGAACGTGAGGTTGTGCAATGTTCCCGAGGCAGCACACATCGCAGTGTGTGACACCCCGGGAACATTGAACGACAGCTTACCTCCGTCCGCGGCTCCCGCCGACAATGCGGAAGGAAGGAGGTGGGCGGGATGTTTACGTCCCGCTCATCTCCGCCCCTCCGCTTCTATTGGCCGGCTGCCACGTGACGTCGATGTGACGCCGAACGTCCCTCCCACTCCAGGAAGTGGACGTTCGCCGTCCACATCGAGGTCGTATGGAAGGTAAGTACGTGTGACGGGGGTGAATCGTCTGTGCGGCACGTTCAACAAATTGAACGTGCCGCACATACGATGGGGGCATTGCAAATCGCATACGATATTGTATGCGAAATTGCAACGTGTAAAGCAGGCTTTAGAGTTCAAAGAGATCTCCAGGGTCATCATGTCCAACCTCCGCATCAATGCAGGATTCACTAAACCAACCCAGACAGATGTCTGTCCAGCCTCTGAAGACGTCCATTGAAGGACAACTCCCCACCTCTCATGGCAGCCTGTTCCACTCATTGATCACCTAAAGGCCCAGTCACACTAAACAACTTACCAGCGATCCCAACAACGATACAACCTGATAGGGATCGCTGGTAAGTTGCTAGGAGGTCGCTGGTGAGATGTCACACTAAGCGACGCTCCAGCGATCCCACCAGCAACCTAACCTCGCAGGGATCGCTGGAGCGTCGCTACACGGGTTGCTGGTAAGCTGTCACACAGGTAGATCTCACCAGCAACCAGTGACCAGCCCCCAGCGCCGCATGGAAGCGATGCTGCGCTTGGTAACTAAGGTAAATATCGGGTAAACAACCCGATATTTACCTTGGTTACCAGCGCACACCGCTTAGCGCTGGCTCCCTGCACACCTAGCCACAGTACACATCAGGTTAATAACCCGATGTGTACTTTGCTACGTGTGCAGGCAGCAGGAGCTGGCTTCTGCGGACGCTGGTAACTACGGTAAACATCGGGTAACCAAGAAGCCCTTACCTTCGTTACCAGCGTCCGCCGCTCTGACACTGTCAGTGCCGGCTCCCTGTTCCCTGCACTCCTAGCCACAGTACACATCGGGTTAATTACCCGATGTGTACTGCAGCTACGTGTGCAGAGAGCAGGAGCCGGCACTGACAGCTGAGAGTGACAGACGCTGGTAACGAAGGTAAATATCGGGTAACCAAGGTAAGAGCTTCTTGGTTACCCGATGTTTACCGTGGTTACCAGCGTCAGCAGAAGCCGGCTCCTGCTGCCTGCACATTTAGTTGTTGCTCTGTCACTGTCACACACAGCGATCTGTGCTTCACAGCGGGAGAGCAACAACTAAAAAATGGCCCAGGACATTCAGCAACAACCAACGACCTCACAGCAGGGGCCAGGTTGTTGCTGGATGTCACACACAGCAACATCACTAGCAACATCGCTGTTACGTCACAAAAGTTGTTCCTTAGCAGCGATGTTGCAAGCGATGTTGCTTAGTGTGACGTGGCCTTTACTGTCATAAAGTTTTTTCTTATATCTAATCTGTATCTTCTCCCTTTCAGTTTCATTCGATTGGTTCTTGTGTTTCGATGTGTAAATGAGAATGAGGATGATCCCTCTACACAGTGACATTTCTTCAGATATTTGTAGACAGATATAAAGTCTCCTCTTAGATTTCCTTTTTACAAGCTAAACATTTCCAGAATTGTTTCTCGTAGGACATAGTTTGCAATCCGTTCACCATCCTGGTAGCTTTTCTCTGAACTTGCTCTAGTTTTTTTCTTTCTTTTTTAAAATGTGGTGCCCAGAACTGGACACAGTATTCCAGATGAGGTATGACCAAAGAGGAGTAGATGGGATAATTACTTTATGTGATTTAGACTCTGTGCTGAACCAGAAGATTTAAATTTATTTAAATTACCTAAGTTTTCCCTCACCATCTCTCTGTTTATAGATAGTGTGAAATTCAGTTGATGTTACATTTGGTCTTTTAGAGAATAAAGATGCAAAATAGAAATTTAAAAATTCGGCCTTCCCAACATCATTTTTGATCAACCTTTTCAGCCTGTAAAAATTCTATAGCATCGTTGACATTTCTTTTGCTTTTCACATACCCTCAAAACCCTTTTTTTTTATTGCTTTTGATCTCCCTTGCAAGCTTCACTTCATTACTGGCTTTAGCTCTTTTAATGCTTGCCTTGCAGTTCTTGCAGATGGCATTATAATCTTCTTTAGATACAGTGACAAGCAAATGGGTAACAATGTTCTTAACTTTTGAATTTCAGGCTCCATATCTCACTGTCCACTAAAGCTTGGAATGTGAGACTACTTTCATTTTATAGACAATCTTCTTGGCTATCTCATACATAAATTTGACTTGCAACTATTTAGCATATAATTAGTTATGCAGATTTTTATCATGTCACTGTATTGTTACTATTTTGCTCCTTAAAATTTGAATTTTATTTTTTATTAATTTGTTAGTATTTTGTAAATCCACCTTTGGCTTTCAACACTGCCTGAATCCTACTGGGAATTTTCGAAATCAGAATAAAGCATGTCTCGACTGAAATCCGATCCCAGGTGTTTTCTACATGTTCCCAATATTGATGCTTACTGGTCGACTCACTTGGGTATGGGTACAGCGTTTTCTTCCACTCTATCCACAAATTTTCAATTGGGTTGAAGTTGAACCATTTATTTACCAATCCCAACATATGCTTTAGGTCATTTTCTTGCTGAAACCTTTTTATACCAATGGTACTCGAGTAACATGTCTTTTAGGATACTCGCATATAGCTCAGAAATGAGACCACCATCGATTCTGGTCAAGTATCCAACTCCTTTGGCTGTGAAACACTGCTATATCAGGCTTCCTCCACTGAATTTGACAGTGCCTTCAATTTCTCTATGCATTAGCCCCCTTTTCCCTTGTTTCTTCCAGACCTATTTTCACCCATCAGAGCCTAAGCTATTGTCTTTCATCTCATTGCTCCAAATCACCCGTTTCTAATCTTCTACTTTCCAATTTTGTTACTTTTTTTGCAAACGCGAGTCAAAGCTTCTTACGATACTGAAGTTGAGGTTTCTTCACCTTTTTTCAGGCCACCATTCCAGACTTGTGTAACGTGCGTTGCACAGTGCTTGCATGGATGTCAGCATGGATGTCTGTGATCCCACTATTACAAAGCATACGACCCACTTCCACTGCTGTATTTGTGTAACTAGCTGCAAAGTGCTGCAAATGCTGACATTCCTGTGTGTGACTCTTTGTGTGTAGAGAGAGGTGTAGGAGCTACAGGACCTGGGAAACTCCTCCCTACCAAAGGTGGGGGCATGCTTGTGAGGGAGGACAGTGGCTGACCTGTGAAGAAAGAAGAGAGGTAAACAGAGCAAAAGGATTTCTGGCAAGTGTGTGAAGAGCTGAGAGTTTTATGGAGGTTGGTGTGGATGCTGACTGGGCCGAGCGGCCGGGACCCCTGATTGCCCCCCCCCCCCAAGTGAACAGTTGCCGGGGAAGAAGGAGCTTGAAGCAGAGTATTTGTGACACCCTGAGCAGTGTGTTGAGTCCTGCAGAACTGTGAGTGGATGGTGATCGGGAATCTGCAGGGCCCTGCTGCAGGCAGAGACATGAACTCTTTTTTTTGTGCGACTAGTGGTTCCTTTTGGTGCTGAAGACCATCCGGAGTGGCTGCAGCCAGGACATACCACAGGCCTGTGTCGGTCTCCATCAGTAACATGGTTCAAATAATGATACCTGGGTATCCAAGCAGTTGAAGCACACATAGGTTGCGCTTGCCGTTGTGACGTTTAGTTTTGGTAAGTTGTAAGCTGGTGTATTAATTCCAGAGATCTTAACTAAGTTACACCCATTGATCTTACACCCTGTTTGTTATAGTGTTAGGGAGCCACTGTTTGTTCCACATAGGATCCATAGGTAAATTTGTTCCAGCAGTTCATGATACACAGTGGAAAAATCTCTGAAGCTAAAACATATAGCCTGTCTGTGTAAAAAAGTATAGTAGTGACTGGGGAGAATTTGTATACTCATTTCCTTTTGAGCCTCTCCCCTATCCCTTCCAGTAAATACAGTGTTGAGACATTTCTGTCTGGGGCTCATTTTGTGACTCGCTGGATCTCATTTGGACCTCTGGTCATTACATTTGTCACCCCAGAACTGATAGACCTTGTGATGAGCCAACTTGTAGACTCCGATATTTTGCCTGGATGTTCACCTGTTGGCATTTGAATGGATGGATGGACTTAACTTCTTATTCTTCAACTGTCCAACTGTCAGAGAACTCACATGATGCCGTTTGGTAATTTTCGTGGCCACGAAATCACTATTGATGATCTGGATTATGCTGTTCATGTTTTCTTCAGAAATCTTTTTCATGACTGTTCCTCCATTTGAACCAGTGACTTTCACTTGGGAATCAACCTAATAACACACTGAGCTAATAGGGAATGTGACAAAAGGTTGTAATTTGTAGTGCACATGAAGAAAAGGAGTTTTCAAACACAAGGAGCAAAAGTAGTAACAATGCAGGGACATGACAAGAATCTGCATAACTAATCATATGCTAAATAGTTCCAAGTCACATTTATGTATGAGATAGCCAAAGTGATTGTGTGTAAAATGAAGGTAGTCTCATGCTGAAAACTGTAGTGCATGGTGAGTTATGAAGTCTGAAAATCAAAAGTTAAAAACATTGTTACCCTTTTGCCTGCCACTATGTCGCCCTCTTTCCATTTGATATACATTTCTTTTTACATTTTTAGCAACTGTTTAAGTTCTGCATTTATCCATCCTGGTCTCTTTAAATGCTTCCAGTGAAGCTGTACTCTCTCTTCAGTCTGTCAAAAGCTGCACCTTTTTTGACAGCTTGAAAAACAGACGATTTTTGCTCAAAATGTCTCAAAAATGGCTGATGACAAGAAAGAAATACTTTTTATGACTGTGTACCAATTCATGAACCACATGCGCCATTTTGATTAACTTGTCCAAATAAAATTCAGCATAAACCGCAAGACAAAAAAAGCCTCTTAAAAAAAAACATGCAAATTATGAATTGGGGCCTAGCATTCATGGGAAATTTCTGCAGCTGCTCTCCTTGGTGTTTAAAAGTTGAAAACATGAATACATTTGAAATATAAATGTTTTTGTAAAAAAATTAAAACAATAATAGTTTTGTTTTTTTCAATTGTTGAAAATTTATTTTTATGTCACATTCCCTTTATACTGATATCCAGCCACAGCTCCAAAATTTGTTGATCGGCTACAATGGTGACTGAGCTTTTGGACAACAACTAGTGATGAGCGAGTGTGCTCTATACTCCAACAAGCATCAAAGTGCTCACCACTGCTCTATACTCGATCAAGCATTAGAGTGCTCGCCACTGCTCTATACTTGATCAAGCATTCTAGAGTGCTCGCCACTGCTCTTTACTCGATCAAGCATCAGAATGCTCAGCAATACTTGTTACTCGATGAAGTATCAGGGTGTTCGGGTATAATCGTTACTCAATTGAACATCATGGGTGCTCAAACGCCATGCTTGAATCCCCGCCCTCAGGTTTTGTGACTTTTAGACAACCAATCAACATGCAGGGATTGACTACCATACACGGTAATGCCGTACCCATGTTGGCTACTGGCATTACTGTGATTGGCCGGCCTCATCGCATCATCGGATCATATATAAGACCTGGTAATATGATGATCGTCCCATTGTCCTTTGGAATCAGTTCAGGGAGAGTTGTAAGAGGGAGACCTGACTTTATAGCAGGCACGTAGGCAGTGTTTAATTGGTATTGCAATAATTCCATACCACTGCTGCACCATTAAAACAAAAGTCCTATTCAGGGCTACATACAATCCTTTCTTTCGTAAAACCACTGTTACCTGCATTCAGTGTAGGAATAGCTGATGGAGGAGGGATAGTTTTGGATCAGAGGCACATAGGCAGGGTTTTACAGCGACTGTGCTTTCTTTGCTGAAGAAAGAACTTGTAATGTCTTTGAAATGGATTGAATAAAAACAACTTATCTCCACTGGTGTGTCCTGGATCTTCCTTTGTAAAGTCTTCAGCAGCAGCACGGAGTGAACATATCTTCTATCCTTTTTCTGCATTGTCTGCTCTGTCATGTGCATTTGTATATCTGAACCAACTGATCAGTTGCTAAACAATGTCTTTTTGTGGGTCACACAGATTGAAAAGGTGAGGATATCTTTTTCCTTTTATTCCATTTATACCAGAAAAAAAACTATTTTGCACTTTGCTCTTTAGTAGAGTTGAGCGCGGTTCGTGGTTCGTGGTTCTCCAGTTCGCGGCTCGAGTGATTTTGGGGCATGTTCTAGATCGAACTAGAACTCGAGCTTTTTGCAAAAGCTCGGTAGTTCTAGAAACGTTCGAGAACGGTTCTAGCAGCCAAAAAACAGCTAAATCATAGCTTGGTTTCTGCTGTAATAGTGTAAGTCACTCTGTGAATCAAACTATTATCACATTTCAGTGTATAGTGTGCGTGAACAGCGCCTTCAGATCACTGCTGTTTCTATAATGGCGATCGCCATTTTTTTTTTTTTTTTTTCTTGTCTTCCTTCCCTAAGCGCGCGCGTCTTGTGGGGCGGGCCAGCATGTCAGCCAATCCCAGACACACACACAGCTAAGTGGACTTTGAGCCAGAGAAGCAACGGCATGTGTGATAGGATCTGCATGTCACATGTCCCTGCATTATAAAACCGGACATTTTCTTCACGGACGCCATTATCTGCCTTCTGCGTCTTTGGTGTCAGACATCACTGTCGCAGCTCCGTCTTCCTGAGTCCTATAGCCGATACAGCTGTATGCGCTGCATACACAGCGTTAGACAGCTTAGGGAGAGCATTTTATAGCAGTCCTTTTAAGGGCTCCAACCGGCAGGGTCAGAGAGCCATAGGTGACAGGTCCTGCAAACAGCAACAGCGTCTGTGTAGCCCAGGTCAGGGATTTCCTACCTGCATTTCACCATTAGGAGGGAATAGAAAGGCAGTCTTCCATTCCTCTACCCAGAGCACCACAATCCTGCCACTGTACCCTCTTGTCCTCTGCACACTCCAACTGATAACTAAGCCATTATACTAGCAAACACTCAGTGTACCTAGTGGCATCCTATACGTGGCTATTGGACTTTGCTATAGTCCCACTAGTGCAAAGACATTTGCAGAGCGCGTCTGCCTGCATTGCACACTACAACTCATTCTAACCAAGCCATTATACTAGCAAACACTCAGTGTACCTAGTGGCATCCTATACGTGGCTATTGGACTTTGCTATAGTCCCACTAGTGCAAAGACATTTGCAGAGCGCGTCTGCCTGCGTTGCACACTACAACTCATTCTAACCAAGCCATTATACTAGCAAACACTCAGTGTACCTAGTGGCATCCTATACGTGGCTATTGGACTTTGCTATAGTCCCACTAGTGCAAAGACATTTGCAGAGCGCGTCTGCCTGCGTTGCACACTACAACTCATTCTAACCAAGCCATTATACTAGCAAACACTCAGTGTACCTAGTGGCATCCTATACGTGGCTATTGGACTTTGCTATAGTCCCACTAGTGCAAAGACATTTGCAGAGCGCGTCTGCCTGCGTTGCACACTACAACTCATTCTAACCAAGCCATTATACTAGCAAACACTCAGTGTACCTAGTGGCATCCTATACGTGGCTATTGGACTTTGCTATAGTCCCACTAGTGCAAAGACATTTGCAGAGCGCGTCTGCCTGCGTTGCACACTACAACTCATTCTAACCAAGCCATTATACTAGCAAACACTCAGTGTACCTAGTGGCATCCTATACGTGGCTATTGGACTTTGCTATAGTCCCACTAGTGCAAAGACATTTGCAGAGCGCGTCTGCCTGCGTTGCACACTACAACTCATTCTAACCAAGCCATTATACTAGCAAACACTCAGTGTACCTAGTGGCATCCTATACGTGGCTATTGGACTTTGCTATAGTCCCACTAGTGCAAAGACATTTGCAGAGCGCGTCTGCCTGCGTTGCACACTACAACTCATTCTAACCAAGCCATTATACTAGCAAACACTCAGTGTACCTAGTGGCATCCTATACGTGGCTATTGGACTTTGCTATAGTCCCACTAGTGCAAAGACATTTGCAGAGCGCGTCTGCCTGCGTTGCACACTACAACTCATTCTAACCAAGCCATTATACTAGCAAACACTCAGTGTACCTAGTGGCATCCTATACGTGGCTATTGGACTTTGCTATAGTCCCACTAGTGCAAAGACATTTGCAGAGCGCGTCTGCCTGCGTTGCACACTACAACTCATTCTAACCAAGCCATTATACTAGCAAACACTCAGTGTACCTAGTGGCATCCTATACGTGGCTATTGGACTTTGCTATAGTCCCACTAGTGCAAAGACATTTGCAGAGCGCGTCTGCCTGCGTTGCACACTACAACTCATTCTAACCAAGCCATTATACTAGCAAACACTCAGTGTACCTAGTGGCATCCTATACGTGGCTATTGGACTTTGCTATAGTCCCACTAGTGCAAAGACATTTGCAGAGCGCGTCTGCCTGCGTTGCACACTACAACTCATTCTAACCAAGCCATTATACTAGCAAACACTCAGTGTACCTAGTGGCATCCTATACGTGGCTATTGGACTTTGCTATAGTCCCACTAGTGCAAAGACATTTGCAGAGCGCGTCTGCCTGCGTTGCACACTACAACTCATTCTAACCAAGCCATTATACTAGCAAACACTCAGTGTACCTAGTGGCATCCTATACGTGGCTATTGGACTTTGCTATAGTCCCACTAGTGCAAAGACATTTGCAGAGCGCGTCTGCCTGCGTTGCACACTACAACTCATTCTAACCAAGCCATTATACTAGCAAACACTCAGTGTACCTAGTGGCATCCTATACGTGGCTATTGGACTTTGCTATAGTCCCACTAGTGCAAAGACATTTGCAGAGCGCGTCTGCCTGCGTTGCACACTACAACTCATTCTAACCAAGCCATTATACTAGCAAACACTCAGTGTACCTAGTGGCATCCTATACGTGGCTATTGGACTTTGCTATAGTCCCACTAGTGCAAAGACATTTGCAGAGCGCGTCTGCCTGCGTTGCACACTACAACTCATTCTAACCAAGCCATTATACTAGCAAACACTCAGTGTACCTAGTGGCATCCTATACGTGGCTATTGGACTTTGCTATAGTCCCACTAGTGCAAAGACATTTGCAGAGCGCGTCTGCCTGCGTTGCACACTACAACTCATTCTAACCAAGCCATTATACTAGCAAACACTCAGTGTACCTAGTGGCATCCTATACGTGGCTATTGGACTTTGCTATAGTCCCACTAGTGCAAAGACATTTGCAGAGCGCGTCTGCCTGCGTTGCACACTACAACTCATTCTAACCAAGCCATTATACTAGCAAACACTCAGTGTACCTAGTGGCATCCTATACGTGGCTATTGGACTTTGCTATAGTCCCACTAGTGCAAAGACATTTGCAGAGCGCGTCTGCCTGCGTTGCACACTACAACTCATTCTAACCAAGCCATTATACTAGCAAACACTCAGTGTACCTAGTGGCATCCTATACGTGGCTATTGGACTTTGCTATAGTCCCACTAGTGCAAAGACATTTGCAGAGCGCGTCTGCCTGCGTTGCACACTACAACTCATTCTAACCAAGCCATTATACTAGCAAACACTCAGTGTACCTAGTGGCATCCTATACGTGGCTATTGGACTTTGCTATAGTCACACTAGTGCAAAGACATTTGCAGAGCGCGTCTGCCTGCGTTGCACACTACAACTCATTCTAACCAAGCCATTATACTAGCAAACACTCAGTGTACCTAGTGGCATCCTATACGTGGCTATTGGACTTTGCTATAGTCCCACTAGTGCAAAGACATTTGCAGAGCGCGTCTGCCTGCGTTGCACACTACAACTCATTCTAACCAAGCCATTATACTAGCAAACACTCAGTGTACCTAGTGGCATCCTATACGTGGCTATTGGACTTTGCTATAGTCCCACTAGTGCAAAGACATTTGCAGAGCGCGTCTGCCTGCGTTGCACACTACAACTCATTCTAACCAAGCCATTATACTAGCAAACACTCAGTGTACCTAGTGGCATCCTATACGTGGCTATTGGACTTTGCTATAGTCCCACTAGTGCAAAGACATTTGCAGAGCGCGTCTGCCTGCGTTGCACACTACAACTCATTCTAACCAAGCCATTATACTAGCAAACACTCAGTGTACCTAGTGGCATCCTATACGTGGCTATTGGACTTTGCTATAGTCCCACTAGTGCAAAGACATTTGCAGAGCGCGTCTGCCTGCGTTGCACACTACAACTCATTTTAACCAAGCCATTATACTAGCAAACACTCAGTGTACCTAGTGGCATCCTATACGTGGCTATTGGACTTTGCTATAGTCCCACTAGTGCAAAGACATTTGCAGAGCGCGTCTGCCTGCGTTGCACACTACAACTCATTCTAACCAAGCCATTATACTAGCAAACACTCAGTGTACCTAGTGGCATCCTATACGTGGCTATTGGACTTTGCTATAGTCCCACTAGTGCAAAGACATTTGCAGAGCGCGTCTGCCTGCGTTGCACACTACAACTCATTCTAACCAAGCCATTATACTAGCAAACACTCAGTGTACCTAGTGGCATCCTATACGTGGCTATTGGACTTTGCTATAGTCCCACTAGTGCAAAGACATTTGCAGAGCGCGTCTGCCTGCGTTGCACACTACAACTCATTCTAACCAAGCCATTATACTAGCAAACACTCAGTGTACCTAGTGGCATCCTATACGTGGCTATTGGACTTTGCTATAGTCCCACTAGTGCAAAGACATTTGCAGCACGTCTGCCTGCGTTGCACACTCCAACTAATTATAACTAAGTTGCATTGTCAGGGATATTTATTCTTTATTATTCTGCTGTTAATAAAGCTAGACCACCACTGCAATCTTCACCACCTCTCAATTTTTACTACCACATTTTCAGTCCACAATCTTGTCGCAATCAACATGAGTGGCAAAATGACAGATGCTGGTGGAAAGGGGAAGAGGCGTGGTGGAAAAGGCAAAAAAGGTTTTGTCCGTGGGGAAGGTGGCAAAGCTCCATTATCATCTGCTGAAGATAGACCATCTACCAGCAAAAGTAAGATGTCTACTACTTACCGTGGACAATCCGATGTGCTCCCTTTGTTACGGACACGAACAACAGGAACAAAGGTAGATGATGGGCAAAAAAGGAAAATGCTTGAATGGATCTCAAGTGGTCCAACAAGTGCCCTCTCTGCCACTTCAAGTACCGCATCCAAAAAACACCAGTCCTCTGAGTTGTCATCCCAATCAAACTTGCTTTCTCCCAGCTCTGAAGTCTCCATCAGCCCTGCACAGTATGGTGGAACTGAGATGGCTGAGTCTGCAGAGCTGTTCAGTCACACTATAGCCTGGGAATCAGAGGTCTGCTCCCAAGCTACAGTGAGTACAGAACAGGAAATGGTCTGCAGTGATGCCCAGAACCTTTGTGACTCAGATTCAGGCCGTGAGGACCAAGTTTCTGAGCATAATGTTGACCCTTTGTCACAAACTGTAACACCTGTGGTTATAGACAATGAGGAACATACTGATGAAGATGAGACGCAGATACCCGATTGGGATGACAACTTAAATATTCCGTCAGGGCAAGAAGAGGCTCGGTCTGAGGGGGAGGGGAGTGCAAACACAACAATTGATGATGACGTTCTAGATCCCACCTACTGTCAACCCCCAGTCAGGCACTCGAGGAGGTCAACAGAGGCGGTGGAGGAGGATGCAACCGACGACGAAGTTACCTTGCGCCTTCCTGGACAGAGTCGGAGCACTGGTAGCACGTCTACAACTGCATCCTCAGCCACCACTCTGCCTATGAGCATTATTCGGGGTGGATCAACAGGTCGCATGGCCTCTAAGCCTTGCCTAGCCTGGTCCTTTTTTCACATCGAAAAAGATCGCCCAACTCATGTGATATGTAACATTTGTCATGATTCTCTTAGTAGAGGTCAAAAGCTCAGCAGTTTGACAACTTCTTCCATGAATCGTCACATGAATAAATATCATAAGTCCCGGTGGGAAGCTCACCGTGCTGCAATGCGGCCTAGCGGAGCGAACCATCCACCGCCCGCCCCTTCCACTGCATCCGCGCGCTCTTCATCTTCTAGGACTGTGGGGACAGCTGCCACACCTGTTTTTCCACGCAAAACTTCCACCACTGTAACCGCAACAGGCAGTTTGCTTGTAAGGTCGTCAGTTGGTTTGGAAGGGGAAACAAGTGAGTGTGTACAGCTCTCTCAGACATCGATAGCACCAACGTTGGATGAAGGCAACATCATGTCTCCGCCTGCACTTTCCTCACAAACCTGCATTTTTCAAGGGACACCCTACTCAACACCGTCTACACACAGCAGCCAGATCTCTGTCCCTCAGATGTGGTCAAATAAAAGGCCACTTCCTCCGACCCATGACAAAGCTAAGAGGTTGACTCTATCCCTCTGTAAGCTGTTGGCTACCGAAATGCTGCCTTTCCGCCTAGTGGACACACAGGATTTTAGAGACCTTATGTCTGTCGCTGTGCCCCAGTACCAGATGCCTAGTCGCCACTACTTCTCTAAGAAAGGTGTGCCCGCGCTACACCAGCATGTCGCACACAACATCACCGCTTCCTTGAGAAACTCTGTGTGTGAACGGGTGCATTTCACCACCGATACTTGGACCAGTAAGCATGGACAGGGACGTTACATGTCGCTGACTGGGCACTGGGTAACTATGGTGATAGATGGTGAAGGGTCTGCTGCACAAGTCTTGCCGTCCCCACGACTTGTGTGTCAATCCTCTGTCTGTCCAAGTTCCGCCACTGCTTCTGCATCCTCCACCTCATCTGGGTCCTCCACCTCCGCCCCAAGCCTGCCTGGTCAGGCCACCAGCGTTCTCACTGCGCAGAAGGAATCACGCACCCCTCATTACTATGCTGGCAGCAGAGCGCAACGGCATCAGGCGGTCTTTAGCTTGACATGTCTTGGTAATAAGAGTCACACAGCTGAGGAGTTGTGGTCAGCTTTGCGGTCCGAGTTTAATAAATGGTTGTCTCCACTCAAACTGCAGCCTGGTAAGGCCGTGTGCGACAATGCTGCAAACCTGGGTGCGGCACTTCGCCTGGGCAAGGTGACACACGTACCTTGTATGGCTCACGTGTTGAACCTTGTCGTGCAGCAATTTTTAACACACTATCCCGGCCTAGATGGCCTTCTGAACAGGGCACGAAAACTGTCAGCTCACTTCCGCCGTTCAAGCGCCGCAGCAGAGCGACTTGCATCGCTCCAGAAGTCTTTCGGCCTGCCGGTTCATCGCCTGAAATGCGATGTGGCGACACGCTGGAATTCAACTCTCCACATGTTACAGCGACTGTGGCAGCACCGCAGAGCCCTGGTGCAATACGTCATGACGTATAGCCTGGGCCAACGAGATGCAGAGGTGGGGCAGATCACCCTGATGGAGTGGTCTCAGATCAAGGACCTATGCACCCTTCTGCACAGTTTCGACATGGCGACGAATATGTTTAGCTCTGACAATGCCATTATCAGCATGACGATTCCAGTCATTTACATGCTGGAGCACACGCTAAACACTATTCGGAGTCAGGGGGTGGGACAACATGAAGGGGAGGAACTACAGGAGGATTCATATGCGCAAGGGACAACAACATCACGAAGGTCCAGACGTTCATCATCACCAACGCAGCAGGCATGGGACCATGGGGGACAGGGATCGACAAGGGCGCATAGTAGCAGGCGAAATGTTGAGCAAGGTGCAGGAGAACATGAAGAAATGGAGGACGAACTGTCCATGGACATGGAAGACTCAGCGGATGAGGGAGACCTTGGTCAAATTTCAGTTGAAAGAGGTTGGGGTCAGATGTCAGAGGAAGAAAGAACGGGTAGCACCTCTATGCCACAAACACAGCATGGACTTGGTCCGCATGGCTGCGCAAGACACATGAGTGCCTTTTTGTTGCACTACCTCCAACATGACAGTCGTATTGTCAAAATTAGAAGTGATGATGACTACTGGATTGCCACACTATTAGATCCCCGGTACAAGTCCAAATTTTGTGACATAATTCCAGCCATAGAAAGGGACGCACGTATGCAGGAGTATCAGCAGAAGCTGTTACTAGATCTTAGCTCGGCTTTTCCACCAAACAACCGTGCAGGTGCAGGGAGTGAATCTCCCAGTTGTAACTTGACAAACATGGGACGGTCTCGTCATCTTCAACAGTCTACCCGTACCAGTAGGACCTTTTCTGGTGCCGGTAACAGCAATTTTATGGAATCTTTTCATAATTTTTTTAGACCCTCTTTTGCAAGGCCACCAGAGACAACAAGTCTGACACATAGTCAACGGCTGGAGAGGATGATACAGGAGTATCTCCAAATGAACATCGATGCCATGACTGTGCAACTGGAGCCTTGCTCCTTTTGGGCTTCAAACCTACAAAAATGGCCAGAGCTCGCAACTTACGCCTTGGAGATTTTGTCGTGTCCAGCTGCCAGCGTTGTCTCTGAACGTGTATTCAGTGCTGCTGGGTGTGTGCTGACAGATAAGCGCACGCGTCTGTCCAGTGACAATGTGGACAGACTGACGTTCATCAAAATGAACAAGTCATGGATCCAGAAGGAATTTACTACCCCTGTGTCATCCTGGGGAGAGTAAATGCTTGTGGATTTGGAATGTGCTTGATGCAAATCAAAACATCCTGTTTGCAACTAGGGCCCAAGTGCTGCCACTGATGGGGTGGGTGTCTGTGTGGCCCAATTTTTGGAAAAAAGGGAGACTCCGCTTGGAGTAACCCTTGCTTGCTGTGTTTTTAAAAGAAGCCAAGATGAACAGAGCTGGGATCAGGAAAGACTTTGCTACCTACCCCGGTGTCATCCTGGGGACGGCTAAGAATAGCGTATTTTTGAATGTGCTTGATGCAAATCAAAACATCCTGTTTGCAACTAGGGCCCAAGTGCTGCCACTGATGGGGTGGGTGTCTGTGTGGCCCAATTTTTGGAAAAAAGGGAGACTCCGCTTGGAGTAACCCTTGCTTGCTGTGTTTTTAAAAGAAGCCAAGATGAACAGAGCTGGGATCAGGAAAGACTTTGCTACCTACCCCGGTGTCATCCTGTGGACGGCTAAGAATAGCGTATTTTTGAATGTGCTTGATGCAAATCAAAACATCCTGTTTGCAACTAGGGCCCAAGTGCTGCCACTGATGGGGTGGGTGTCTGTGTGGCCCAATTTTTGGAAAAAAGGGAGACTCCGCTTGGAGTAACCCTTGCTTGCTGTGTTTTTAAAAGAAGCCAAGATGAACAAGTCATGGGTCAGCAAAGACTTTGCTACCTACCCCAGTGTCATCCTGGGGACGGCTAAGAATAGCGTATTTTTGAATGTGCTTGATGCAAATCAAAACATCCTGTTTGCAACTAGGGCCCAAGTGCTGCCACTGATGGGGTGGGTGTCTGTGTGGCCCAATTTTTGGAAAAAAGGGAGACTCCGCTTGGAGTAACCCTTGCTTCCTGTGTTTTTAAAAGAAGCCAAGATGAACAGAGCTGGGATCAGGAAAGACTTTGCTACCTACCCCGGTGTCATCCTGGGGACGGATAAGAATGGCGTATTTTTGAATGTGCTTGATGCAAATCTAGCTGTGAAGTGTACAACTGGGGCACAACTGCTGCCACTGAATGGGTGGGTGTGTGTGGGGCCCAATTTTTGGAAAAAAGGGAGACTCCGCTTGGAGTAACCCTTGCTTGCTGTGTTTTTAAAAGAAGCCAAGATGAACAGAGCTGGGATCAGGAAAGACTTTGCTACCTACCCCGGTGTCATCCTGTGGACGGCTAAGAATAGCGTATTTTTGAATGTGCTTGATGCAAATCAAAACATCCTGTTTGCAACTAGGGCCCAAGTGCTGCCACTGATGGGGTGGGTGTCTGTGTGGCCCAATTTTTGGAAAAAAGGGAGACTCCGCTTGGAGTAACCCTTGCTTGCTGTGTTTTTAAAAGAAGCCAAGATGAACAGAGCTGGGATCAGGAAAGACTTTGCTACCTACCCCGGTGTCATCCTGGGGACGGCTAAGAATAGCGTATTTTTGAATGTGCTTGATGCAAATCAAAACATCCTGTTTGCAACTAGGGCCCAAGTGCTGCCACTGATGTGGTGGGTGTCTGTGTGGCCCAATTTTTGGAAAAAAGGGAGACTCCGCTTGGAGTAACCCTTGCTTGCTGTGTTTTTAAAAGAAGCCAAGATGAACAGAGCTGGGATCAGGAAAGACTTTGCTACCTACCCCGGTGTCATCCTGGGGACGGTTAAGAATAGCGTATTTTTGAATGTGCTTGATGCAAATCAAAACATCCTGTTTGCAACTAGGGCCCAAGTGCTGCCACTGATGGGGTGGGTGTCTGTGTGGCCCAATTTTTGGAAAAAAGGGAGACTCCGCTTGGAGTAACCCTTGCTTGCTGTGTTTTTAAAAGAAGCCAAGATGAACAGAGCTGGGATCAGGAAAGACTTTGCTACCTACCCCGGTGTCATCCTGTGGACGGCTAAGAATAGCGTATTTTTGAATGTGCTTGATGCAAATCAAAACATCCTGTTTGCAACTAGGGCCCAAGTGCTGCCACTGATGGGGTGGGTGTCTGTGTGGCCCAATTTTTGGAAAAAAGGGAGACTCCGCTTGGAGTAACCCTTGCTTGCTGTGTTTTTAAAAGAAGCCAAGATGAACAGAGCTGGGATCAGGAAAGACTTTGCTACCTACCCCGGTGTCATCCTGGGGACGGCTAAGAATAGCGTATTTTTGAATGTGCTTGATGCAAATCAAAACATCCTGTTTGCAACTAGGGCCCAAGTGCTGCCACTGATGGGGTGGGTGTCTGTGTGGCCCAATTTTTGGAAAAAAGGGAGACTCCGCTTGGAGTAACCCTTGCTTACATTGTTTTTAAAAGAAGCCAAGATGAACAAGTCATGGGTCAGCAAAGACTTTGCTACCTACCCCGGTGTCATCCTGGGGACGGCTAAGAATAGCGTATTTTTGAATGTGCTTGATGCAAATCAAAACATCCTGTTTGCAACTAGGGCCCAAGTGCTGCCACTGATGTGGTGGGTGTCTGTGTGGCCCAATTTTTGGAAAAAAGGGAGACTCCGCTTGGAGTAACCCTTGCTTGCTGTGTTTTTAAAAGAAGCCAAGATGAACAGAGCTGGGATCAGGAAAGACTTTGCTACCTACCCCGGTGTCATCCTGGGGACGGGTAAGAATAGCGTATTTTTGAATGTGCTTGATGCAAATCTAGCTGTGAAGTGTACAACTGGGGCACAACTGCTGCCACTGAAGGGGTGGGTGTGTGTGGGGCCCAATTTTTGGAAAAAAGGGAGACTCCGCTTGGAGTAACCCTTGCTTGCTGTGTTTTTAAAAGAAGCCAAGATGAACAGAGCTGGGATCAGGAAAGACTTTGCTACCTACCCCGGTGTCATCCTGGGGACGGATAAGAATGGCGTATTTTTGAATGTGCTTGATGCAAATCTAGCTGTGAAGTGTACAACTGGGGCACAACTGCTGCCACTGAAGGGGTGGGTGTGTGGGGCCCAATTTTTGGAAAAAAGGGAGACTCCGCTTGGAGTCACCTTGCGGTGTTTTACATGACTTTAGAAGGGCGTGCCATGCCTATATCTGTGTGTCCTCCTCTTTTTCCTTGTCCAGCTGTTTTGTTTTCGCATGAGTACATGTCCTTGTCACTTTCCCATGTGTTTGTGTTGTGTTGTGAGTTGTTTGTCACCTTTTGGACACCTTTGAGGGTGTTTTCTAGGTGTTTTACTGTGTTTGTGATTGCCTGCCATTGTTTCCTATGGGCTCGAGTTCGGTTCGTCGAACGTTCGACGAGCCGAACTCGAGCCAGACCCCCCGTTCGGCGAACCGCCTCGAGCCGAACCGGGACCGGTTCGCTCATCTCTACTCTTTAGTGTTTTTTTCAGTTTAGAATTAGAGGGATATAGGAAGGGTTTAGGCTATGTGCGAACGTTGCGTCGTGTCCCAGCAGAAATTTCTGCAGGGATTTGACAGCACATGTGCACTTCAAATCGCTGCAGAAACACTGCGTAATGGATGCAGTGTTTCTGCAGAAAAAAAGCCGATTTCATGCACTTTGGATGCTGCCCCCACCATATACAGAGTGGAAGCTGCATCCATAGCGCACGGAATAATTGGCATGTTGGTTTTTAGAACGCAGTGATTTGGAACAAAATTTTGGCATCCAAATGGCTGCGCTCTCAAACGCGCAAACGTGCGGACGTCTCATGCACAATCTTCATAGATTGTGCAGGGGACGTAGGTCGCATGCATTTACGATGCGGTGCAATACGCAGCGTAAATGCATGAAATTCGGCAACGTGCGCACATGCCCTTATTGCCATACAGTCCTTCCATACTACTGCTTCAACCTAAAAAGAAAAGTCTTTTTCAGGCCTAAATATTTTCTTGGATGGCAGATAAGGCTTCCAGTATGTTTATCAGCACCACCTTGCTGAACAGTGAGTTGGGACATGGAAGTGGATGTGACTGCTGATAGTGGTTGCAAATGTGCAATGACAGGTGCAGGGTGGGAGGCATCCACGCCTGTGTGCTGGACAGGGGATTGTGTGGCGCCCTGGACTAGCCAGGTCGTCACAGGTAACATACATACACCCCCACCCCCATTAGACAGTAACATTAGCCAAACACAAAATCCTTGTTGCTTCCCTCCAGGGTCTGATGTCCACACCAGGTGGGGCGGAGCCAAGCGGTTGGCTCCACCCACCGAGGAGTTCACAGGCCTGGAGGCGGGAAAAGTGACAGAACAGTTCAGGAGGTTGAAGTGAGAGGAGTGAAGTGGAGAGTGAATGAATCAACGTGGAACCGTAGGACCGGGGGTTGGGCGTTGGCCCGCCGGTACCGACCGGGGAGCGAAGTGAAGCCAGCACACACAGGCAGGGCCATCGGACCCCGACCAGGCTTGGAGTCGCTGTCAACAGTCAAATCCGAGTGTGACAGGAACCCCAGGGGTTTCCTAACAGCTAAAGACCCGTTAGAAGGCAACCGTCCGCACCGTGAGGGTATACAGCTACCGCCTAAGGCTAGAGACCCAAGGGCCAGCGCCTGCGGGCAAACGGGCTCCTACAGCATCCTTACACCGGGGAGCGGACTACCGTTGGGGATCCATCGTAGTCAAACAGTACACAAAGGTGCAGGGCAAGACAGCCGCCATCACCTGTCTGGGGAGACACACTGCAGCCGGCTGCGGGTCCCGTCCATCCAGCCGTTTGGTTTACCGAGGACTTTGTGCATCTCTTACTGAGTGAGTACACCCGTGCCATCCGGCACCGCGCCGCGCTGTCCCTGCAACCCTTCACCTCACCAACCTTGCCTCCCCGTCACACCACCGGGCCCCGGGACCACCGACCCCTACCCACAGAGGGGGAAAACAACATCCCAGCTGCTCCCTACCATCGCTCCCGGGATCCCCGTCACCAACAGTGGTGGTGCCCATCTTCACCACAACCCGTGGGTGGCATCACGGACTAAATCCCCCAAAACCAACCACCCTTTTCACTCACGGGCGAGGAGCGCCGCTCGAGTCCTCGGATCCGGCCCACCGCTAGAGCCACCGAGCACCAGCCGCAGCAGCGCCGGACCCGAGTGTTAGCGAGCGCAGCGGCGGCATCCTCCCCGCCCGCGACAATTGCCCAGCACGTAGCACAGGGAAAGAGGCAGTGGTGTCACTTGCAGAAACTGATTGTGGACCAATGCATACAGCCAACCTAGTCGGGTGCTTGGATGACATGTGCCTGAGCATGCTGGTACGGCACAGGATGAAAATCAACATTTTCTTGTTTTGCACTTTCCATAAAAAAAAGTGCCAGACTGTGGGAATACCTATTCCTTGGCCTGATATCTGGCTGCATGTGGGTGATCTGGGGAACAGTTGCCCATCTTCTCTGTTTCGCCACTGGGAACTTGCCATGTATGTGTGCTAGTAGAAACAGTATAATGCCTTCTCACACTGGCCACCCCACTGTCTCTTCCTACCTGTTGCGCTACAGTGAACCCCTCCCCCTTTGCACTGCTGTGCTTCGCTCTGCATTCCACCTTGCCAGCTTGGGTCAATGACTTCATCATCCACCACCTCATGTTTCACTTCCGCACTCTGGTCCTCCTCCTGAGTTGTTGACTAAACAAGACCTCTTGGCAACTGTGTCTCATCATCATCCAACTCTTGAGACAGTAATTGCCATTCCCCACCATTGGCTGCTCAAATATTTGGGCATGACTGCACACGATCTCTGCATGTCCCTTTTGAAATGTGCATGGTGAGAGGCCATAAGAAGCCATAAATGAAAAGAGCTCCATGGAGTGTCCAAGTGTGGGGTCACTTGTCTTCTGAGATTTGCCATGGTGAGTGGAAGAAGGATCAGGGTGAGGATTATGTAGCCCAGATTCTTGATTAGTGAAACTGGACCTTGTGGAAGACAGAGTGGTGCTGGGAAACTGACTGGAAGCATTATTGGCCATCCAACCCTCAACCTGCTTCCACTATTCTGGCTTCAACTGTCGTGTCCCGTGCCCCACTAAAAAGTGGAACAGGAAGCTAGTTCTAAATGATTTATGTGTTTGGTGTGTTCCCGCAACAAGCCCAGTTTGCTATGACCCATGACATCGGTCTCTGCATTCGCCACCATCAGTGGGATGTCCTCTTCCCTATCCCTTACTACATGCCTTGCACATATTAAATTTTGTACGCAGCAAAGAGAATAGAATGTATTTAGAATAGCCCTGAAAAGAACTGTAACACAATGAACAGAGTCTAAATGCCTCTAATACACTATACCAGAAGCTAACCCTACACTAATTGCAGACTAAAGCGGGCTTTACACACTACGATATCGTCAACGTATTATCGTCAGGGTCACGGTGTTTGTGACGCACATCCGGCGACGTTAACGACATCGCAGCATGTGACACGTACGAGCGACCTTAATCTATCGCAAAAGTGGTCAAAATCGTGAAACAAAAAATTGTTGATTGCTTATTAGCGATGTTGTTCATTGTTCCTGCGGCACCACACATCGCTGTGTGTGACACCACAGGAGCGACGAACATCTCCTTACCTCCGTCTACCGGCAATGCGGAAGGAAGGAGGTGGGCGGGATGTTACGACCCGCTCATCTCCGCCCCTCCGCTTCTATTGGCCAGCCGCTTAGTGACGCCGCAGTGACATCGCTATGACGCCAAACGCACCTCCCCCTTGAGGGAGGTATTGTTCGGCGGTCATATCAACGTCGCTGCACAGGTATGTGCGTGTGACGCTGCCGTAGCGATAATGTTCGCTACGGCAGCGATCACCAGATATTGCATGTACGATGGGGATGGGTGCTATCACACATGACATCGCTAGCAAATGCTAACGGTGTCGCAGCGTGTAAAGCCCGCTTAAGAGTGGTATAATTGGAGAATAGAATGTATATAAATTACCCTTGAAAAGGACTGTTGGTTGTATGTGGCAGCACCAAGGACTGTAACACAATGAACACTGCCTAAATGCCTCTATTACACTATTCCTACTCTAGCACCTAACCCGACCCTAATTACAGCTAAGAGCGGTATTATGATAAAATAGAATTTATTTGATTTAGCCTTGAAAGGAAATGTTGGTTTAATGTTGCACCAGCAGATACCATAACGCTAAGGCTATGTGCCCACGGGGAAAGTGTCCTGCTGATATATCCGCAGGACATTCCGCAGGACATTCCGCAGGAGCTCCCAGAAAACCGCAGCACAACTTTGTCTGTTTTCATGCTGCGGTTTTATTGCGGAATGTCCTGCGGATATGCTGCGGTCATTCTGCATTGAGGATACAGTACCATGGCTTGGGCACTGCATCCTCAATGCAGAACAAGTGCTGGAGTTATTGGGAAGTTCATACTTACCTCCATCACGCAGCACTTCACTTTCCGGCTGTGTCTGCACTGTGCAGGAGAAGGTGGGCGGGCCTGAACTAGCTCTGGCTGTCACATGACCGGAGCTTGTGCAGGCCCCGCCCACCTCCTGCTTCTGGATCCACCGCGCTCCTCTGCACCGGAGGAAGTGACTGCGGTGTCTTCTATCAAGGCAGATAAGTATGGGATAGTGCGGAAAAATCCGCAGTAATAATTGACATGCTGCAGATTTTTCCGCAGGGAAATTCGCATTATTTCCGCTGCGGAATAAAATGCAGCATGGGCACAGCACTCCCCAAATGCCATAGAAATGGCTGGGGACTTGCTGTACTGCGGATTTTTGAAAAATCCGCGGAATTTCCACAAAAAAAACCGCGGCAAATTCCGCGCATTTTCCGCAGCGTGGCCAAATAGCCTAAAACACACTGTCCCTTCACCAGCAGAATTCCCCCTACACTATTTCTTGGTACAATGCACTGAGCAAGGCGTCACCAGGTCTTAGATAGACCCGATGACGCTTTGTGGCCAGCCAATTACAGTAATGCGAGTAGCAAACATGGTAACTACATTACCGTGATTGGCAAGCAATTTCCGGCAACAATCAGCCGCAAAACATGTGGGGCGGGGACTCGAGCATGGTACCCGAGTAACAAGATATTCAATCCAGTATCAAGCATCTTTAGCACCTCGATGATCAATCAAGTGCCGAGCAGTGCTTTTAAGACTTGCCCATCACTAGTGTCCAGCTCTTCTATACTCTGGGTTCCTACAAATGTATAATGCTGGAGACTGTTAAGCTGAAATATAAAAATGGGTAGAAAGATTTGCACTAAATTTAAGAAAAATGTGTAAATGATTTATTTTGTGTTTTCTCTAAAATGAGAGTTCTGGAAATTCACACCTCACATACAGGTATAGCTGCTCCTGGGCTTGTCAGGCTCATTAGTAAGTTGTTCTAACACTTCTTTTTAGAAAGGGAACACTGGATCTAATTAAACAAAAACTATTTCTTTTTCTCACAGTAACAAAAACATTTTGTGACTGTAGACTGTATATGAGCAATCCTCCTGATTATATGTTACTACAACTGAACAGCTACATTCACACATTGTGTGAGTGGCAACATCTGAGACAAACCATTTTGCATTTTTTCCCCCCTCGGGTGTTATCCTAGATACATCCTTGCTGATTCCTTTTTTTTCATTCCTTTTTTTACCTAAGCTGGTGGACTGCCTGAACTATTTTTTATCCGATGACCTTTAGGAATGGATCCGTTGAAAATGGATGAAACATTGGTGGAACTCTGATGTATAAAGTCTGTCTTTCTAGTTTCATCTGGTTTATACGGATCCCGGTAGACTTTAGTGGCAGAGTCTGATCCCCAAAATCAGACCAGATTAGGGCAAGGTCCAAATCTCACGGATTTTAACATGAGTATACAGTATATAATTATTTTACACTATATTTCTAATGGGAATAGGTGGCACAATTTTCTTGAAACTTGCAAAAATTAGCTTTATATTCAAATCTAAGAAGTCTTCTGCTGTGGAGGACTATGTGATATTTCATAAGTCCAGAGTAGCAAAGATGCTCCCAAAGTGTCCACTGTTTTTCATCTGTTGTATAGTGCCGCTGTGCATCTCTGAGATGCTAGTTTGTTCCACAGTTTCCCCTGCTACAGGCTGCAGCCCCAGCGGTGTGCTTATCTTGGCTGTATATATAAATAAGAGAGACCCCATGTGGCTTTTTTAAAAATTATTTAAATATTTTTTTTAATTTTTTTTTTTTAAATGTTGTGCGGTACTTGCCAACTTTGATATCCATCCATGATAAAGCCAACAGCTGGAGGAAGGTATTCTCAGGCTGGGGAGACTCATGGTTATTTGGCCCACCCCTGCCTAAAATTAGCAGTTGCAGCCACCCAGAATTGTTGCATCTATTAGATGTGACAATCCCAGCAGTTTACCTGGCTCATTCCAATTGCCCTGGTGCTGTGGCAATTGGGGTAATATAAGGGGTTAATGACAGCTCACAGTTGCCACTCAGCCCTAGATTGCTAATGAAAGGTTTCTATGAGATCCCCCGTTACTAATCTGCAAGTGAAATGTAATAAACACAAACAGCAAAAAAATCCTTTATTTATTATAAAATTTAAAAAAAAACCCTCTTTATCCAGTTTATTAACACCAAGCCCCCAATTCTGACATAATCCACATGAGGTCCCTTGAGGATTCTGCCTCTGCTACATACTGAAGTTACAGCATGCGGGCACAGAACATGTCCACACGCTGTGCCTTCAGGCAGAGATTGACTGAGCTGCAGCTGTGAGCGGTAACATCACTCAGTTTATCTGCAGCTGGAGGTTCCCATGGTGTTTTTTTCCATGAGATGCAAATTTGGTGCTGAAATTTATACACCATATTCCTGCATTAAATCTGCATCTTCTGGCAAAACAACGCATCAAAATACGATGCGGTATTGATGCATTTTTTTTCACAGGAGATGCAGATTTGGTGCAGGAATATGGTATATAAATTTCAGCACCAAATCTGCATCTCTTGACAAAAACTATTTTGACTCCGTTCTGGTGTGGTTTTCTGCCAAGACATGCAAATTTGGTGCAGAAATCTAGTGCAGACATTTCAGCACCAAATTTGCATCTGCTGGCAGAAAACAGCACCGAAACGGCATCAAAACAGTTTGTGTGTGTTTTTTTTGCCAAGAGATGCAGATTTAGTGCTTAAATTTATATACCATATTCCTGCACCAAATGTGTATCTCTTGGTAAAAAATCGTGTCAATGTTGCATCGTGTTTTGATGCGTTTTTTTTTTTTCCAGAAGATACAGATTTGGTGCAGAAATTTGATGTATAAATTTCAGCCCCAAATCTGCATCTCTTGGCAAAAAAATATGGTTTTCTGCCAGTAGATGCTGGTTTCATTGAACCCAGTTCACCTGAGGTGACGTCACTGAGTTCAGTAAGATCACCTGAGGTGAGTTTTTACCTTTGGTCACAGGTGGGGCACTGTGGGAACCTCCAGCTGTGACTGCACATAAACTCAGTGATATTACCGCTCACAGCTACGTCTAAGTCAGCCTTTGACTGCAGCCACAGTGGGCGGTCACATTGTGTGCCCGCACTCTGCAACTTCAGGATGTAGCAGAGCCGGAATGCTCAAGAGACCTTGTGTGCGTTATGTTGGACCTAGGTGTTTGGGGGTTAATAAAGGGATGAAAGAGGTTGATTTTTTTTGTATTTTATTTCCAATAAAGGATTTTTTCGGTGTTTGTATTTATTTCTTTTCACTTACAGATTAGTAATGGGGGGCTCATAGACTCCTTCCATTACCTATCTAGGGCTTAGTGGCAGCTATGAGCTGTCATTAACCCCTCTTACTACCCTCATGCCTTAAAGCATTCTCTCATTATTCTGGCATATGGCAAGTATAAATAATTTTGGTTTCTAATTGACCTAAAACAGAAAAGGTTTATTCTGATTTCATGTCAGATAGTGAGAAAAACCTGCAGATGTGTCATTTTAGATAGTTCTGGTTTAACCTGTACATACAGTCATTTGCTGAAAGTGTTGGTACCATTGAGATTGTTCCAGAAAATGAAGTATTTCTCACAGAAAATTATTACACTTACACATGTTTTGTTGAAAAAAAAAAAAAAAGACAAATTGGACGTAATTTCACACTAAATTGGTAGGACATAATTGTTGCCACGTTTCCAAAATTGTTGGTAAAAAACTTTGTTTCAAGCATGTGATGCTCGTTCAGACTCATCTCTGGGACGTAACAGGGGAAAGGGGAAAAGTTGTTCAATCTTTCCATTGTGTGTCTGTGTGCCACACTAAGCATGGAGAACAAAAAGAGAAGAGATGTGTCTGAGGACTTGAGAATCAAAATTGTTGAAAAATATCAACAATCTTAAGGTTACAAGTCCATCATCAGAGATGTTGATGTTCCTTTCTCCAGGGGTGCAACGTAATCAAGAAGTTTACAAACCATGATGTGGCACCCCGTGGCTTCAGTCGCCACAGGGTACTGCACCTCACTTAAGGTGCAGTATTCATCTCTGGTAAGGAGGGGGTTAACCACCGGTGCTTTCACATTTCACCTTACATACAGCTTAGGTACCCTTCCACTGGGGACTGGACTAGGGTAGGCTGGGGGGTGGCCATCATGATGCATGGGACTTTCCCGGTCACTAGGACAACCATCTGGGGGGCAGGCACCACTTGTGGTAGAAGTAGGAGCAACTCTTACACAAACTACAGTCAAGTCGGGACTTCAGTTCTGGCAGCACGACACCACTCTTCTACTTCTTTTTCTTCACGGAGCCTGAGGCTTGGAGTGGGAAGCTCAGCCCTGGGCTCCTCACTTCTGGAGGGACATCCCTTGGGAGAGGACACTTTCAAATACCGGTGGCTACCTCTAACTTAGCCGGGATCGGCTGGAACCCATCACGGCAGAGATTGGTACCCCCGGGCAACCAAAGGACAGTGAGTAAAAAGACCTGGAACAGCAGCAGCTGACTCTGCCTCTTATTGCCTGCTCCTTTGCCCCGTGTTTCATGATCAGGAAATCTGAAGATTACGAAAGGATTTTGAACCGCAATGTAGTGCCCAGTGTCAGAAAGCTGGGTTTGCATCCTAGGTCATGGGTCTTCCTGCAGGACAATGACCCCAAACATAATTCAAGAAGTCACCAGAAATGGATGGAAACAAAGTGCTGGAGAGTTCTGAAGTGGCAGCAATCAGTCCAGATCTAAAGCCCATTGACACTTGTGGAGAGCTCTGCTTGGTTTAGTGTGCGTTGTATGGTATTTGTTGAAACCATGACCTCAGACTGTTCCAGGTTCACCTTTAGGTCTTTGGATGTTTAATGTGGTATTTTTTACACCATTTGCACCAACCTTCGAAAACATCTTTTGTCAATTTTCCTCATTCCCCAACATCCTGGGAGGTTCTTGACGGTTCCATGCTTGGCAAACTTCGTAATAACATTGCACACTGTTGAAACTGGGCTACCAAGGTCTTTGGAGGTGGCTTTATACCCTTTCAAAGTCTTGTGTTTGCTAATAATAGCGGTTTTGATGTCCTCAGACATTGTGACAAAAAAACAGGGCCTACCACGTAGCTTTTTAAAACTCTGAAGTCATCATTCATTGGCTAATTCATGTCCCATGGGCACCGACAATATATTGCAGGTGATTCTCATTTGTGGTTTACCACAAGTGAGTCAAAATGTGTTTCCATACTAATTTAATGTAAACGTGCCAATACCAGTGTCACAGCAGCTTTAAGTTTTTCTATTTTTCCCTCCCACTGTTTTTTATTTAAAATTGTTGTTTATCATTAGCGCTTTTGTATTTAACATGAGTGCTCTATACAAAAAGCTGTTTCACTACATTTATTTTTTTCAGGATATATTCCACATGATGTACTTGAACTTCATGGGTGGCAATAATGATCAGCCGGACCGTATATAGAATAATCCACACATGAAGTTTCTTTCTTGTACCTTTGTGTCTTTTTTCATCTCTATCTGCTTCTTGGTGCATCCAGCTTCACATAGCTAAATGGGCGTTCCTACTCCTATCTGCTAAAACTACATTTCCCAGAAGCACTTGCTTTTTCTCAGGGCTGACCCTTACCCCTGTCCTGTGTGCTCCTCACTAGCCCCACCTCTTAGATTAGTTTGATAACTCCAAGTGTAGAATTTACAATATACCTCCCTATACTGTTTTTGTACAGTACCCTGCCTGGCTGATTTTATCTTCTGCCATCTACATCATGACACTGGTATTGTTGATCATTTGGTAGTCAAGATATCGTCTCTCATTTTTCCCATACACTCACTGATCTAACAACCTGCACACTTGTCCTAAAAAAAGACAGATTCAATAATTTTGGATAACATTGGCCTGCTGTAGCCTTTATTATAATCAATACATTACATTTAGAAAAAACATTTAGTAATGCATAGTAAGGTCCTTAAAGCTACAAAATCTGGTGATCCCAAAACAACCCTAGTAAACTCGATTATTCCCAGCTGTAACTCACAGGTTCCAGAGCAGTGTAACCATAAGGGTTCCTGTAAGAGTAACCAATACTTAGGGACTCAACATTCCCTTGCTGGAAGTCCCACAAATCACTAGAGCAAAAAAAATAACTTATAATTGAGGGATCCATATCCTGATGAATCCCCTGGAGAATAGGAGACTCCACCCACAAGCCAGCCTTATAAAGGCACCCCAATTACCATACTCCTTCCCACTAAGGGTTGCCCCCACCTCCCTCCAAAACCTCGTCATACCGCACTCAACCCATAGACCAGGCTGATGGCCGCTGCCTCTACTGCAGGGGTCCCCAACCTTTTTTACTTGGAAAGTTGGTCGAGAGACACATTGTAGAGATGAAGACATAGTCAATGCCAATTTAGCAGTAGAAAACAGGAAACAATTGGAAATAAAGAATCTTCCCCATATTGATATCCGCGAGAAAAAGTGACCTTCATACACAACACAATCCACTATACCAAGGCCAATAATATCAAATACAAGGTAGAAATACCGCCACATCGTGACCAGACAACATATTACCACCACATAGTGATCAAATACAGCCACATACAAGGGAGAAATGACGCCACATTGTGACCAGACAACATTTTACCACCACATAGTGACCGAACACAGCCATATACAAGAAAGAAATACCGTAACACTATGACCAGATAACATATTACCAACACATAGTGATCAAATACAACCACATACAAGAGAGTAATACCACTACACCATAATTAGACCATGTAGTAACCGAATATTACCACATACAGTGCCTTACAAAAGTATTCGGCTCCTTTGAATCTTTTCCCACATTTCAGGCTTCAAACATAAAGATAAAAAAATGTAAATTTTATGGTGAAGAATCAACAACAAGTGGGACACAATTGTGAAGTTGAACGAAACTTATTGCTTGTTTTAAACTTTTTTTAAAAAAAATAACTGAAAAGTGTGGCGTGCAATATTATTCACCCCCTTTACTTTCAGTGCAGCAAACTCACTCCAGAAGTTCATTGAGGATCTCTGAATGATCCAATGTTGTCCTAAATGACTGTTGATGATAAATATAAGCCACCTGTGTGTAATCAATTCTCCAAGCACCTGCTCTGTGATAGTCTCAGTGTTCTGTTTAAAGCACAGAGAGCATCATGAAGAGTAAGGAACACAACAGGCAGGTCCCTGATACCTGGAGATGTTTAACCCCTTAAGGACGAAGCCAGATTTGTACTTAATGCCCAGGCCATTTTTTGCAATTTTGACCAGTGTCACTTTATAACTCTGGAACGCTTCAATGGATCCCGGTGATTCTGAGTCTGTTTTTTCGTGACATATTGGGCTTCATGTTAGAGGTAAATTTAGGATGATATTTTTTTATTTTATTTGTGAAAAAATCTGAAATTTGACAAAAAAATTAAAAATTTTGCAAGTTTCAAACTTTTAATTTTTATGACCATAAACCGGAGAGTTATGTCACACAAAATAGTTAATAAATAACATTTCCCACTTGTCTACTTTAGATCAGCGTAATTTTTTAAACAAAATTTTTTGGGGTTAGGAAGTTAGAAGGGTTCAAAGTTCATCAGCAATTTCACATTTTTTCAACAAAATTTACAAAACCATTTTTTTAGGGACCACATCCCATTTGATGTGACTTTGAGAGGCCTGGGTGACAGAAAATACCCAAAAGTGACACCATTCTAAAACCTGCACCCCTCAAGGTACTCAAAACCACATTCAAGAAGTTTATTAACCCTTCAGGTGCTTCACAGGAACTAAAGTAATATGGAATGAAAAAAAATAAAAATTAACATTTTACCTAAAAATGTTACTTTAGCACTAATTTTCTTACTTTTTCAAGAGGTAACACCAAAAATTGGACCTCACACTTTGTTACCCACTTTCTTATGAGCGCGCCGATACCCCACATGTGGTCAGAAACCTTTGTTTGGGTAAATGGGAGAGCTCGGAATGAAAGGAGCAATATTTGAATTTTGGAAAGCAAAGTTGGCTGAAACAGATTGCGGGCACCATGTTGCTTTTACAGATCCCCTAAGGTGCCTAAACAGCAGGAACCCCCCTCAAGTGACCCCATTTTGGAAACTAGACCCCTTAAGGCTTCTATCGAGGGGTATACTGAGCATTTTGGACCCACAGGTACTTCATAGATTTTGATAACGTTGCTTTGTCATATTGAAAATTGTAATTTTTTTCTCAAAAATGTTGCTTTAGCATCAATTCTCTCACTTTTTCAAGAGGTAATTCCAAAAATTTGACCCAAATGTTTGTTACCCACTTTTTTATGAGCGCGGTGATACCTCACATGTGGTCTGAAACCTTTGTTTGGACAAATGGGAGGGCTTGGAACGAAAGGAGCAATATTTGAATTTTGGAAAGGAAATTTGGCTGAAAAAAATTGCGGGCACCATGTTGCATTTGGAGGACCCCTAAGGTACGTAAACAGCAAAAAACCACCACAAGTGACCCCATATTGGAAACTAGGCCTCTCAAGGAATTTATCTAGATGTTTGGTGAGTACCCTGAACCCCCAGGTGCTTCATAGAAGTTTATAACGTTGAGCCATGAAAATAAAAAAATACAATTTTACCACAAAATTGTTACTTCAACCAGGTAGCTTTTTTTTCACAAGGGTAACAGGAAAAAAATCACCATGAAATGTATTCTGCAATTTCTCCTGAGTTTGGTGATATCTTATATGTGGTGGAAATCAACTGTTTGGGCACACGGCAGGTCTTGGAAGGGAAGGAGTGCAATTTGACTGAACATTTGGCTGGAATAATTAGTGGACGCTATGTCGCATTTGGAAAGCCCCTAAAGTGCCTAAACAGTGGAGGCCCCCCACAAGTGACCCCATTCTGGAATCAAGAAACCTCAAGGCTTTTATCTAGGTGTATATTGAGCATTTTGAATCCACGAATACTTCAGAGAATTTGATAAGCTTAGGTTGCCATATTGAAAATTTTCATTTTTTTCACAAAAATGTTTCTTTAGCATCACATTTCTCACTTTTTCAAGAGGCAGCAACAAAACGTGGACCCCACAGGTTGTTATCCAATTTCTTGTGAGCGCAGGGATACCCCATATGTGGCCAAAAACCTCTGTTTGGATATATGGGAGGGCTTGGAATGGAAGGAGCACCATTTGAATTTTGGAAAAGTTGAAATAAATTGCGCGCACCATGTCACATTAGCAGGGCCTCTTGGGTACCTATACATTAGAAACCCCCCACAAGTGACTCCATTTTGGAAACTGGACCCCTCAAGGATTTTATTTAGGAGTATAGTAAGCATTTTGAATCCACAGGTACTTCACAAAAATGTTGCTGTAGCAACAAATTTCTCTCTTTTAGGCTATGTGGCCATGATCCAGCGACACGGCGTCCAGTACATAGTGTCAGCTTTCCTGTAGAGATGTGAGTGTTGTCCACGGGAGAACGCAGCTGCCCATGCCCACGATTTGGGTTCAGGCTGCTGTGGAGCTCTATGCTACCTGCAGAGCACACTCATCTCCGCAGCATAAATTGACATGCTGAGGCTCGGGAAGCTGCGCCACAGGTCGGTTTATGCTGCAGAGAAAAGAAGCACAGTGGGCACGGGATTTCTAAAAATCCTTCAACTGTGCTTCTACTGCACAACGCAGCGTTATAGACGCAGGGAAAACACTCTGCGCCCAAAACGCTGCAAACCCTGATTGTGGGCACATAGCCTAAAATGCTACAATGGATGAATGGATAGATGTCAAACATATATAACGTCCCACCCCCTGCATATTCTAAGCTGGCGCCCTTTAGTGCCTTTCATGTGGCACTAAAGGGTGCCTAGCCTTGTATTTAGCCCAAAAAGAAAAAAAAAAATAATTAAAATAAATGACGTGGGGTCCCCCCTATTTTTGATAGCCAGCTAGGGTAAAGCAGACAGCTGTAGCCTGCAAACCACAGCTGACAACTTCACCTTGGCTGGTGATCAATTTGGAGGGCTCCCCAAGCTGTTTTTTTTTTTTTAATTATTTATAAATAAATAATTAAAAAAAACAAACAAACGTAGGGTCCCCCCAAATTAGATCACCAGTCAAGGTGAAGCTGACAGCTGGGGTCTGGTATTCTCAGGGTGGGAAGAGCCATGGTTATTGGACTATTCCCAGCCTAAAAATAGCAGGCCGCAGCCGCCCCAGAAGTGGCGCATCCATTAGATGCGCCAATCCTGGCGCTTCGCCCCAACTCATCCCGCGCCCTGGTGCGGTGGCAAACGGGGTAATAAATGGGGTTGATACCAGATGTGTAATGTCACCTGGCATCAAGCCCAGCAATTAGTTATGTCACAGCGTCTATTTGATACCAGACATAACTAATTGACAGTAATAATAAAAAAAAATTGACAACAAAAAAAAAAAATATTTGGAAAAACACTCCCCAAAAACATTCCCTCTTTGGCCAATTTATTGAAAAGAAAAAAAAAATCGGGTCCCTGCTGTAATCCATTGTGAAAGTCCCGCGGCGATTCTGGACCTTCTAGAATATGGGGGGCACGTTCAGGGAACGTATCCCCCATTTTCTAGGAGTGCAGACCATCCATTTGAGGAGAGTGGGTGCAAAGAATTTGCACCCACCCTTCCCGGGTCACAGCTGCAGACTCTGTGCAGCAGCAGCAGCAGCCAGCGTCTGAGTCACAGACACAGGAAGCTGACAGCCGCGCTCTGCACATGTGACCGGCGTGCACTGTGAAGGAGGAGGGGGCCGCGGGGGATCAGAGCTAACAGGTACGGGGGACACCGGGGAACACCGGGGTGGGAATAGGGGGTGACCTGGCAGGGCCTGGGGAGCAGGTTTCTGTCGTATGTGTCATAGCACATGCGACAGAAACCATAGGAAAGGGGGAAATGCGGCCGGCGCGCTGCTGTGCGCGCCGGTATGTGCAGCGCCATGTTAGATTTTCGGGAGGAAGGGGGGGTGAGGGGACACTTTGGCGACACTGGGGGACCGGAGAGGACCGGGGGATGAGATTTATCTCCCATCTGACATGTTTGTTTATGCCAGATGGGAGATAAATGATTTTTTACCGGCGCGGTCATTTACTGTAACCTGATCATCGGTATACGGTGTATACCGGTCATCAGGTGAGCGGGGACCGGAAAACCGGCCAGAATCATGATCTCCAGGGTCTCAGCTACCCCCGGCAGCTGAGACCCCAGAAATTTTCTGACTCTGGGGGGCGCTAGACCCTTTTTTCCGACCGCCGTTAAAAAGCGGCGGATTGGAGGAAGTACCCTAATTTGTCGCCGTTAAAAGGCGTATCGGCGGTCGTTAAGGGGTTAAAGCCGGATTTGGTTACAAAAAGATTTCCAAAACTTTAAACATCCCAAAAAGCACTGTGCAAGCAATCATATTGAAATGGAAGGAGTATCATTCCACTGCAAATTTACCAAGACATGGCTGTCTCTCAAAAATTTTATCTCGAACAAGGAGAAGACTGATCAGAGATGCAGCCAAGAGGCCCATGATCACTCTGGATGATCTGCAGAGATCTACAGCTGAGGTGGGAGAGTCTGTCCATAGGACAACAATCAGTCGTACACTGCACAAATCTGGCCTTTATGGAAGAATGGCAGGAAGAAAACCATTTCTCAAAGATATCCATAAAAAGTGTTGTTTAAAGTATGCCACAAGCCACCTGGGAGACAAACATGTGGAAGAAGGTGCTCTGGTCAGATGAAACCAAAATCGAACTTTTTGGGCACAATGCCAAACGATATGTTTGGCGTAAAAGAAACATAGTTCATCACCCTGAGCACACCATCCCCACTGTCAAACATGGTGGTGGCAGCATCATGGTTTGGGCCTGCTTTTCTTCAGCAGGGACAGGGAAGATGGTTAAAATTGATGGGAAGATGGATGGAATCAAATACAGGACCATTCTTGAAGAAAACATGTTGGAGTCTGCAAAAGACCTGAGACTGGGACGGAGATTTGTCTTCCAACAAACAAAGATCCCAAAAATAAAGCAAAATCTACAATATAATGGTTCACAAATAAACGTATCCAGGTGTTAAAATGGCCAAGTCAAAGTCCAGACTTTAATCCAATCAAGAATCTGTGGAAAGAGCTGAAAACTGCTGTTCACAAATGCTCTCCATCCAACCTTACTCAGCTCGAGCTGTTTGCAAAGGAAGAATGGGCAAGAATTTCAGTCTCTCGATGTGCAAAACTGATAGAGACATACCCCAAGCGACTTGCAGCTGTAATCGCAACAAAAGGTGGCGCTACAAAGTATTAACTTAAAGGGGCCAAATAATATTGCACTCCCCAATTTTCAGTTTATTTTTTTTTAAAAGTTTAAAATAACCAATACATTTTGTACAACTTCGCAATTGTGTCCCACTTGTTGTTGATTCTTCACCATAAAATTTATTTGCTTTATCTTTATGTTTGAAGCCTGAAATGTGGGAGAAGGTTGAAAAATTCAAGGGGGCTGAATACTTTTGCAAGACACTGTACAAGGGGGAAATACAGCAACACTATGACCAGACCACATAATGACCAAATAATACCACACACAGGAAACAAATACCACCACACCGGGACATATAATACTACAATAATGATCATGAATTAACACCACAATACTAATAACACTATTATTATCATCAGTGCGGTTTTACACAGGAGCTCTGTATATTGTGTACAGGTAATACAGTGGTCACCAGTGACATTATACACAGGGGCTCTATATATACCGTATTTTTCGCTTTATAAGACGCACTTTTCCTCCCCAAATTTTGGGAGGAAAATGGGGGGTGCGTCTTATAAAGCGGTAGCGGGGGGGGGGGTCCTGTCTGAGGCGATCGGGCGGGTGCCTGTGGCTGCATGCAAGCGGCCGGGTACCTGTACTTGCATGCAGCGGCAGCCGGGTACCCGTGGCTGTGTGCGGGCGGCAGCGGGTGCTGTGTGGGGTCGGCAGCCAGGTACCTGTGCTTGCATGCGGTGGCAGACAGGTACCCACGGCTGTGTGCGGGCGGCAGCCGGGTGCTGTGTGCGAGCGGCAGTCGGGTGCCCGTGCAGGTACCCGGCTGCCGCCCTCACACAGTCACCCATCTGCCGCCCGCACACAGCCATGGGTACCCGGCTGCCACCGCACGCAAGCACAGGTACCCGGCGGCTTGTACGCAGAGTGGGCGGGCAGCCTGCTGGCTGCCACTCTGTGCATGCGGGACGGGCGGCTGTGCAGCTTACCAGTTGTCCGCGGTCCCACTTTCAAATGATGGCGCCGGTGGAGCTCTTGGATGAGAGCTCCATCTGCGCACGCGCTGCTCCGGGAGTCAGCGCGTGCGCAGATGGAGCCCTTGGATGAGAGCTCCATCTGCGCATGCGTCGCTCCGGGCGCCATTACTTGAATCGGGACCGCGGACACACTCCACCACTGAGCCGTCGCCGCCGCTCCCACCACTGAGCCGCCGCCGCCGCCGCTGCCACCACTGAACCGGGACCGCGGACACACGCCACCACTGAGCAGTCCCTGCCGCTGCCACCACTGAGCAGTTGCCGCCGCTCCCACCACTGAGCCGCCGCCGCCGCTGCCACCACTGAACCGGGACCGCGGACACACGCCACCACTGAGCAGTCCCTGCCGCTGCCACCACTGAGCAGTTGCCGCCGCTCCCACCACTGAGCCGCCGCTGCCACCACTGAACCGGGACCGCGGACACACACCACCACTGAGCAGTCCCTGCCGCTGCCACCACTGAGCAGTTACCGCCGCTCCCACCACTGAGCCGTCGCCGCCACTCCCACCACTGAGCCGTCGCCGCCGCTGCCACCACTGAACCGGGACCACGGACACACTCCACCACTGAGCAGTCCCTTCCACCACTGAGCAGTCCCTGCCACCACTGAGCAGTCGCCGCCGCTGCCACCACTGAACCGGGACCGCGGACACTCACTGCACCGGCCTGCTGCACGGCTCACACGCCACGGCTGCTGCCGCCACCACGGACCCCACGGATCCTGCTACCGCGGACGCCACCGCGCCTGCAACCACGGACGCCACGGCACCTGCAACCACGGACCCCGCTGCCACTGACCTGCCGCGCCTGCCAGCACAACCTGTGCCTCCTGTGACCCCGCTTCACCACCACTGCTGCCCCCCTCCGGTAAGAGAACACCGGAGTATAAGACGGACCCCATTTTTATTTTTTTTACCTTTTTTATGTCTAAGTTTGGGGTGCGTCTTATATTCCGGTGCGTCTTATAAAGCGAAAAATACGGTAGTTGATAGTGTGTGTGTGTGTGTGTGTGTGTTCATGTAATACACTGTCTTACCAGTGACGTCTATAGCTGAAGTTATTCATCTTCGCTTTTTTTTTTTTCATCTGGCACTGACCACCATCACTTCTTCCTGCCATGGCTCGACTCTACAGAAGATAACACACAGTCACCTATAGCTGATCACTTCCAGAGCACATGGAAGACAGTATCCTCAAAATGAACTTATATTTCATCAGTAATAATGTCCCCTAAATTGCCCCTACAGTAATTATGCTACACTTGCCACCATAAATCAATATTTCTGTCCCTCATTCTGGTGCCATATATTAATTATATCCCTCATTCTGGCCCCTTTTATTTAATAATGTCTGGGGAAACAAGTAGAATCAAAAGGGGTTGTAAATTGCTTCCTGCACAAATATCCCCCACACACTGCTCCTCTCCAAAATAGCCCCACAAAAGTGCCGCTTTCCATAATGTCCCCCCCAATCTTTCCCTTTCTATAATATCTTCCCCATTCTACATCTCTACATAAATTCACCCCCGCTTCTCATTGTATTATGCCGCCTTTCACAATCCCCTTCATAACTGCCTCATAATGTCCCCATTGCTCCACAATTTCCAATTTCCTTTTTAATTTCCTCCATTTCCCCAATCAATTTGCTCCATAATCTTACCATTGCCCCAAAATGTACCTTATTGACCCATAATGTGCTAATTTGCCTCATAATGTTCCCATTACCCGATAATGCTCCTCATTCCCCCAAAATGTGTCAATTTGCCTCATAATGTCCCAATTACCCCATAATGCTCCTCATTCCCCCAAAATGTGTCAATTTGCCTCATAATGTCCCAATTACCCCATAATGCTTCTCATTACCCCATAATGTGACAATTTGCCTCACAAAGTCCCTATTACCCTATAATGCTTCTCATTCCCCCACAATGTCCCAATTTACTCTACAATGTCCAAATTTACTCTATAATGTCCAGGACTGCCCTATAATGTCCCAATTTGCTTCCTAATGTCCACCATTTACCCAAAATGTCACAGTTTGCTCCATAATGTCCCTCATCGCTCCGCAATGTCCCAATTTACTCTATAATGTCCCCATTTCACCATACTGTCCTAATACACTTCATAATGTCCCTCATTACCCCATAATGTCCCATTGTGTTTTATAATGTCCCCCACTGCCCTATAATGTCCCAATATGCTTCAAATTGTCCCTCACTCACCCATGATGTCCCTCATTTCCCCATAATGTCCCAATTTGTTTCATAATTTCCCCCACTGCCCTATAATGTCCCAATATGCTTCAAATTGTCCCTCACTCACCCATAATGTCCCTCATTGCCCCATAATGTCCCAATTTGTTTTATAACGTCCCCCATTGCCCTATAATGTCCCAATATGCTTCATGATGTCCTCCACTCACTCATAATGTGCCTCATTGCCCCATAATGTGCCCCATAAAAGCCCCCCACTGCACCATAATGTCCCTTGTAAAGTAACACCACTCCTCCCCCACCACAGCCTCCTCATCTAAAATTGTTGTACATGTCCTCTTCGGCTCCTGCTGGAGCGTTAACCTGTGTCTGCATGTCGTCCTCTTCTCTGCAGCTCACTGATGACGGCATGTCGGTGCGGTGCTGAGGAGCCCTCCAGCCATAGTACAGTTAAAAATGCTATAATGTATTTAAAAAAATTAACATCCTCAAGTACATCCAATCTTGTATAGTGATCAACAAAAGGGTAACAATGTTTTGAAGTTTTTAATTTCAGGCTCCATATCTCACCATTCACTACAGCTTTGAGCGTGAGACTACCTTCATTTTATAGACAATCCTCTTGACTATCTCATACATAAATTTGACTTGCAATTATGTTGCATAAGATTAGTTATGCAGATTCTTGTCATGTCACTGCATTGTTATCGTTTTGCTCCTAAAAATCTAAATTTTAATTTTTATTGTTTTGTTAATATTTTGGCATTCAACACCACCTGAATTCTTCTGAGCTTGCTCTCAATCAGATTCAAGCATGTCTTGACCAAAATATGATCCTGGGTCTCTTCTACTGGGTTGAGGTCTGGGGACTGTGGGGGCCAATCCAGCATCTCTACTTTGTCATTGAACAATTTATTTTCCAATCTCGACAAATACTTCAGGTTGTTGTCCTGCTGGAACACAATGTCGACCTTTTCATACCCATAGTACTTGAGTTTACAAAGTAACTCGTCTTGTAGGATTCTCACATATAGCTTAGCATTGAAACCACCATTAATCCTGGTCAAGCATCTAATGCCTTTGGCTTTGAAACAACCTCATATCATCAGCTTCCACACAGAACAGTCAGTGCCAAATGCGCAGGCGCGAGTTGGCTGGCGACTGCGCATGTGTGTTATCGGCGTCCGTGCTTTACTTTGAACAAACAGCCGCATACTGCCTCACTGGATTCATCCTTCCCCTGAGACGTCCGCACCAGACTTAAGTAATTACCACTAATTATCTCCCTATATATATTGGCCTATGGTTGTTGGTTACTCCACCTTTTCCTGACGAAGTTGCTCTGCAGCGTAACGCGTGTGGCTTCTCCTGACAGCCCCCCCACCAGCTGTGCCACCCTGCAGCATCCAGCCTGACCCCTGACTGTTCTTTGGGCCATTTGGATGGCTCAGTCTATATTTTCTTGCTGGTACCGGTTTCCTCCTTTTCCTGCCAGGTGCTTTTGACCAAATTGTGGTATTATCGTCCCTCTTTCCACCTATTACTGTCCTACTGTGGCTATTGCACTGGCCTCTTGCTTATTAGAATTCTACTATTGGGTAGACTCTGTATACATTATTTAGGATTTGGATCAGCATTCTGCAATCCCCTGTGTTTATACCACTGGGTCTCTATCCTCAGGGATACTGCGGGTTATATGGGCTTTATTGTTATTTATTTACCATTTATTTATCTGTGATTGGGTATGTTTTAATGGCAGAGATTGTAATTTTTGTGTTTTTTACATGCTGTGGGGCTGTCTGTATAGTCACATCCTTTTTTAAATGTTTTTAATCATGTGGTGTTGTTATCAATAAAGCTATTATTGTTTGCTATTATCGGTGTGCATATCTCCTTGTGTATGAGCTTTTCCTCCTCTTTGACAACACAGTGACATGAGAAGAATCTCCATAACTAATCATGTGCTAAATATTTGCAAGTCAAATTTATGTATGAGATACCCAAGATGATTGTCTATAAAATGATAGTAGTCTGACGCGCAAACTGTAGTGGATGGTGAGATATGGAGCCTGAAAGTCAAATGTTTAAAACATTGTTACTCTTTTGCTTGTTACAGTATATCGATTACCTAAGCATTTCAGACTGCAGCCCAGTGCTTATTTGTGGAAAATACCAATAAAAATCTGTCCCTTGTATAAATATGGAATATTACTCTCATTAGAAAGAAGGAGGATCTGATTAATTACAAACATTTGTGAGGTGATGCTTAAATAGGATCACCTTTTGCTGCATTTACTCCTGAAAGTTTTTGGTTGATGTCTCCATCAGCTTTACACATCTAGAGGATGATGTTTTTGCCCGTTCTTCTTTGCAAAATATCGCTATCTCAGTGAGATTGGATGGAGGTGTCTGTGAAGAGCAATTTTTAAGTCTTCTCACAGATTCTGGGGCTTAAGTCTGGACTGTGACTGGGACATTCACACACATGAATATGCTTTCATCTAAACCATCCACTGTAGCTCTGGCTGTAATGACTATAGCTTGGCTCTGATCGGGTTAAGTCAGCTGGGAGAGGTTAGTTCATTCGTGCCTCGGTCCAGGACTCTCGCAGCTTTATTATTGTGTGGATACCTCCAGAACTCCGCCAGTAATAGATCTGCTCTGCAGCGTGCGATCTGGTTCTTGTGAGTTACTCTGATCTGTCCCGCTACCTGCCTACCTCTCCCTGAACTTCATTCCCCTAGTTTTGTTCTCCCATCCTGTCTACCTGACCCCAGTTCTGTTTTGTCTCTCGGCCTCCAACCCCTACTCTGTACTTACCTGATCTCCTGGCCTCCGACCTCGGTTACGTTCCCTGACTATGGCTCTCTTCCCCTTTGGCTCCTGACGTAACTCCTTGGCTTCCGACCCCCTTGCTTCCATTTGACTACAGCTTGCTCACCCCCTTGGTTATATGTGACATTCTGGTTTTGACTTTTTCTTGTTTGACTATTCTCACACTTGTGCTAGTGACCTCTTGTAGGCTTTTTGTCTTACTGCACTTAGAAGTTTGACCTCTACATCCCTGCGCCCATAAGTGGAAGCTTGACACTGGCATTATGTTTAGGGACATACTGCCGAAAGGTGAACTTTGCCATAATCGCATGTCTTTAGCAACCTCTATCCGGGGTATGTATACTTTTTCAAGGCACTGTATAATTAATCTATATCAGATTAAAAATAAACTGATATAATCTACCAATGTTGTAGGGAAAAAAATCGCTACTCAAAACACTTGGAAAAATTTATTTTGTCCGGCGGGAAAAATAATAGGGCAAATATATGAAAATAATTAAGATCCATGGGAGTAGCAACATAAACTTGAGCAAATTCCACTGCAATTTATTTGTCATAAAATATTGAAGCAATAATAAAATGCATGAATAAAACTTTTGCAATTTATATGAATAAACATGAATCTCTATTGTATTTTTCTATTCGGATTTTTTATAAATTAAGAAAGCAATTGCAGAGCAAATATATGAATATTGAAGCACTCCGTAAAACCATGGTTTGCTACCGATTATACCGCTGTTCATAATGAAAATATTGATAGGACAAATTTATAGGACTTAGCGTTGTTTATATGAAAACAAACAAATATAGTTTTATGCGGATTGTGCTGTGGGTAATTTACCCTGCGTGATTTGAAACAATAATGAAAATTAAACAGAAACCATGTAAACGACAATGTAATTTTGATATAAGACATATATTATAATGAGAAAACAAAAATCACCATTAATTATTAGTGAAGCGTAACCCCTCTTTTGAGAGTCATGCCCGTAGGGAACAGAGTTTGTAAATTCAAAATCCAGAATGTTTCTCTGATTATAAGGAGGTGTTGAAAATCACTTCCACTTATCAGTTTTGGAAATTTTTTAATACCAAAAAACTTGGCTGTATTTTGTGCTCTTTCAATGATACTTTATAGAATGTTTGGCAGCATTCCAAGGTCAACATTGTTTTGTGTCCTATACCATTAATGTGTTACCGAATATTTTTTTCTAATTTTACACCAAACATACATGATATTGTACTCTGAACATATGATGACATAAACCACATGTATAGTTACATAGGTTGAAAAAAATACCTACGCTCTTCAAGTCCAACCTTCCTCCACCAATTATACATTTTTTGTCACAAATACTCTATAACTGACAGTGTTGTGTGTACTTAGGAAATCATCCAGCCCTTTTTCTTAAAATCTGTTGTGGTGTCTGCCATTGCAGTAGGGAATTCCACAGTCTGACAGCTCTAACTGTAAAGAACCCTTTCCTATTTAGCTGCTGGTATCGCCTTTCTTGAACCCTTATTGAGTGCCTCCTAGTCCTTAGTAAGGTGTTTGTGTGGCGCCCTGGCAAAACCAGGTAGTCACACAGTTTAGGCCCCCGCACAACACCGCTCCCACACAGGGTTAAATCAGCCGACAAAACCCTAGTCACCCCCCCAGGGAAGGACAGGCACACCAGTGGGCGGGACCAGTTGGAAAGAAAACACCCTCCTAGGGGTCTGGAGAGCCCGGGGCGGGAAAACAAGCAGTTGAAGTTTAAGTCTGGTCTGAGTTGGAGTGAGGGAGACAAGCTGACAGGTGTCAGGGTCGGAGCCCTGACACATTGGCTAGGTGGCAGACGGTGGTCACCGCCAGCAGGAGACGGGAAGATGGCTCGGCAGATCCGAGGTGGATCGGGGCAGGGTTGTAACCCGCCGGTACTGACACCGGAGAACCGACCCGGAAACCATGCACAAAAGGGGGTACTCGGACCCTGAAGCCAGGACTGGCACCGACGGCCTAGCTAATTAACCGATTGAGGGCAGGATTCCAGGTCCTGTCCCAACCTAAGTCCTGAAAAGTAGAAAACCACCCACAGAGAGGGATAGGGCATCCGCCAGGGCCCGGTAGATCCCACGGGTCAGCGTCTGATGGGCACGGCTCCCAACCAGAGGACCGGGAGCGGACTCCTGCGTTACACACTAGGAAGACTACACAAGAACACACAAAGTGCAGAGGAAAGGGGCCTTGACCACCAGCCCTTGTGTGGGACCAGATACACCCGTCTGCGGCAGCCGGCCACCATCACCTTGGTTTACCAAAAGACTTGTGTGATTGATTCAACAGTGAGTAACTTTCCCAGCCTGGCCGGGTGCGCCGGCCCCTGCCGTTACCATCCCCTGCATAGAGACATTGGGCCCCAGGGCATCTATCCCTACCCACGGAGGGGTTAACATCCTGCTACCAGCCCATCACCCCCGGGAGCCCCACAGCAGCAGCGGTGGTGCTACATCTCACCACACACCGTAGGTGGTGTCACAGACAGTTTTTAACCAACCCCGTACAAATACGTCCCCCTTTTATTCGAAGTGTCCGCGTGACCTCCGGGTCCGGTAGAGTCCCTCGAGCCATACCACAGATACGGATCAGAGCAGCACAGCTGCTGGCATGGGAGTGGCACATTTGCAAGGAGTAAGTCATGTGCTAGTCCTTTGTATGGACCCCACAAGTATTCACACATATAAATGAGATCTTCTCTAAGATGTCCAACTTTTCCAACCTCTCATCATATGGGAGGCCTTCCATTCCTTACGATAATTTAATTTCCCGCGTTTGAACTGACTCTAACTTCTGAATATCTAGACAAAAAGCTCACGGCACTCACCAAACTGCAATGTGAACAGGTGCATAACTGAACATGACAGAAAATGACAAAAAAAGAGACAGTTGCACTCTGAAATGCTAAAGCATGCAAACCATAAATGTAAGAATATAGACATGCATTACTGCTAAAGGAAGTCTAAGAAAAAATTAGATATTTAGCATACAAAAACTGCCTTTTTATAGCTGCCCAGTCACCATGTCATGGCATATCTCGTAACTGGGTACCTACTCTATACTGAAGTGTCTCTCTGGGTTTAAAAACCTCTTGTGTATGGGAAAGTAGGAACCTGCTATATAGGATAAGATTACCTGTGGCTAGTGGTGGAGGGTTGCACAGTCAGAAGGTATGATCCCCATTAATCTAGAGAAAAAGCTGACAGCACTCCCAAAACTGAGTAGGTACCCAGTTACGAGAGATGCCGTGATGTGGCGACTGGGCAGAAATAAAAATGACCGTTTTTGTATGCTAAATATCTAATTTTTTCTTAGATTTCCTTTAGCAGTAATTCATATCTATACTCTTACATTCATGGTTTTCATGCTTTAGCAGTTCAGAGTGCACTGTCTATTTTTTCTAACCGGAATAACCATTTTTAAAATGTGGAGCCCAAAACTGGATCCCATATTCTAGATGTGGCCTTACAAGTGTTTATGGCACTAGTCTACTACAATTACACTTGATACATTAGTACCCCCAATGTTATGCATTTGATGACATGGGGAGGGTGTGCACTGGTGGTTTTTAAGATGGTATAGTATTCGGGAACACAAAAGTGGTATATGAAGTCCATCAGAATGTTGAATTTTGAATACTGCCAAACATTTTATAACTTATCCTTCAAAAAGCACATAAAAACTTCCAAGTTTTTGGCACAGAAAAATTACCCAAACTGATAAGAGGAGGTGATTTTCAGCACCTCCTTAAAACCAGAGAAACTTTCTGGATTTTGAATTTACAAACTCGGTTTTCTACAGGCATGAATCTCAAAGGAGGTGTTATGTTTTACTATTAATGGTGATTTATTTTTTTTTTGTTCCTTTTTCCCCTCATTATAATATATGTTATATCAAATTGCATCCTTGTTTACATGATTTGTGTTATTTTTCATCTGTTTATTTTATTATTGTTTTAAATAATGTAATATAAATTATATGCACGACAATCACATACAACTACAGTATATTTATGTTTGTTTTCATATGAATAGCGCTAAATCCTATAAATTTGTTCTATCGATATTTTTATTATGCAAATGAATAATACATCGTATAAACGGTATAAACAAAACATGATTTTATGGAGTGCTTCAATTTTCACATTTTTTTTCTGCAATTGCAGAATTTATAAAAAATAAAATTACAAATAGTATTGGCACCCCTGCAATTCTGTCAGATAATACTCAGTTTCTTCTTGAAAATGATTGCAATCACAAATTCTTTGGTATTATTATCTTCATTTATTTTGCTTGCAATGAAAAAACACAAAAAAGAATGAAACAAAAATCAAATCATTGATCTTTTCACACAAAACTCCAAACATGGGCCAGACAAAAGTATTGGCACCCTAAGGCGGGCTTTGCACACTGCGACATCGCAGCCCGATGCTGCGATGCCGAGTGCGATAGTGCCCGCCCCCGTCGCAGCAGCGATATGTGGTGATAGCTGGCGTAGCGAAAGTTATCGCTACGCCAGCTTCACACACACACTCACCTGCCGTGCGACGTCCCTGTGGCCGGCGACCCGCCTCCTTGTTAAGGGGGCGGGTCGTGCGGCGTCACTGCGACGTCACACGGCAGGCGGCCAATCAGAGCGGAGGGGCGGAGATGAGCAGGATGTAAACATCCTGCCCATCTCTTTCCTTCCGCATATCCTACGGAAGCCGCAGTGAGGCCGGTAGGAGATGTTCCTCGCTCCTGCGGCTTCACACACAGCGATGTGTGCTGCCGCAGGAGCGAGGAACAACATCGGACCGTCGCGTCAGCGTAATCATGGATTACGCCGACGCTGCACCGATGATACGATAACGACGCTTTTGCGCTCGTTAATCGTATCATCTAGGCTTTACACACTGCGATGTCGCATGCGATGCCGGAAGTGCGTCATTTTCAATTTGACCCCACCGACATCGCACCTGCGATGTCGCAGTGTGCAAAGCCCGCCTTAGCCTAATACTTGGTTGCACAACCTTTAGCCAAAATAACTGCAAACAACCGCTTCCGGTAACTATCAATGAGTTTCTTACAATGCTCTGCTGGAATTTTAGACCATTCTTCTTTGGCAAACTGCTCCAGGTCCCTGAGATTTGAAGGGTGCCTTTTCCAAACTGCCATTTTGAGATCTCTCCACAGGTGTTCTATGGGATTCAGGTCTGGACTCATTGCTGGCCACTTTAGTAGTCTCCAGTGCTTTCTATCAAACCATTTTCTAGTGCTTTTTGAAGTGTGTTTTGGGTCATTGTCTTGCTGGAAGACCTATGACCTCTGAGGAAGACCCAGCTTATTCACACTGGGCCCTACATTATGCTGCAAAATTTGTTGGTAGTCTTCAGACTTCATAATACCATGCACACGGTCAAGCAGTCCAGTGCCAGAGGCAGCAAAGCAACCCCAAAACATCAGGGAACCTCCGCCATGTTTGACTGTAGGGACCGTGTTCTTTTCTTTGAATGCCTCTTTTTTTTTCCTGTAAACTCTATGTTGATGGCTTTTCCCAAAAAGCTCTACTTTTGTCTCATCTGACCAGAGATCATTCTTCCAAAACGTTTTAGGCTTTCTCAGGTAAGTTTTGGCAAACTCCAGCTTGGCTTTATTATGTCTCGGGGTAAGAAGTGGGGTCTTCCTTGGTATCCTACCATACAGTCCCTTTTCATTCAGACGCCGACGAATAGTACGGGTAGACACTGCTGTACCCTCGGACTGCAGGGCAGCTTGAACTTGTTTGGATGTTAGTGGAGGTTCTTTATCCACCATCCGCACAAACTTGCATTGAAATCTCTCGTCAATTCTTCTTTTCCTTCCACATCTAGGGAGGTTAGCCACAGTGCTCAACTTCTTGATGACACTGCGCACTGTAGATACAGGAACTTTCAGGTCTTTGGAGATGGATTTGTAGCCTTGAGATTGCTCATGCTTCCTCACAATTTGGATTCTCAAGTCCTCAGACAGTTCTTTGGTCTTCTTTCTTTTCTCCATGCTCAATGTGGTACACACAAGGACACAGGACAGAGGTTGAGTCAACTTTAATCCATGTCAAATGGCTGCAAGTGTGATTTAGTTATTGCCAACACCTGTTAGGTGCCACAGGTAAGTTACAGGTGCTGTTAATTACACAAATTAGAGAAGCATCACATGATTTTTCAAACAGTGCCAATACTTTCTACTGTCCACCCCCTTTTTTATGTTTGGTATGCAATTATATCCAATTTTGCTTTATGACAATTTTTTTTTTCATTGAAGACAAATTAAATGAAGATAATAATACCAAAGAATTTGTGATTGCAATCATTTTCAAGAAGAAACTGAGTATTATCTGACAGAATTGCAGGGGTGCCAATACTTTTGGCCAGCACTGTATATAAAGTTATGTTAGTTTATTTAAATTACAATAGTTTTATTCATTTATGTTATTATCGCTTTAATATTTTATGACAAATTACAGTGGAATTTGCTCAAGGTTATGTTGTTGCTCACATGGATCTCGATAATACTTGTTCCTGCAGTGCATAGTATTTTTTTTCCAAGAGTTTTCAGCATGTTTCAGTAGCCATATTCTCCCTACTACATCAGTTGAATATCAGTTTATTTTTAATCTGTTATAAATTAATTTAATGTCCAGTTTCTTGTAATTGGTATATTAATTTGTATTATTTTTCTGTTTTTAATGCATAGTTTTGTTTTAATTTTCATGTCAATGTGTCGTGTTCCCTGAAGTTTATTACTCCACTTTAAATTAAAGCATTTAGAACCATATTCTTTAAACACCACTTCAGTCAATTAGAACATCCATCCTGCAAATGGAGCAGTGTTCCTTATTTAAACAGGAGACAGATTTTTATTGGATAAGAATTGAGCTGCAGTCTCAAACGCGTAGGAAAAAAATATGCAATATTCAATGTACTTGAGGATGTACATTTTTAACTTTTTGGAATAAAGATTACTATTTTTATCTGCATTATGGCTAGAGGACCCTTTACCTTGATCTTTGTTATGGTACATTGAAGAGGAGTGGTTCCTTCCGTGCTGAGGATTGTAGCTCCCTCACTCAGGATGAATTGGATTCTATGTTACATTTGCAAAAAACACAGTTCAAGTAATCTCATCTCAGCTCATGCACACAGAGCACCCTCCTGCAATATATCTCTCCTCTCATCCCCTCTATAAACATCCATTCAGTATATCATTCCTTTTTGTCCCCTTTATATGTAGCCCATCTTGGAGTATACTGTATCTCGCCTTTCTATCTCCTCTATATATAGCTTTTCCTGTAGTATATCTGCCCTCTCAGCCCCTCTATATACAGTCCATTCTGCAGTATATAATTCCTTTCTGTTCCCTTTATATGTAGTCCATGTTTCAGTAATCTCTCCTGTCTATCCCCTCTGTATATAGCTTTTCCTGCAGCATATCTCTATTCTCAGACCCTCTATCCACAGCCCATCCTGCAGTATATCATTCCTTTCCGTCCTCTTCATATGTAGCTCATCTTGCAGTACATCTCTCCTCTCTATCCCAGTATATCTCTCCTCTCAGCCCTCTATATACCGCCCATCCTGCAGTATATCATTCCTTTCTGTTCCCTTTATATGTAGCCCATCTTGCAATATATCTCTCCTTTCTATCCCCTCTACATATAGCTTATCCTGAAGTATATTGGTATATATCTTGAAGTATATTGGTCCTATCAGCCCTCTATATACAGCCCATCCTGCAGGATATCATTCCTTTCTGTTCCCTTTATATGTAGCCCATGTTTCAGTATATCTCTCCTTTCTATCCCCTCGATATATCTTTTCTTGCAGTATATCTCTCCTCTAGGCCCTCTGCATACAGCCATATCCTGTAGTTATATCTAATTACCAGCACATACGCACGCACGCTGCTACTTCTTTATCTGTCACAGTAGAAGCTCAATTCTAGACACAACCCAGATTACAGCTATTTTGGCAGGATGTCAGCTGAGAGAGACTGCACTGCACAGTATAAACCGTGGCCCCTTGAAATGCAAAACCTTTGCAATGTCAACGGAAGGTCGATCACCCAGTGGTTGCGATGGGGAGTGCAGTCTGTCAAAAATGTTGCTATCATATTATCATAATGCAGTGAACATGTCTTGCAAGAAACCGGAGTAAATAAAAAAAAAAAAAAAAGGTAATGGTGCAAACATCTGCACCAGCAGTAAGACCTCTAAATTCTTTCATTCTTGAACCTACATTCAGCCCAACCCCTTTTCCAGACTATTTTGCAGGAATGGCTAATACGGATAATGATGCACACTTGCTTTTCACACCCAACCCACTCAACCAAAATTACATTTACTCGTGTGTAGAATTATTAGACAAGTTGCATTTTAAGGGGGCTTTACACGCAACGACATCGCTAACGAGATGTCGTTGGGGGTCACGGATGCACATCCGGCCTTGTTAGCAACGTCGTTGCGTGTGAAACACAGGAACGACCGTTAACGATCAAAATTACTCACCTAATCGTTGATCATTGACACGTCATTCTAATCCCAAATATCGTTGCAGGACGCAGGTTGTTAGTCATTCCTGCTGCAGCACACATCGCTATGTGTGACACTGCAGGAACAAGGAACCTGCGGCCGCCAGCAATGAGGAAGGAAGGAGGTGGGCGGGATATTCCGGCCGCTCATCTCCACCCCTCCGCTTCTATTGGGCGGCCACTTAGTGACGCTGCTGTGACGTTGAACAAACCGGCCCCTTAGAAAGGAGGCGGTTTGCTGGCAACAGCGACGTCGCTAGGCAGGTAAGTCCATGTGACGGGGACTAACAGTGTTGTGCACCACGGGCAGCGATTTGCCCGTGACGCACAACCGACGGGGGTTGCTGCTATCACCAGCGACATCGCTAGCAATGTCGCTGTGTGTAAAGCCCACTTTAGAGGATGTTTTTTATTATTGATCAACAACTATGTTCTCAATCAACCCAAAGGACTTATAAATATCAAAGCTTAATATTTTTGGAAGTTGTAGTGGTTTTTTTTTAGATTTGGCTATCTTAGGAGGATATCTGTTTGTGCAGGTAACTATTACTGTGCAGAATTATTAGGCAACTTAATAAAAACCAAATATATTCCCATCTCACTTGTTTATTTTCACCAGGTAAACCAATATAACTGCACAACATTTAGAAATAAACATTTCTGACATGCAAAAACAAAACCCCAAAAATTTGTGACCAATATAGCCACCTTTCTTTATGATGACACTCAACAGCTTACCATCCATAGATTCTGTCATTGCTTGATCTGTTACGATCAACATTGCGTGCAGCAGCCACCACAGCCTCCCAGACACTGTTCCGAGAGGTGTACTGTTTTCCCTCCCTGTAGATCTCACAATTTATGAGGGACCACAGATTTTCTATGAGGTTCAGATCAGGTGAACAAGGGGACCATGTCATTATTTTTTCATCTTTTAGATCTTTACTGGCCAGCCACACTGTGGAGTAGTTGGATGCATGTGATGAAGCATTGTCCTGCATGAAAATCATGTTTTTCTTGAACGATACTGACTTCTTCCTGTACCACTGCTTGAAGAAGTTGTCTTCCTCAAACTGGCAGTAGGTCTGGGAGTTTAGCTTCACATCCTCAACCCGAAAAGGTCCCACAAGTTCATCTTTGAGGATACCAGCCCATACCAGTACCCCATCTCCACCTTGCTGGCGTCTGAGTCAGAGTGGAGCTCTCTGGCCTTTACTGATCCAGCCTCTGGCCCATCAAGAGTCACTCTCATTTCATCAGTCCATAAAACCTTTGAAAAATCAGTCTTAAGATATTTCTTGGCCCAGTCTTGACGTTTTATCTTATGTTTCTTGTTCAAAGGTGGTCGTTTTTCACCCTTCCTTACCTTGGCCTTGAAACACTTGATTGTTCGGTGATCACGCTTCAAAAGTTTGGTAATTTTAAGACTGCTGCATCCCTCTGCAAGACATCTCACAATTTCGGACTTTTCAAAGCTCGTCAATTCTATCTTCTGACTCATTTTGCCAAAGGAAAGGAAGTTGCCTAATAATTAAGCACACCTTATATAGGGTGTTGATGTCATTACACCGCACCCCTCCTCATTACAGACATGCACATCACCTGATTTACTTAATAGGTAGTTGGATCTCAAGCCTATACAGCTTGGACTAGGACAACATGTATAAAAAGTATCATGTGATCAAAATACTCAGTTGCTTAATAATTCTTCATACAGTGTATGTCTACACAATTAAAAGGAAGCCATCATTGGAAAATGACCTATTATTTAAATCAGGTGTTAAATGTTTTATTTATTTTCTCAATGTTTATATTTTGTTTTACAATCTGTATTAAGAAAATAGAAATCCTGCAATTTCACACAGCCAACGGGTCTATTTTAGACTCGTACGTCCCATTTCATCATTTGCAGGGGTTTTTTTTGTCCCTTTCTTTTTTTGCCTTATGGTAGTAGTTGCTGTTTTTGGTGCCAAATTCTTCAAAAATTATACATATGATTCATGAATTTGGCACAAAATCAAAAATGGGATTTTGTTTCCCCTCTCTTGAACTGTTTATGTGACTTTTTGGCACCAAAGTCACATATTTTGCAAAATGGCTCAAAAATTGTCCCAAAATACTGACATACTGAAAAATAAACCGGGGGTGAATGGGAGTGGAGTTGTGCCATCTTTTTTAAAAGGAATTGCTGAATCAGGTGAAAACACCTGGAATTACTAAACTCCCACCTAGGAGAAAAGAATAAAAAAACACAAGCGAGTCCGCATAAAATAGGCTTCATAAAAGGCACAAATAGAAGAATGAATTTGGTGCAAACAAAAAAAGGTGCAAAACACACTAACATAGACAAAAAATTGGGGAGCAAAGGCAATGATGAATCAGCACAATACCTCCTGTTGGTTTTTTTGTTTATTTTTACAGAATACATTTTAGCTGCCTTATTACAAAGTCAAGTAACACTTCTATACACAGCTGATGACACTGGAAACACCATTTTTTTTAATGGTCTTCAACTTGATCTCGAGCCATGGTGCCTTGATGGATGAAAATTCTGCAGATAAATCGATCTTGTGCAAGCCTAGATAGGTCCACCAGGGTCTTCTCCACTGTTATCTTGTTAGTATTAAGCCATCGGATTGCTGGTCTTCCTCTTCACCTTGTTCCCTCTATTTTTCCAACTATGTCCTTCTCCAGTGATTGCTCTCTTTGTATGATGTTGTCATGCGATGTTCTGTTCCACAATTGCAGAGTGCCACTGCGGTGTAAGACTCTATTGCCATTGACATTGTAGCATCTGACAGGCAACCTGAGGTCTCCTAGTTGCTCAGCCTGAGCTGGGCGTCGGTTGATTCATTTCCATTCCCCATCAGCTCTGCAGGAGTTAATTCTTGTGGATTTGTGTGCATCTCCTAGGAACAGATTGCAACCCACAGCTGTCTCTTTCCTATTTAAGGTTCTGAGCCGATAATTGCTTCAGCATAACTCCAGGGATTCCAGTCTTAGTGGTGATCCAGTCTTTGGTGATCTGTAGTTGCTATTTTGAGTGGTGTGGAAGTTCCCCTGTTGTGCATTTACTTCCTTTATCTTTATTCCCCTGTACATGTTTAGTCTATCCTTTGTGTTTGAGTGCAGTGTGTATAAGGTATCGTTCTCCCTTGATTGTGTCATTTTTGTGGGTGTTTGATATTGTGTTTCTGGCCCGCCCCAAAGGGGAGTAAGATCAAGGCTCAGACTGGAGTCAGAGTTACGCTGGGGGCTCAGACCTCTCTACAATTATGTGTACCCCTGAGATAAGGGACAGCACAGGGTCTAGGAGCCCCTGTTCTGTAATTTCTTACCCTGTGATAGATGTGTCCGAAGTTGGCAAGTGATTCATATAAAAAAATGCGCTCAAGAGATTGAACAGAATTAAACCACAATTTTATTTAAACCATTAAAATTGATGGACAGGTCTACAGCAGAGAAATAATCAAAAAAAGAGGATGCACAGTAAATCAACCAGGTAGGTAAATTTACTTTATGAATTTTTATAACCAAAGATGGTAAGTATCCAACAAAAAAGTATCTTACTGAATATAAATTAATGGAGCATCTTTAGATAAATACCGATAAATACATAGGACAGATCTTATATACTGTAATTAGTATATAAATTAAATGGTATTAAATAGTGTAGAAAATGTTTTTATGTAAAGAAGTCATATGGGGGGTGAAAAGTCAATCCAGGTGCTACAAAGGGAATGTGTAGAGCAATGGGTCCACAAGGAACTGAAATTATATTAGTAGTAAAGTCAAGCTACATAGCAGTAGATTGACAGTGAGGGCAGTCAGGGAGTGGAACAGGCTGCCACGGGAGGTGGTGAGCTCTCCATCAATGGAAATCTTCAAGTGGAGCTGGATAAATATATAGCTGGAATGATTTAGGAAAGCCTGAACTCGCAGGGGGTAGGACCCAATGGCCCTTGAGGTCCCTTCCAACTCTACCATTTTTAGTTACATAGTTACTTAGGTTGAAAAAAGACCTAGGTCCATCTAGTTCAACCTTCATCCACCAGTTCTACATTTGGTCACTAAGTCATTTATAACCAACAATGTTGTGTGTACTGAGGAAATCATCCAGCCCTTTTTTAAAAACTGTTATAGTATCTGCCATTACTACCTCTTGTGGTAGGGCATTCCACAGTCTGACTGCTCTAACTGTAAAGAACCCTTTCCTATTTAGCTGTCGGAATCACTTTTCTTCCACTCGCAGTGAGTGCCCCTTGGTCCTTAGTATTGTCTTTGGAAGAAATAAGTCATGTGCCAGTCCTTTATATTGACCACACATGTATTAATACATATAAATGAGATCTCCTCTGAGACGTCTTTTTTCTAAGCTAAACATATCTAACTTTGTCATCCTCTCATCATATGGGAGGCCTCCATCCCTTGTAGTAGTCTAGTTGCCCGCCTTTGAACTGACTCTAACTTCTGAATGTCCTTTTTAAAATGTGGAGCCCAAAACTGGATCCCATATTACAGATGTGGCCTTACAAGTGATTTATAGAGGGGTAACAATACGTTGGGATCACGGGATCTAATCTCTCTTTTTATACACCCTAAAATCTTGTTTGCTTTAGCAGCTGCTGCTTGACATTGAGTGCTGCTGCTCAGCTTATTTCTAATGAGAATACCCAAGTTCTTCTCCTGTTCTGTAGTCCCGAGTTTACTTCCATTTATTGTATATGCAGTTATAGGATTACTCCGTCCTAGGTGCATTACTTTACATTTATCAACATTAAATCTCATTAGCCAAGTATCTGCACATTCTGACATCTTATCTAGATCTTTTTGTAATATTGTACTATCAAGGTCAGTTTTTAATATCCTACATAGTTTGGTGTCATCAGCAAAGACTGACACTTTACTATCAATCCCATCCACAAGGTCATTAATAAAGAGATTACTCTATGATTCAGGATCTTTAGTATGGGTTTGCTGCACACTATCCCCTATGAACCACCAAAACTGACTAACACCATAATTACTTATAATCTAACCCAAACGATAATTTTATCAGTGACCCATACCTAATAATAAGGTGCTGTGCCCTCCACAAGACCTTATTATCAGGTATGGGTCACTCGAGTGCATCTTTTTATATGAATCAATTAGCTTGTGCTGGCTATTTGTTCATATGCAATTTGTTTTGGCAATTTGCCATTAATTTAAATCCAATTTAGATAGCAATTTCTTGATAAAAAGAAGTTGGCAAGTGGTAGCTTGGTAATTGGTCCCTTGACAGCTGCCCCTCCCTTTAAAATGACCGTTGCACTTGCTTATTAGATGCTTCAATACAAAAAAATAGCTTCTGAATTAGTTTAATGCTGCTAATGAACATGTGGATTTCCGGAAAAAAAAAGATATGAGTGGAGAATATTTACAGTGATGATTGTGAACATTCTAATTTTTTTTTAATAAAAATTGTGATATGAAAAATGAAAAGTATGACCAAAATGAATAAAACAATATGGATAACATAAAGCTTGACTTAAACAGTAACCCATTTTCTGAAGGCTCATTCCCTTTAACAGGTGATCTGACCATTCTTGTGTACAAGGCCTATAATGGAAGTACTTTTCTTTCCGATAAACAGTGAAATCCGTGTAATAAATGAAAATTGTAGCCATTCTGGTCATTAAGTCATCAGATGCACTGCACAAAAAGAAGCCAACAAAATGTCCTTCACTAATAATTTCATGATGTTTGTACTATAAATTTCCAAAACAAATGAACTCATTGATTCCTAATAGGGATTTGTGCAGGTCATGTTGTTCCTTACTAAATATCAAGCTCATTACTGCCGTCCACATTTTTAGACAGCACAACAAGCAGATGTCCGGATGTCTGTGCTTCTGGTTATTGCATGTTATTTTGTTGATCTGTGTATTTATATTATTCATTATTGTGTTTTTTTCCTCCCTTTTTGGTCTCCTTTGTACAGAACGGTCAAGCAGTATAAGCAGTAATCAATTTGAGAATGGAGACGGCTGTTATCTCCAAAAGTCAAAAAGGAAGAAAAAAGTAGAAATGCGTCAGCTGTCCTCACACCACAACAGCACTAAGATCGAAAGAGTCCGCAGCAACAGCTCCGCCGCCAACCTGATGGCCAAGAAAAGAGTTATCCGCATGTTGATCGTCATCGTCATCCTGTTCTTCATCTGTTGGACTCCTATTTTCAGTGTCAACGCCTGGAGAGCCTTCGACGCTACCACTGCAGGAATCCTCCTCACTGGAGCACCCATCTCTTTTATCCACCTGCTTTCCTACACCTCAGCTTGTGTCAATCCAATTATTTACTGCTTCATGAACAAGCGATTTCGGCTTGGATTCTTGGCTACCTTCAGTTGCTGCCCTGGAAAAGATGTGCAGAACAGAGGGATGATGCCTGGAGTAGGAGAAGAAGATGGCAGGACCACTGGGGCATCATTATCAAGGTACACATACACCAACATCAGCATCTCTGCTACTGCCAGTGGTCCAACATGAGCAGGTAATGGGCTTTAATAGGAAAATAAACTTCTGTAAGACTTGCAAACACTGGATAAGTCAATCACGGTATGTTATTGTTGGAAGGGACTTCATACCGCACTGAGGATTATAAATAGACTGAATTAATACATATGTTGCGAAGGCAGCTTGGATGACCCTTGCTAGATCAATCATGGTTCAATGTCTGGTTCACATTATTATTCATTAGCCACAGATCTGAATCCACCTCAATCACTCACAGGACTGTATAATGTGGTCGATTCCAGTATATGTGTCACGGACAACAGCCCACGAAGGGCTGAAATACATTACTGAAGACTGTGATTTCTATGAGCATCAATAATCGCCTGTGTGGAATGCTCTTATACCTGAAACATGGATTCATTAGCTACAAACATGCATGTTGTACATTAGCAGGACTTATGTGTCATTGCTCTATGATGTTCTGTAATAATAAAAGTTTTGTTTGGGCTGAGGTTATAGCTGTGCATTCAATTTTTGGATAATCCATGGAGCATGTATTTTATAATTCATTTTTTTATCTGGCACAGTACGTGTCTTTGTAACTGTGCCTGGTACAGTCGAATGAAAGGAAATCTATCAGTAGGATCAACCCTCCTAAGCCGTATATTTTGGCATGTAGGTTATAGAAAGTTGAATAAAATTATGTTTTGATATCCGCAATCCAATGTGTTATTTCAGAAAAATTAATGTTTTCTTAATATGTAAAGAGCTGTTAAGATCTACAGTAGAGGCCGGACGCAGATCTCCCTGGGAATCTGCTTCCAGACCTTATTTTAAATTAAAGGGGGCATTACCAGTTTGAGACATGTAAAGACTGACAGTCTGCTTTCCTGATCTAGATGTCTCACACTGGTAACTCCCCTTTAAGTTACAATAAACTCTAGAGGCAAATTCTTAGGCAAATTGTTAGGCAGATTTGTGTCATGCCCATAGATCTTATCACCTCATTTATGGTGAACTTCAAGGTATCATGTTATTAGACGTTCTATGACCTACAGATCCATGTAGACAGCTTGGAAGGGGTGATCCTACTGTCCGATTCCCTTTAAATTGTAAATAAAGATGAGCTGCAGTATCAGAAACAACCACACCTTTAGGTTGGGTGCAATGTCTAGATCCCAAACCCATATATTAAAGGCCTATACTAAAGATTGACCATCAATTAAAAGTTCTGGATCATCCCTTTTAATTAGATGAAAAATGTCCTTGCTGCAGTTAGGAACATTTGTGTAAAAACAAAAAAACAAAAAAAAAAACAAAAAAAAAGGTACTATAATTTCTAATTTCAGTTCAAGAGTTCTCCAATTATTGACGGTTGTTATGATTATGACACCCATAGGGCTGTAAGATTCTGCTCTTTGGTGTTACGGAAATGGATTTTTGATGTCTACAAATAATAATGATCATTCGAACACAGGTTACACTTGTAGATGATTGCCGCCTGAAATTGGAAGTTTAACAAGAGCTGACCAACATTCTATATCTAAGATTAGTGTTCATTATCTGCCTCTGTAAGGGTAAGGCAAGATGTGGTTTGGAAACTCGGGTATGTGCCCACAATCACTGTTCACAGCGTTTTGGACACAACATGTTTCAGCTGTGTCCAAAACGCTGCGCTGTACAGTACAAGCACAGTGGATGGTATTTCTAGAAATCCCATGCCCATTGTGTGTGTACTGCCTGCAGCGTAAACTGACCTTCAGTGCGGCTTTTCGAGCTGCAAGCATGTCAATTCTTTGCTGCAGTGTCACAAGCGATCTCTGCAGGGAGAACAGAAGAGTGAGACTGCAACTGCCCGAGCCAGGATCGTGGGCACAAGCAGCTGCGGTCTCCTGCGGAGGAGACTCGTGGCCCCACAGGTCAGGGCCCTCTGTGTCGGGTCCTGATCATGGGCACGTACCCTAACAGTCTCAATATAACTGCTTTTTATCCGAAAACTGTGGTGACTAGGTTCCACTATGGTTTTCAAACAGCCAATTAAACAATTATTTCATTTTACAAAGGGAACTACTGTTTCACTCCCAAAGCTGTGTTCCATTTTATAGCCATGCAGTTTGGCGGGTGAAATAGCTGTTCAATTTGCAAAATCAAATAACTTTTTAAAGGGCAATTTAAAACCTACCGTGGCACCGAGCCACTACGCTTCTTGGCTGCATCACTGTCGCAACATGAATGCCGCAATCGGCCTTATGCGGGCATCACACGAGACGAGCTATTGCGCGATGCATCGTCGGGGGTCACGGTTTTCGTGACGCACATCCGGCATCGCTTGCGACGTCGTTTCGTGTGACACCTCCGAGCAACGCAGAATCGCTCACAAATCGTGAGTCGTGTACTCGTCGCTTATTTTTATAAAATTGTTTATTTTTAATGGCGCTGGTTGTTCATCGTTCCCGTGGCAGCACACATAGCTCCATGTGACACCCCGGGAACGAACGAGGAACCTCACCTTACCTGCATCCCGCGGCTCCCGCTGGCAATGCGAACGGAAGGAGGTGGGCGGGATGTTTACGTCCCGCTCATCTCCGCCCCTCCGCTTCTGTTAGCCGGCCGCTGTGTGACGTCGCTGTGATGCCGAACGTCCCTCCCCCTTCAGGAAGTGGATGTTCGCTGCCCACAGCGAGGTCGCTCAGCAGGTAAGTACGTGTGACGGTGGTTTAACGACTTTGTGCCACACGGGCAACTAATTGCCCATATCGCACAAATGACGGGGGCGGGTACGATCGCTCGTGCAATCGCAAGATAGATCGTACCGTGTGAAGCCCACATAACTCTAAAAGGATATTGGAGGTTCATGATCAATCCCTGTGTCACCTAGAATTAAAATAAAAAATGACACGACTACTGTATATAAACCTGATGATGATTATAAAGGTGAAGATAACATCAGATTCACCGTTGATAGAGTGGTGAGGACGCATCTTCTCCTCTTCCTCACTGCCTAGTGACCTTTGCACAGATCACAGAGCATGCCCACTATGTTGTTCAATAAAGATTGTTTTCTGATTTGCGTTTTTATCTATAGGCACCGGCTTTAAAACAAACTTACAGAAGTGTTTTTTCAATATCTTGGACAAGGTGGCAACCCCATAAACATGTAAAGGAAAGAAAATAAAAATGTTTAAATATTTTCTAATCCTTTGTGAAAAAAGTAAAAAGGGAAGTTTAATTATAAAAGGTGAATATTTTACATTAGAAGTAGTTACCGTATTTTTAAGATTATAAGACACACTTTTCCTCCAAAAATTTGGGAGGAAAATGAGGGGTGCATCTTATAACCTGAATGTATCTTACCAGGGGGTGCGGCAGAGGGGTCACAGGAGGCAGGGGTGATGCTGCAGGCTGTGCTGAGCATTGGGCTGTGCTGCAGGTGGTGCGTTGTGGGCTCTGCTGCGCTGCGTGACGTGAGGCAGGGGCCGCCATCCTGAATGTTGGCAGTGCAGACTTCATATAATGGAACCCGCAGTCAGCGCGTGCGCAGATTGAGTTCTTGACTCAAGATCTCATCTGCCCATGTGTCGCCTCCAGCCCATTGATCTCCCAGCAGTGGACTTAAGGAAAATGGCACCCAGAGGTGGCGCATGTGCAGATGAAATCTCAGCACATGCGCTAAATCCAGGCGTCACTTCTTTGAAGCCTGCACTGCCGACAGTTCCTGGATGTTCCTCCTGCCTCCCAGCGTCGCCGTTCTCAATGAGCATCTGGCACACCCGCCGCACCGACGGCAGCATCGCCCTACTCCAGCACAACCCCTTCCTCCTCTGACCCCGCACCACCACCGCTGCCATCCATCCTCCGGTAAGACACCACCAGATTATAAGACGGACCCCATATTTTTTTTTTACTTTTTTTTCTCTAAATTTGGGATGCGTCTTTTAATCCAGTGCGGCTTATAAAACAAAAAATATGGTATTTAAATTGTGCAAAGGCACAATTCCATTGCACAGTTATGGAATGCGCACACCATAGGGTCGATTTAAATGTTGCGACTTTTTTGTTGCGAGTTTTTATGCCAATTTCACTCAGTTTTGCTAAAATGGGAGAAGTTGTGGTGGAGTCGGCGTGCTCTGGGGTTTGTCCATGCCCAACAAAGTCATCAAAAATGCCGGAGCTTTGTATGCTATAAATGGTGCTCCAGTCCCTGACTAAATGAAACCATCAGTACTGGACAGTTTCCAAGAGATTGTTCAAAAAGAAATGGTAGAATTGGATAAGAAAACAAAAAGTGGCAATAATACCAAACATCTAACAAGGGATGAGAGAATTGCGATGAAAGAACTCACAGAAAAAAGGACTTAACCATGGATCCAACTGATACAGTTAGGTCCAGAAATATTTGGACAGTGACACAAGTTTTGTTATTTTAGCTGTTTACAAAAACATGTTCAGAAATACAATTATATATATAATATGGGCTGAAAGTGCACACTCCCAGCTACAATATGAGAGTTTTCACATCCAAATCGGAGAAAGGGTTTAGGAATCATAGCTCTGTAATGCATAGCCTCCTCTTTTTCAAGGGACCAAAAGTAATTGGACAAGGGACTCTAAGGGCTGCAATTAACTCTGAAGGCATCTCCCTCGTTAACCTGTAATCAATGAAGTAGTTAAAAGGTCTGGGGTTGATTACAGGTGTGTGGTTTTGCATTTGGAAGCTGTTGCTGTGACCAGACAACATGCGGTCTAAGGAACTCTCAATTGAGGTGAAGCAGAACATCCTGAGGCTGAAAAAAAAGAAAAAATCCATCAGAGAGATAGCAGACATGCTTGGAGTAGCAAAATCAACAGTCGGGTACATTCTGAGAAAAAAGGAATTGACTGGTGAGCTTGGGAACTCAAAAAGGCCTGGGCGTCCACGGATGACAACAGTGGTGGATGATCGCCGCATACTTTCTTTGGTGAAGAAGAACCCGTTCACAACATCAACTGAAGTCTAGAACACTCTCAGTGAAGTAGGTGTATCTGTCTCTAAGTCAACAGTAAAGAGAAGACTCCATGAAAGTAAATACAAAGGGTTCACATCTAGATGCAAACCATTCATCAATTCCAAAAATAGACAGGCCAGAGTTAAATTTGCTGAAAAACACCTCATGAAGCCAGCTCAGTTCTGGAAAAGTATTCTATGGACAGATGAGACAAAGATCAACCTGTACCAGAATGATGGGAAGAAAAAAGTTTGGAGAAGAAAGGGAACGGCACATGATCCAAGGCACACCACATCCTCTGTAAAACATGGTGGAGGCAACGTGATGGCATGGGCATGCATGGATTTCAATGGCACTGGGTCACTTGTGTTTATTGATGACATAACAGCAGACAAGAGTAGCCGGATGAATTCTGAAGTGTACCGGGATATACTTTCAGCCCGGATTCAGCCAAATGCCGCAAAGTTGATCGGACGGCGCTTCATAGTACAGATGGACAATGACCCCAAGCATACAGCCAAAGCTACCCAGGAGTTCATGAGTGCAAAAAAGTGGAACATTCTGCAATGGCCAAGTCAATCACCAGATCTTAACCCAATTGAGCATGCATTTCACTTGCTCAAATCCAGACTTAAGACGGAAAGACCCACAAACAAGCAGGACCTGAATGCTGCGGCTATAAAGGCCTGGAGAAGCATTAAGAAGGAGGAAACCCAGCGTTTGGTGATGTCCATGGGTTCCAGACTTAAGGCAGTGATTGCCTCCAAAGGATTCGCAACAAAATATTGAAAATAAAAATATTTTGTTTGGGTTTGGTTTATTTGTCCAATTACTTTTGACCTCCTAAAATGTGGAGTGTTTGTAAAGAAATGTGTACAATTCCTACAATTTCTATCAAATATTTTTGTTCAAACCTTCAAATTAAACGTTACAATCTGCACTTGAATTCTGTTGTAGAGGTTTCATTTCAAATCCAATGTGGTGGCATGCAGAGCCCAACTCGCGAAAATTGTGTCACTGTCCAAATATTTCTGGACCTAACTGTATATACAACAAAGAACTATTTCGGCTTTTGAAAGAGGAGAAGTTGAGTGGAGCTATAACCAAAAAATTATGGAATATATTTTGTAGACCACTCAATAATTCCAATAATCATGCTCTTCCAAAAATACACAATAACAAATTTCCCCCACCCCTTAGGCCGATAGTGGACGGTATAGGGGCACTTGGAGAGAGATTAGGAGAATGGGTGGATCATGACCTCCAACCTCTTATAATGGCTTTTACAAGTTACATCAGAGACACAAAGAACATAGTAAATATATTTGAAACGTTTGTATGGCGAAAGGGATACTCATGACTTAGTTACGATGTTGTATCCCTATGTCCATCAGTCCTTGATGACATAGTGATTCAAACATAAATGAACCATCTTCATACGCACAGTAACTATAAAATTGAAGTTAAAGAGTTTTTGGTTATGTCGGTAGAATTCTTATTAAAACACAATTATTTCACATTTGACAATAGGTTTTTTGTACAAAAGAGGGGTTTCAGTATGGGAGTGAAATTCTCCCCATTGCTAGCCAATATAGTGATAGGGAGATGAGAAGAGAAATATCTATAAGACACCAGAAATCCATTTTTGAGAAGATACATTGGATGTGCCGTTTTATGGATGACCTATTGATGGTTTGGGAGGCTACATCAGAAGAAGGAAACAGATTTATGAATTACATAAATGATAATGAATTTAATTAGAAATTTACCAGCTTCCAATGATACTACAAAAATTAATTTTTTGAGGACGTAACTCTGATTGGTGATGAAATCAAAGGGGAAATAAAAATTGTCCCATTTAGAAAACCTACATTAAACAATAACATATTAGCAGCACACTCATGTCACCTTCACCATGGACTAAAACTATTTCTGTAGGAGAGCTAATAAGAATGAGGCGAAATAGCTCAAACATGGACATTTGTAAAAATGCAAGCAAAAATAAGTGTGAACGATTAAGAAAAAGAGGGTATCTAGATTGGACCCTTACTCGAGCAGACACAATAGCCAAAAATAAAAAATTGGGATGATTTACTAAGAGAAAATAAAAGAACCCAAACCTTGCATTCAAAAAATCTCTTTTATTACAGAATATATCTTGTAATTTAAGAAAATCAAAAAATATTTTTAAAATATTTATCATATATACTCGAGTATAAGCTGAGTTTTTCAACCTATTGTATTATCCTGAAAAAGCCCCCCTCGGCTTATACTCGAGTGAGGGTCACACAAAACATTCTCACCTGTCCTCCGTTCCAGTGTTCATTGAACTGGAGTAAAGCGATCACAAGAGCAGCAGCCTAGTGTACCGGCCAATATCTTCAAGGGGTCTCTGTGCCTGTGGTCCACAAGATGCAGATAAGAGGAAACTGTAGGAATGGAGGACGTGAGAATAATGCTTTGTGTGTGTATATGTGAACAACAGCATAATAAGGGACAAGAAGGGGGCCAATAGGAGGACATTATGAAAGGATGGGCACGTTACTACAGGAGACAAGGATGGGGCACAAGGATGGGCACATTACTACAGGGGACATTATGGGTACATTACTACAGGAGACAAGGATGGGCACATTACTACAGGAGATAAGGATGGTACACATTACTAGATTGCACATTACTACAGGAGACAAGGATGGGTCACAAGAGTGGGCACACTACTACAGGGCACAAGGATAGAGCACATTACTACAGGAAACAAGGATGGTGCACATCGCTACAGGAAATCAGGATGGGGCACATTACTACAGGAGACAAGGATGGACACATTACTACAGGTAGCAAGGATATACATATATCTCCTCCTTTTTTCTTTTGACACTTTAAATGGAATATATAGGACTTGGATAATCTAAAACTTAGGATAATCTAAGGGATTTGCTATAGACTACTGCAACCGTGTAAAATATAATAATATTTTTAGGTGACAAAATAAACTGAATGATTTATGGAAAGATAAAAGCACCAATACCATTATATAAACTCTGCTAGGTTAACTACACTCTATTTTAATTAGATCCTCCTTTGGAGATAAGGATGTCTTGTATAGGTTTTTAAATAGCATTGTCATTTTAATTGTTAACATAGACCATGATGAAAACGAGCTTAATCTCAGAAACGCGTAGCCTGCTGTCTGCTACTGTTGGTTTTATACTGCCGATATGTCACCTGACAGCTCTTTTTAACAGATATTAATAAAAGCTTTGTTTTAAAGAAACCTGTAATCTTGGACATCACAATGGATTATTTTCTGTTTTCCCCTCTTGTAATGTGGTGAGCTTCCGCTGAGTCTTCGGTGCAGAGTCCTCCAGGGAAAGAGATTTCTACATGAACATCTCCGGAGGTAAGCTGACAATCCATTGCTTTGTGTTAGTTTCTGACTAAAGTAGCATTTCTGGCACAGTACATGGAGGTGCAGACCATTTAAAAGAGATGCCAAATTGGATAAGTACCTTTTTGACCTCTGACAGTTTTTTAAGTGTTTTCACTGCTTTTTTTATGCATTTTTTTTTTCACTGGTGTTTTCCAAACTTTTTTTGGAGCTCCATTCAACAATGAACAAACCACTAGGGGTTTTTCAAGCAAAAACACTGGCAAGACACTGAAAATGATGCCCACGCATTTTTTTAGCCTTGCCAGTCTCTACGTTTTTAAAATGTAAGGCAGAGGTATCAGGGCCAACTGACAATCCAGTGGCAGCAAGTGCTAGAAGGTCTCACAGAGATTGGTAACACATGCTGTTATATGACAGTTCCCTGTTTCTGCAGCAGGCAAACTCTATAACCCTGGAGAACTGTCGTCGTGCCTTGCCTCTCAGTTGCTATCCTCTGACTTCCTTTATTAACTTCACCCTGGGGTAGTTTGGGTGTGGTTTATAGTTTGTTCCTTGCTGAGCTCTGGAGTGGTTGTCTTCTGTTGCTCCAGAGACTTCTGTAGTTGCTGCTGCTCAGATGTTTGTCTTTTGCTCTGGTGATTGTAGTTCTGCTAACCCTATATTGTTCCCTTGTGTTTTCTTTAGTGTTAGTTGTGCTCATACCCTCCATCCTTACTTAGGGCATATTTGTCAGTGTAAGACAGAGCCCCAGGTATTCCAGCTCAGCGACAAGTGCAAAGCCTGTATAGAGTTGATGAGGACAAGGAGAGTTGAGATGCAGGCTGTTCTCAGGGTCACCACTTCCCCCTTTCCCTATCTATAAGGCACTCCTTCCCCCTTCCTGAGTGTTATCCTATACGGCTGGTATAGCCTCTCTCCCCTTCCGTGATATTTTTCTGAGACAAATCCACCAGAAAAAGATGTTGTGTGCAAATATCTTTATACATCTGTGAATACAAGAAATAATATGATGGACCCGTAGAAGTGCTTTTGGGCACTAAACGGCCATCGTCCTGAGGGGGCCCTCATCCAGCTCTCCTCCTGCTTATATCTGCATCGTTTGATTGAATAAAGAACATTTATACCTGGATTCCTGTTGGTATGTGCCGCTGTTCTTCCTATCTCTCTGATGGTTATATGAGAATTCATCTCTTCTTTCAACGAGCACCCATTGCCAATTTACCTTCTGGAGCGACCTGAACGAATCCACTCCTTGTTGACACCTGTAGGAGGCATGGCGCGGTGGTGCAGGACCGTCTTTTCTTTTTGTTTGTTGCTTATTGAGGACGTAACTATAGGGGTGCAGAGGTAGCAGTCCCTGTGCCTTGTACCCAAGGGAATTCAAGGGCTCCTTAAAGATGAATGTATTATAAATAAACATGATATATGGTGCTCTTAAGTCTGCAGCAGCTTAGTGTTACACCCCTGAAAGAGCGTTGTAACTCCACAATACGTCAGAAATAGTTGAACATCGCCTCTTCAGCATAAAAATAAAGCAGCTCAAACAGAATACAAATTATTTTTGACAAAAACGTCAAACAGTAAATGTAGCAGCGGCAAGCAGTGAAAAATAATGTAAACAGCAGTGTCCATCGTGATGAGGGAGCGTTTATCTCCGTGAACTCAGTGTAGCATGCACTGCTGGCACATTGTAGAAGGCTACATAATGAATGGCTGCTGAGAAGTTTGTCAGCTACCGGCTTTGTGCTTTGCTTTGGCATCTGTTAAAGAGAACTTATCGCCACATTTCATTCTGTGTTTACGGTATGTATAAACTTGCCTGCATTTTCTGATGTTCCTTCTGTCCTGGGGAGTCTGTATAAGAAATCATCAATATTATAAAGTTAACTCCATAATTGTCAGTTTTCTATCATTTTGACTGTATAGTAGGAGGAATGCATTTCCATCTTTATGGTTCGTACATTAGTTGAACTAAAAAGATAAGTAGGTAGAAAGACAAGAAAGATTGATTTTTATTTTTTTAAGTGCCAATTAATTGCAGTGCGCTATACAGATAAAGGGTGCTTTACACGCTGCAACATCGCTAACGATATATCGTCGGGGTTACGGTGTTAGTGACGCACATTCGGCGTCGTTAGCGACATCGCAGCATGTGACAGCTAGGAGCGACGATCAACAATCGCAAAAACATCAAAAATCGTTGATCGTTGACACGACACTCCTTTTCATAATATTGTTGGTGGCGCATGCCGCTGGTTGTTCGTCGTTCCTGCGGCACCACACATCGCCGCAGGAGCGACGAACATCTCCTTACCTGCGTCCACCGGCAATGAGGAAGGAAGGAGTTGGGCGGCTTGTTTCGGCCACTCATCTCCTCCCTTCCTCTTCTATTGGGCGGCCGTTTTGTGACGCTGCTGTGACGTCGCTATGACGCCGAACACACCTCCCCCTCAACAACAGCGATGTCACTGAACAGGTATGTGCGTGTGACGCTCCCGTAGCAATATTATTCGCTACGGCAACAATCACCACATATCGCACGAACGACGGGGGCGAGTGCTATCGCTCACGACATCGCTAGCAATCGCTAGTGATATCGCAGCGTGTAAAGCAATAACATTACCCAAAAAATAAATACAATGAACATGACCAGTAGCATATCCACCGGGGTTCAGAGAGGGCCCCACAATCTCAGAGGCCTACCTGGAGCTATTGCTACTGTACACTGTGTGCTGAATGCTCATACTGTTAAACTCTGCAGTAGAGCTGGGAGACATGATTTCCCTGCACTACCGTTCTCGGCTCTGTAGACTGCAGAGTGCCTTAAGCTTGCAGTCTACAGAACAGTAGGAAGACTAATAGAAGAGGCGGGGGGTGTAGAGCGACGTGCTAATGTCTTCACACTGGGACTCTTCATCCCTCGCCGCAATGACATCACCGTGTTGGTTCTCTTTTCTGTTAGACTCTTAAGGATCCATGGGTAGGTGAGTAGAAAATGTTTTTCTTTTTGCTCATGGGGGAATACTGGCGGTCATTTTACAGTGTGAGGAAAATACTGGGGGCCATATTACAGTGTAAGGGACATACTGGGGGGCATGATACAGTGTGGAGAGAATACTTTTCTCAGCAACTATTGTTCTACAATCATTTACAGGGCCATTTACAGTGTGCTACTGTGATGATCAACCACTAGGTGTCACTTGATGCAACTAGAGGAAGGGTAGTCAAACAAACCAGACGTCAAAGGCCAGGAAGTCACGTATGGTACACAGGGAAGAAAATGGAGCAGAGGTCAGGGTATGAGCCAGAGGTCAGATGCCAGGAAGTAATGTAAGATATACAGGGAGAAAGCAGAACCAAGCTGAGGGTACTAGTCGGAGGTCAGAGGCCAGGAAGTCATGTAAGGTATACAGGGAGAAAGCAGAGCCTAGGTCAGGGTACAAGCTGGAGGTCAGAAGCCAGGGGAAAAGTCAGAGTCAGAGGCATGGGCGGGGAAGGGTCACAAAGGTACGGGGTAGCAGAACAAGATCAGAACAAAGCACTTATGGGAGCCAGAGCACTCACTGCAGAGCAAGAACTATGACTGAAAACAGGATCCTCCCAACACCAGCACAGGATCCGTGGCCGGGAACAACCCGTCCACAGGATTACAATACAAAACAAAGTATCGGCTGTGCAGGAGAACAGAGCACCGTGGATCAGAACCATGACAGCTACAGAATGGTAATGTATTCATAAGAAATAGATGGCATATTGTCGGAATTTTTTTCTTGCACTCATAGACTTGTATTGGTGAGTCTCATCCAATATGCACAGCCATTCAAACGTGTACTGTGATTTTTGAGGAAAAAATTGCAGATCAGCACTGCCTCATTGAATAACATGGGTTCGAGAGCAATGCGATCTTTTTTTCCCGCATTGCACTCCTTTTCTAAGCAAGTGGAAGCAAGCAATTAAACTGTCCTGGTTGGTCTCTATGCTGTGTGCTCTGTAGACTTTGAGATACATTTGACAGTATAATTTCAATTTTGGAAGTCAATAGTAGATCCTACCTAGTCCCACACGAAACCTGTGTGGACAGATAAGATCAGCCCTCAGTCACCATGCCTATGGCAGGTGGCAACATGTGTGTGTGCCACCCCCGTGGAAGCAGCCGAGCTGCTCTGATCCGGGTTCGCTGTGGCTCGAGGGTCTCCGGACCCGGGGGTCATGCAGCCACTCAAATGTAAGGGGGGTATTTACAGGGGAGTTGATATATAGTTCGTGACGCCACCCATGGTGTACGGTAATTTGGGAAGCACCGCCGCTGCCGTTGGGAGTACCCAGGGTGATGAAGTGGGGCAGCAAGGTGTCGTAACCCTTCACGGGTAGGAGGGATGCCCCGGGACTCGGTGTAGGGGTGCCGTGGAATGCAAGGGTCACTCTCGTACTCACTCAGTTCATAAGCAGACACTGACAACCGAGTAAACCAAGTATCTGGGTACCGCTGCCGCTGAGGTACCGTCCCCAATAGTATTGCCTGGTGATCCGTGACCTGTCTCCTGGCACTAAGTTTGACTTCAACTTGTGCCCAATAGTATGGAACTAGCCGGGCCCTGTTCCACACTATGGCTAAGTGTGGGAGCTTGCTCTCAGGGCTCACGCTTGGGATTTTCTGGACCGTTTTGAATTGGAAAGTCCTATCCCCCTCGTTGCACTAATGGCCCGATTCTGGAGCGGGTGGGAACAGATCATAAAGGCTCCATTCTCCTCAGGTGAATTGTCGGGTTGCCTAAAGCTACTCCCCGACCTAGGGTCCGTATACCCCGTCGTGCCTTCGGTCCCTGACCAGTGACAGTGCTAGGCTGCTGGCTGTCCTCGACAGGCCGAGGCCCCTTGCCACAATCCCCTGCCACCGGGAGTCCGACTCCTCTAGGCCCAGACCACTGTCTGCAACCTAGACAGCTCTTCCAGGAGCCACCACTCCTGACCTCCTCTTAGCTCCTTACAGCTCGAGGGCTACTTCCCAACTCTCACTCCACTCACAGACTGACTACACTCCTCACCTCCCCTCTCTGACCCTCCAGGTGGGCGACTCTATTCCACTTAAGCCATCCACTAGTGTGTCTGGTGGGTGTGGTGCAAGGTGTATCTAGGATTTGATTTGCTGTTGGAGGCAACACCATTTAGATAGGGACCCAGAACCAAGAGGGAGGGGGAATACTGCACAGAAGGGCAGCTTGTACAGTACCCTGTGACGACCTGATAGTTCAGGGGCGTCACATGTGTTCTTTCACTGATCTAGGTTCTTATAATGAGGTGCTGTGCTTCCCTCCCCAGGTGGTGGTAATTGGATAAAAAGGTGGTGTGGTTCAGCACACATACCAGGGGAGGACGCAGACATAAGAAGGCTCCTGTGCTAGAACAGCATATGGGCCCTTTGCAGTTCAATAGTCTACCCTTCATGTGTCAGTGACATCACAGAAGCTGCTTACAGGTTTTGGAGGTGGAAGTGTACCCCCTTACCTCTTGGGTTACTGAACAGGTTGCACCGATTGTATATCCACCCATGGCACAAACCACTGCTGTTATAAAGAACATGGGCATAAGCCCACAGTGAGCAGTAGGCCTGAGCCTACATGCACTGGGCCAGGAATAATCAGAGTTCTGTTGGATGATTATCTTGTGCTGCAGCTGCTGTCGGTTGTACACCTATGCGACAAGCATCATCTCCTTGGGGGAGGGACTAAATAGAGACCTGGATTGGAAGATTAAGAATTTGTGTCCTGCAGCCCAATGTGTATGTACATTTGCAATTAAGAAGAAAAGTCCAAACAACTATTTCAAAAACAAAAAAAAAAAGATAAAAGGATCTTTAAATCACCATTATAAGCTGTTGATGACCTATCCAAAAGATACCATCAATATCATGGTAGTGAAATATTCCTTTAAGAGATGTTACCTTTCTAACTTGAAAAGCAGCTTATTTAACTGGAATGTCTCAGAATCTTTGGAGTTACCAGACTACAAAGGACAAGTTCATACTGTATATATTTTGCAATTTCCAAGTAGAAGTTCCATCTGTAAGAAAGTTAACTTTGAATTTTTATGTAAAAGAGGCTGTATGTGCATCGAGGATGGGCTACGTCCTGGCTAGTGCCACCTCCATCTGTTCAGTATCACAATGTTACAAGTGGCGCTGAACAAACATCAATGAAGTGTGACGCCCTGGCCTATCAGGTCATCACAGGACATTGTGCAATCTGCCCTTCTGCATGGTGTCCATCTCCTCCTTGGTTACGGGTCCCTGGCCTTTGGTGTTGCTAAGAACAGGCCAATCGAAATCCTAGAAACACTCTGCACCACACCCACCAGACACACCAATGGGTAGCCTGAAGGGAATAGGGCCGCCTACTTGAAGGGTTGGTTAGGATCAGGAGTGTCAGGAGTAGTCAGTCGAGTGGTGACTCTCGAAAGAAGAGGTCACAAGTAATGGAGGAGGTTAGGAGCTGGGCTCCTCAGTTACTAGGTGGCAGACGTTGGTCTGGGCCTGGTAGGAGCTGGAACCCCGATTGCAGGGGATCGTGTCAAGGGGCACGGAACTGCCGAGCAGGGCAGCCGGCGCTCCGGGCAGGGGCCAGGGCACAGCGGGGTACGTGGACCTTAGGCCGGGAAGTAGTAGCTTCAATCGTCCTGGTAATTTACCCGACGAGGGCAAAGACTTCATGATTCATCCTCCACCCGCTCCAAAATCGGGGTACTAGTGCAATGAGGGGGATAGGACTTTCCCAATACACAGAACAGAAAATACCAAGTGTGAACCCTGAGAGCAAGCTCACTCCGTTAGCCATACGGGTGAGCGGGACCCGACTAGTTTTACACTACAGGGGCCAACCAGAGAAGAAAGTGCCAAGAAAAAGGTCATAGGCTGACAAGCAACACCGTCGGGCACGGGATCCCAGCGTACTCCCTCCCTGCTACAGTGGTGCTAAGAATTCCGGTTTACAAGTTGTCGGTGTCAGCGTTATTGGACTGAGTGAGTACGCAGTGACCATTTCCTCCCTAATGGAGCTCCCCTCTCCCTACCACCAAGCCCCGGAGCACTCTCCCCCTACCCACGGAGGGGTTAAACACCTGGCTGCCATCCCATCGCCAACGGGCGCTCTCCACAGCAGTGGTGGTATTACACCTTACCACACATCGTGAGTGGCGTCATGAACTCTAACGAGAAAACCCCTTGTAAATACCCCCTGTTATTTCAGGTGTCCGCGCGGACCCTCCCAGGTCTGGAGATCCCTCGAGCAACCGTGGATCCAGATCGGAGCAGCAGCCCGGCTGCTGGCGCTGGGGCGGTACAGAAGCACATGGGGTTGGCAACATTATGCCCTTCCACCAACCAGCATTTATATATTTATTACTAATTTACATTAATTTAAATTACTGCCTAATGAGCCCTTTATACTGCCTGACACCTAAATACATATTGAAAAAAGGTCTCTAGAAAGTCCTTTTATTAATATGTAAACTAGTCCTTTAGCTAGTTAATTGGGCGTTAGTCCCCCAGACTAGTTGTCCCCTTCAGCATGATATCACGCTCCTGTACAAATAAGGAATAACATTTGGAACTCCATTCTATGTCTGAACTGGGTGCAAAAACCTAAAAAAAAAATCACTATATGGAGATAAGGTATGCACACCAGTGACTATGCAAGGGGAATACATGTAATAGCAGAAACTGCTGTGTGAATACTGACATGAAAAATCCAATAGCTATATGTAAGAGTGAAAATGTTAAAAATGGAATCTGCATTACTGCCATGAATATATGAATAAAGAGAAATTTAGCTACTGAATTGATCAATACAATAGAGCCCCAACACTACGCCAAAGTATTTCTCTACGTTGGGGTCCCTAGCTTGTGTGTGTCCTCTCATGCAGTTAAAAAACTTACTGTGTATGGGAAGCTGAGACCCAGGCTATATATACGTATCGTGGATTGGCAATAGGTGTGAGTGGGGTGGGTTCACAAACGAAAAACTACTAATAAAAAAGGAATAACATTTGGAACACCATTCTATGTCTGAACTGGGTGCAAAAACCTAAAAAAACATCACTATATGGAGATAAGGTATGCACACCAGTGACTATGCAAGGGGAATACATGTAATAGCAGAAACTGCTGTGTGAATACTGACATGAAAAATCACGCTCCTATAGGCATAATACCATGATTTATAGCATGTTGGTGTCATCTGCAGCTCTCTGTGGTTTTCGTCACTAACATTATTGCACCTCTGAAGCTGGGTGTACTTTCCCCGGCTTCAGAGAAATACTGCGGATGTCCGCAAGTGAAGAAGATGGCAGATTTATTTCTGGATATGTGCAGTGACTCTCTGAAGCCCACACACATACACCTGGTTTCAGAGCTACAATGATATTAGAAAATAAGTCGTGCGCATGCGTGAGATTTGCATGGAGGTGGGATGATGCTGACTCTCTGCAAGTCATATTATCATGCCCACAGGGGCGTGATAATATGTGGAGAGGGCCAACTAGACTGGTTAACTAATGCTTCATCAACTAGTCAAAGGCCTAGTTTACATATGAAAGAAAAAAGATTTTAGGAAGACCTTTTTTCAATATGTGTTTAGGTGTCAGGCAGTACAAAGGGCTCATTGGACAGAGTATTTAGAATTAAATATATAAATGCTGGTGAGTGGGATGGCAACAAGGACCTGTGAGGATCCCTTTAGCGCACCAGAGAGGGAGTGTCACGGGGAATCAGGGAAACAGAAGATGGACCCCTAAGCTGACCCTCAAACTAGGGACCCTAAGCTGTCCCTTATCCCAGAGGTAAGGTTGATGGTAGCTAGACCTTGGCCCCCAGCATATACCTAATTCCTGTTTTAGCACTGATCTTATACCTCCTCTCACCCAAAACCAGGAGAAGACCGGGACTGGAGAAGTAAACCCCACAAATAGCAAAGACAGAGGAAAGAACCAAAACTCATGCACACTACAACTAGAGACAAGGGAGAGACAATACGAACCCAAGAGGAAATAAACACAGGGAGGAAAAAACTAACAATGGGGATATTTCCTCAGCCCACAACAGGTCAACAAATTCTGGATCACCTGGATCACAATAATAAGGACCAATACTCAGGAGCAACGCGGAAGCTATATCCGGCGACCAGCAACAGGATCCAGAACCTTATACAGAGTTAGGGTATGTGCGCACGTTGCTTTTTACCTGCTTTTTACCTGCTTTTTTGCTGCTTTTTCTTCTGCGCTGTTTAATGCCAAAATGGATGTGTTCTTCTATTCAAGCAAAGTCTATGGGAATTTGGGTTTCTTGTTCACACTATGTTATTCAAAATGCTGCCTTTTTGTGGCAGAACTTTGGTCAAAAACTCAGCTTTTCAAAGAAGCAACATGTCAATTGTTTTTGCCATTTGGGTTTTGCACTGCAAAGCTGAGTTTTTGACCAAAGTTCTGCCACAAAAAGGCAGCATTTTGAACAACATGGTGTGAACAAGAAACCCAAATTCCCATAGACTTTGCTTGAATAGAAGAACACATCCATTTTGGCATTAAACAGCGCAGAAGAAAAAGCAGCAAAAAAGCAGGTAAAAAGCAGGTAAAAAGCAACGTGCGCACATACCCTGAAGGTGGCTGGCTGTGAATGGAATTAACTACTGCTGTACTGGAGAGCAGTGAAGCAAAACACAGCCGCCTGTGACATGCTGCACAACTAAGAGATCTCAGGCTGCTTGTCAGACTCTGCAGTGTGAGCAGAGTCCGACGCCGCCATGACACCCAGCGAGTGCAAAGCCAAACACCGCATGACAGGGAGGTCTTGTGAGGACCAGAGATTACATGTGGGAAGATACTGGGCAATTAATTTTGAGCTGTATGGAGCAGACAGATCATTGAGAGCCTTGTAAGTCACTTTATAAAGGAATAATGTAAAGGATTAATTTTCTAGCCAGGAATTGTCCCGACCACGGTGCACATTCAGCCTCATTAATGTAAAGATTTTAATGGATTTTACCAGTGATGGAACATCTATTTGCAGCCAGGAAGACGTCTATGAACTTGTCTTTTACTGCCCTGTGTAGCAATGTAATCTATTTGACTCTTGGCAGGTTCCATTTAAGCTGAATTAAAAGTAAACTGTATTTCTGTGAATCCTTGTGGCCGTGACAGTTTGCAAATGAGAATCTAGTTCAATTGTCTGCAACCAGTTCTTCGTAGAGACCGCTCCTGCGGTGGTACCCCACTCCGGACAGATCTTGGAACTGAATATCAGGCACTTGAATAGGTTTTTTTTTCTCATCTTAAATCAAATAGTACAAGAATAAATAGTAGTCCAGCACTTGGGAATTTCTTACACTTTTATTCATTTCTTCTTAAAACCTTCAAAACACCAAAGCGTTCTGTCCATGACTTTAATGGACCCATAGACTTGAATTTGGAATTTTGATCAAAATCAGACATATCTTTAATTTTTTCACAGACACACAGTCCACAACAACACACAAAACAAAAAACTATAGGACCTGGACCTGTACACATTTTAGAGATGTGCGTGACCTATATTTTCTCTTTTGTGGTAGTACATATTGGGGTGTGTAGCCCCCTCTAGGGCTCGGCACTAGAGTTGAGTGAGTATCTAACTATTCGTACTCGTTATACTCATAACGATTACTGTCTAATACTCGCATATTCATTCCGAATAGTGTGTACAATGCAAGTCAATGGGGAAAAACTCACAAAGTAACGAATAACCCGAAGGCCGTACTATTCATGCGAGAAGCAAATAGTGCAGAATTCAGGTTACTCATTACATTGCGAGTATTCCCCATTGACTTGCATTGCACACGCTATTCGGAATGAATACGTGAGTATTAGACAGTACTTGTTATGAGTATAGCGAGTACAAAAAGTTAGGTACTCGCTCAACTCTACTCAGCACCCTAATTAATTCATTTATCCCACACAAGTTTATAATTGCAAGCCTAGTTCACTTTTTACTCCCAACTCAGATGAGGTTGTTTTTGGCACATGGAGAGGTAGGACAATAGGGTTTTAGAACTATACACATTAAAGACACATCTAGACGTGGATGACTTTTGTGCTGTTTGATCAAAAACTGCTAAGTATCTTACCTGTTTAACTTTCATAGCAATATTGAAGTTCATGTATTCATTAATCTCAGTGTGCTGAGAGAGCAGTAAAATGCTCAAGTGTACGTTACTCAAATCGAGCCAGTCGGATGGGCTCAACTTGTGTTGGAGTATAATGGAAGTCAATGGGAAACTTGAGCATTCTCTGGCAGATCCTCCCAGGTGGTCTGGAGGCACAGGAAAATCATTGAAATTAATAGAAATAGCACTCAGTTGGATTGGGAACAGTATGGGGAAGACACCTGGATGCATCTCTGACTCCCAGGTTGCTGGCTGGTTACAAAGTTGCCAGAGTATTACGCCTCTTTACAGAGTGACAATAAAACATACAAAACCAAAGATAAGATGGATTTTTGCAGGAAAAATATTGGGAAACATTCCTTCCTGTATAATGACATGTATATAAGACAAATTAAAGAAAGTGGAAAAAAAACGCTTCTTTCACCTCTTAAGCTATATTTACACATCGCATTTTTGCACTTTCTCATTACTTTCAATGTTGAAAAAATGCTGCAAAATGCTGAAAGAATTGACATGCTGCTTCTTTCAAAAACGCAACTTTTTCTTTTGTTAGGAAAAAAACATCGGGTGCATTACATTTATGAAATCTCCTAGCTTTATCGGGGACTCTAAAAATCAGCTTCTACTTTACATATAACTCAAGACAAAATGCTGCAGAAAAAAAGCAATGTGTGAACATAGCCTTAATAGTCGGGCCATCTCTAATTATATTTCATTGTGGGATTGCAATACACCCTGGAAGACACATAGATCAAGGCCTCAGAATAAATCTTTGCAGAATTTTTTTTTAAAAATAGTGGGACTCTTACAGTGGTAAAGCCTATGAACTAAGTGCAAAGCCAAAAATTGAGAGAAGGGATTACAATACTCAATGAAAAACACATGGAGAAGGGCTTCAGAATACATTTTTAAACAATTTTAAAAAGAGTGGAACTCCAACAGTGGTAAAGCCTATGAACTAAGTGCAAAGCCTAGCAACAATTTAAAGCAGGGATTGCGATACACAATGGAAGACACATATAGGGCGGCCCCAAAATAAATTTTTGAATAATTTTAAAAAGAGTTGCACTCCTACAGTGGTAAAGACTATGCACTAAGTATAAGGTTACCCTCAGACGCTAATTGTGGACCCAGGCATTTGGCGCACCTAGTCAAGTGCTTTGATGCCATTTGCCTGAGCATTCTGGTTGTGGTCAGATCCTTGCTGCTCTAAGTATGTTACAGGTTGCAAATCACCATTTTTATAATGTTCACACATTCTTAAAAAAGGTATCAGACTGGGGAATACTTAACCAATGGCCTGGGAACTTGCTGCGTGTGTGTGCTATGAGGAATAGTATAATGCCTACTTCCTCTGGCCACTCGACTGGCTCTTCCTGCCTGTTGCAGTGCTGCAGATTCCTCCCCTTCGGCACTGCTGTCCTCACTCTGCATGCCACCCTCCCAGGTTGGGTCAGTGGCTTCATTGTCCACCATCTTGTCTTCCACTTCTGCACTCTGGTTCTCCTCATGACTTGTTGACTTAACACCATGACTTGTTGGCAACTGTGTGTCATCATCATCCACCACTTGAGACAGTAACTACCATTCCCCACCATCATCTTTTTCTGACCATGGCTGGTCAAATATTTGGGCATCACTGCACACAATCTCCTCATGTCATGTCCTTCTAAAACATGCAAAACAAGAAGCCAAGATCAATATATGTATGTGTACACAGCTCCTCTGAGAGTCCCAGTGTTGGATCACTTGTCTCCTGGGACTCGTCATGGTGGGGGGAAAGAGAATCAGAGCAAAGATTATGTGGTCCACACTCTTGGGTAGTAAGACTAAACCATGTAGAAGACAGGATAGTGCTGGGAAACAGACTAGAATGATTTTCTGCCATCCAGACCACAACCTGCTTGCACTGTTCTGGCTTCAAGAGTGGTGTTCCGTGCCCCCATGCAACGTGGAGAGGAAGCTAGGTGGAGAAGAGGAGTGTGTATTTGTGCTTCCACAGCTGGCACAGTTTGACCTGCCCCATGGATACGGCCTCTGCGTGCACCACCATCAGTGGGACATCCACTTCCCATCCCTTACCGCATTACTTGCACATTTTAAATTAGGTATGCTACGGTGAACGATATTAATAGGGATTGATAAGTACTTGTGGTTTTACATTACAGCAGCAAGGACTGAAAGGCAATAACCCCTGTATGGCATAGACTCAAACATGGCGCTTGAGCAGGAAAACTTGATCGAGTATCAAACAGTGGTGAGCAGGCTCGCCCATCACTATACACAGCAAAACACAGACATGCGAACGGTATTATAAACTCATGGGTACAATGAAAATTACGGACGTCGAAATGAGACCCAAGACTTGAGGCTACTCATGGCAGCTGTCTGCATGTTGCTGAAACTCAGTTGACACCCCACAATTTTATTTTACAATATTGCATCCATTTGCCCATGTGGATAACAAGGGGCCTCACTCACTAATATGTCCGTGTCTAGTATCATGAGGGGAAGCTTCATGTGGCTATAACATGCTGAATAAATAGATCACCATGTAATAAATGAGTACGCTGAATCCACCAGGGTAAGCAGCAAAGTTTCCAGTGACCCCCTTCACTGACCTATGACCATAATGAATGATCCTTGTATCCTATGGGGAGATATAAGCACCAGCTGCTAAAGTACAGTTGTGGCCAAAGGTTTTGAGGATGACACCAATGTTATTTTCACAAAGTTTATTACTTCGGTTTTTATAATGGCAATTTGAGTTAACTCAGGATTGTTATGAAGAGTGATCAGATGAATTGCAAACAATTGCAAAAGTTATTCTTTGACATAAAAGTTAGCGTAATCACAAAAAACCCTATTTCCATTAAATGTCAGCCCTGACACAAAATGACCTTCTTACATTATATCAATGATCTTGTCATTACCTCAGGAGGGAGTTATAATACAGACAAGGCGACTGATATAATACAATCAGTATGACGGACCGATCAGAGTAAACCCCAGCACACAAATGAGAATAAAGGGATATGTATGCGCAAGTGAATTTATTTACAGACACACTGCAAAAAGAACCTAACCAGAGCAACAGCACCAACGTTTCGGCATAGAGCCTTTTTCAAGGTTGTTGCATCAATGGTCAGAACAAGGGAACACGGGTCTCGGAGGACAACCGGATGTGTACTAAGAGAGGTAAGGTTCCACGGATTTGCAGAGTGTGCTCGTTAGTGAAGGGGTGACAGGGGAAGTCCAAGGCTGGCATCAGTGGCAGGGCAAGAGGCTGCAGCGGCGTTACAGTGTGTCTGTAAATAAATTCACTTTCGCATACATATCCCTTTGTTCTCATTTGTGTGCTGGGGTTTACTTTACTCTATATATGGCTTTTTACCCCTAAGCACCTCTAGCGAGTGGTTGAGCCTGGAATTCCCAAATACTTGACGGACCGAACAGACTGGAAAGAGTGCACACTAATTTTCTATAATTACAGACTGGAACGGGAATCGGGAACCTGTCACCAAATTTGGTCCCTAAAAGCTGCATCCACCACCAGTGAGTCCTTATATACAGCATTCTAGAATACTGTATATAAAATCCCAGGTCGCTCTGTAGAATGTAAAAAGACATTTATAATACTCAACTAAGGGGGCAGTCCGGTCTGATGGGTGTCACTTCTCTCCGGTCTGGCACCTCCTCTCTGCTGCGATAACCGTCCTTGTTCTTCTCAGGCCCGTGTGCATGACGCGTCCTATATCATCCACCCAGGCCGGCATTGCGGTTCTGCGCAGGCACACATTGATCTGCCCTGCTCAGGGCAGATCAAATTATTGTAGTGCCTATGTGCCCATTATTGCAGTGCCCATGTGCCCATTATTTCCTTGTGCCTGCACATTACAGTACTTTGAGCAGATCAAAGTGTGCCTGCCAGGACCGCAATGCTTGGGTGGATGATGTAGGACGTGTCATGCACACGGGCTCGCAAAGAAGGAAGATGGCCATTGCAGTAGAGGAGGTGCCGGACTGGGGAGCAGCGACACCCATTAGACCGGACCACCACCTTGGTGAGTATAAGTGTTTTTAACGTTAGACACAGCGGCCTTGGCTCTTACATACAGTAATCTAGAATTCTGAATATAGGGGCTCACTGGTGGTGGCCACAGCTTATAATCCCCAAATCTGGTGACCGGATCCCTTTAAAAAGAAGCTGGTGCTTGAAATCATTGTCTTCTGGTTACCTCCAAGCACATATCCAGTCTTCGTTGCTTTGTATGCCCTGTTTTTCTGTAACATACTTTGGTCCTCACAAACACAAATTTGGGCATGTTGCCCACTGAAAGTGTCAGTACTAATGGCCGTTCTCATGTCTTTTGACCTCTTGGCCCCATCAGCTCGAGTAGACAAGTGATCCAACACATTCAGCCTTGCCAAGTAACAGACGATGTTTTGTCTCATATTTGCTCTTATTTGTCCTTGCTCGCTTGCTTAGAAGTATATCTCTATTTACGCTTTGTAACTTATTCCAACATCCGTGTGATTGAGTGCACCTGCGTAACCTTCAACCATTGCTCTTTATCTTCCGGCACTCACACTTGCTGCACACCACTGTGCAGACTGCATTAGTTAACACATTAAAAATAATAAAAAAAAAATGTACTGTGAGAAGCCTGTTTATCTGGTGCCTTTGAATTATACAGAAACTTATACAGAAAATGACACTGCCAAAGTGATTAATGGCCCTCATAGAATATGCACGAAAGCGATTTGTATCTAAATACTGCCATCTAGTGACCAGAGTGGTGAACTGACATAAGATTTCCACCGTCATCCTGCAATATACTCAGAATTTGTAAGTGTTTTTACCCACTGAGCCAAAGATTTTGATTTTTTTTACTTAAGTTGTTTTGTTTTCCTCCTTGATATACTTTTATATAGATAACATGTAAGTAATTTCCTGTGATAAGTTAGTAAATGAATGAGATAAATTCAATAAGGGCTAGACAGTGACATAGGTCATGCAGCCAAAAATCACTATATACCTCTGCAAAATCACAATATCATAGAGGTGAAAGGGGCAAGATGGCGACCCAAAGGTGTCTGTGGACCGAGCATGTCACAAAAAGTCAGAACCAGTTGGGTTTTTTTGCAATACATCATTCACCTGCATTACACCATGATGTAACAGCTGTAGCAATTTTTTTGCTAAAAAAAAAAAACCATACCATTCCGTGCATGCAGCTCCTATGTGAGCCTATAGATGTAGCAAATGTTAACTTGACAATGCGTTATCATGAAATCATTATTCAAAATTATTAAACTTAAATGTGACATATTTAGTGGCCTGTCCTGTGCTAAGTGGCCAGATAATGTTTGCTGCATAATGGCACACAATATGTTAAAGGGAGACTGACAGCAGATTTTTGCAATGTAACCTGAAGACAGCATGCTGCATGTGTTAAAACAGAAACTTCCACAGTGCCTCTGTTATCTCACAGTCTTTTTTTTGTTTTCCTGCAATGTTAGCTTAAGCCTGTTATCTTTATCTTTAATGGATCTCAGCAGTACATGAGCTGTAGTCCGACTCCGCCCTCTCTATGATTAGCAGCTTCTGTCTATGAAAATGTACATTGAAAGCCTACTGTGGGTGGGGGCAGCTCCCAGAGCTCTGCTATATACAAAGTCTAAAATCTTTCACTGTTTCAGATCGGCTGCAGACATTAACCTAAAGGCCGCTTTACACACTGCAATATCGCTATCGATATCGCTAGCGTGCGTACCCGCCCCCATCGGTTGTGCGTCACGGGCAAATCGCTGCCCGTGGCGCACAACATCGTGCACACGTCACACTACTTTACCTGCCTAGCGATGTCGCTGTGACCGACGAACAGCCTCCTTTCTAAGGGGGCGGTTCGTTTGGAGTCACAGCGACGTCACTAAGTGGCCGCCCAATAGAATCGGAGGGGTGGAGATGAGCAGGACGAACATCCCGCCCACCTCCTTCCTTCCTTATTGCAAGCGGAACGCAGGTAAGGAGAGGTTCCTCGTTCCTGCGGTGTCACATATAGCGATGTGTGCTGCCGCAGGAACGACAAACAACATCGTACCTGCAGCAGCAACAATAATTGGGAATAGGGGAGCATGTCAACGATTGGCGATTTGGCATGATTTTGCGACCTTTTTCGATCGCTCATAGGTGTCACACGCAACGACCTCTCTAACTGCGCCGGATCTGCGTCACGAATTCCGTGACCCCAACGACATCGCTTTAGCGATGTCGCTGCGTGTAAAGCGGCCTTAAGTGATACATCGCTGAACTCAGGGTCTCTTTGCCTACATCATGATGCTCTCAGATGAGGTAGCAAAAATCTTCTGACAGATTCCCTTTAAGGGCCCCATTTGCTACATCTGCATGTGACCTTCTAGTAATGTGTTATCCTGCTCCCTCACCTTAAGGCCTAAGACACACATCCGTGCCGCCGGTACGTGTTTGGCAGTTTTTTCACGCACTGGCGGCACGGAGACACGTGGACCTATGTTTTCATTATTGTTTGGACACACGTAAGTATTTTGGAACGGAACGTGTGTCCGTTCTGTTCTTACGTGCGTCCGTGATTTTCTCACGCTGACATGTCCACGTATTATCCGGCAGCACGGGTGTCACACGGCCCACACCCGTACCACACGGTAGTGTGGATGCGGTTCCGTTTGACACGCCGGAGAACAAGTGTCATTAATTAAAAAATAAAAAAACCCACAAACCTCCACCAGCCCCGCAGATTCTTCCGCTGCAAAATGTTCCTGCCGGCCGCCGCTCGTTATGAGCGTGTAAAGGAGGTGGGCGTGCTGTCACGGGCGCTAATCTCCGCTCCTCCGCTCGGCCGGAAGCAGCGTCAGCAGGGAGTGGGTGGGGCTGGAGCCGAAGATCAGGACCCTGGACAGCAGCAAGGACCACGTGAGTATGCAAATTACTGGTTCTCCGTGTGCTATCGCAGATAGCACACGGAGAACACACGTGGACCACACGTACCCGAGACACATACTTACCACACGTAACACGCAGGGAAAATACGTGTCTCGCGGCATGTGCGTGTTTTTAACGGATGTGTGTTGGAGGCCTAAGGCAGTAGAAAAAGAGTCATATGGAAAAAATAAGATATAACTGCAGTACCAGTAACAGGCTGCTTCTAACCATGGAAACACAGGATCTGCAAAAGAACTGTACAAAATGTTAGGTAGTTATTAATTAAAGAGGCTGTCTGCCTTTAGAGACTATTTATTTCACTTAAATACAAAAACAAAAAATGTTTAAACTGGGCAAGAAAATGGAACATAAGCAATGGATGGCACCCTAAATTCTATATTAATAATGCAGCTGGCTCTCTAGCTCAGTGAATCTGTGTTGTGAACAGAACCATGGAGCGTAACGCCCGACTGTCCAGGATCTAGTAGGATAATCCCTGATATTACTGTAAAGGGGTGGCCAAAACCTGTAAAGCCCCATATAAATATCTATCTTCAAGCCCAACCACTTTTTTAATTTGCTTCATTATGTCATTTTCTACCATTCTCCATATACAGCTATTCCCTATATCTGTTTTTTTTACTTTACTTGCTGTAAAATTTTGTTTGATGGAGGCTCAAATGGGCCATCATAGGAGGGCGGCTCCACAGTCACATCTCTACAGCTTCTATCTAACCCACCCACCTGGAAAAAATAAATGACTTACTATTTCTACCCAAGAAACAAAAGAAACAAATAACCCTCAAATAATAAACGGATGGCATCCAGGCTTACACTGGCCCACAGGGGAACAGGTGAATCCCCTGGTTGGTCCCACCCTCTTACAGGAGCACTATTTGGCACAATGCATTTGGTTGACTATATAGTAAATTAAAGCATCTTGTCATTTGTTTAACAAACTAACCAGTGCATTGCTATTTAGCATCATAGAGTTATTTCACATTTGGATGTAGCTAAAGTGGCACAGGGGTGAAGCAGGGACCTCAGTCTTTTTCTTCCCCCTGATGAAGCCATCCAGTTTACAAACAGTGTGAAACGTACGTAGGGGAATCTGGCAGTGAGATTCTTGTAACACCAACCGGTTGGTCCCGCTTCACCCCTGTGCCACTTTATATTGGTATATATATACAAAAATAATTCTTTCAGCCAGCTTACCAGTACCTCTTGATATGTGGAATCCCTTGTGTCATCCAGAGAATACCGCAAGGATATTAGGGCAGGAGTCAGCCTCAAAGGATAAATGTAGAATGGTCAAAGTCTCCAGCGGGAAAAAACTCCAGGATTTCAGTTTTTTATAATTAAAAAATTTCTTCTTGCAATGCAAGTTTTTTATTTGAATATTTTCATTAAAAATCAGATCCACAAATTCAGGCAATAAATAGGTCCAAATAAGGAGTAGTAGCCTCTCAGACTACGCGTTTCGGCGTGTGTGCGCCTTCTACATGGTCCTAATACAAAAGACTTACTGCATATTATATTGGTAGGTACTATGGTATCTACTTATATCTGTTATCCACTGATTGATTTGTGGCACATGTGTTGACTTAACCATTTCAGGAACCACCATTATGTTCTTTATCACCCTGGTATTTATTTTTATGGGATACTTTTTATGCATGTCCCCTGTAGATTTACAAAGTGCTTATGAGGGGCTATGTGAAATACCCCATCAATGTTAACCAGTGCTTCGGTGTTTTTGTACTGTCGGTGTTTCCATTTTTCCCCATGCTTTTGGTCTTTCCTTTTTCCTTTCCTGTACCATTGGTATTTTAAATGTCACCCTTGTTGTCCTAATAAAATATTTTTGCACTTTATACTCTATGCCTCTTGTTTTTCTGCATGTCTTCTGAGTATGTGCATGCCCCTCACATTGCACGTTGGGTTTGGTGGGGTTAACTGATCCTGATGGATATTTGTATTTAAGAAAAAAATGAGAAAAACATGGCTTTCTACCAAAAACGGCACCAAACCTGGCGATGAGTTGTGTCTGGCATTGCATCTCCAAAGACATGCTGATAGGGACTTTAGATTGTGAGCCCCAATGGGGACAGTGTTGCCAATGTATGTAAAGCGCTGTGGAATTAATAGCGCTATATAAATTAATAAAATTATTATTATTAATTATCTCAGGTCTATTGAAGTGAATGGTGCTGAACTACAATCTCACACACAACCTGTAGATAGGTATGGCGCTGTTTTTTTATGACAGCAGCCATACATTTGTGCCCAAGAAACGCTGTCTTCCACTGCTTACACCATATTATGATGTGTTTTAGAAACCTTTTGTTCCTTGTCAGATGAGGCTGCATAACCTAATTAGCCACTGGGACATGGTCGAAAAGTGACAGTGTCCAATTTACCGGCACAAAGTAAGCCAACTAATAGTTGGTGTAAACCTAGTGGGAAAGTCATCATAAATGGAATTTTTTAAGTCGGTGTTGCTATGTTTCCTATATCTGCGTCATATTTATCAAAGTGTTTGATTCATTTGACACATGTTCAGGTATAACATTTCTATCCAGATCTGTTTTACCCACTTTTTTGCATTATTTCCCTACTGGAGTGAAAAGTGCGACTTTTTGTGACTTTTTAAAAAGTCATAAATCATAATTCTACTTACATTTTATCTGATAACTAACCCCACAGACATTGAAGGTCAAAAGTGTGCAATTTCTGATGTCAGAAAACTCTTGAGCAGGGATTTCAGGTAGATTTGGAGGTACAAAACGCGTATGAAAATACTCAACATAAGCATTTCCTTGTAAAAATGAATTGCTATTAATATGTTCATGTTTTTGAGCATTTTTTAACCACTTCAGGATTTTACAGACACTTCAGGGATTTTCTACTTAGAAAAGTATTAGAATTATTATTGATATTTACTGATAGAGCCCCATTGATTCCATGGTGCTGTACGTGAGAATGGGTTACGTACAAAATACAGATACAAGTTACAATAGACAGACTGGTACAGAGGGAAGAGGACCCTGCCCTTGCGGGCTTACATTCCATAGGATAAGGGGGAGGAGACAGTAGGTGGGGTAGTGAAGCGGAAGCACTGTTGGTGGTGAGGTGGCAGCCAAAGTCAATGGGAAGGCATAAAATGCCTGGAAGATGGATAAACATCTTTTTAAGCATTTTGTCAGCCTTTTTAGTAGGAAAGCTCAATAGCGGTTTAATTGTTGAAAGGAGTTAAGCCTCCTTGGAAAAACCAGTACAAAAAATGCTCCAAAAATGCTGGAAAACCGTTAAAAACAAATGGTGGCAGTCAATAACACCAAAAAAAAGGCTCAGGAAATGAGCAAAGAAAAACACTAAAAAGAATCTGAGCACGCACCACCACTGGAGGCATTTTACTGAAGACTGACGGGAGGTCAATCTACGCAAGTCCTGCCCCCAGTGCAGTTTTCTTGTGGAACTGCCAGGATATCAGTGTGCTCAAGAGCACTACCTGAGGCTAGGAACGGTGCCTGCACAAAAATTAAATATGGAAAAAGATGAAGATACAATATGCAGCGGAGGGGCCAGGGTAGAGCTAAAGACCCTGCCCACAGTCTCGCCCCACAGGACCACAAATTTGCACAAAACCACAAAGATGCACAAATTTGTGATTACAAGAAAACATTCATTACATAAAATTGTGGGGTCACTCCCATTTTTACAAAACCAGCTAAGGGACAACAGACAACTGGGGGCTGATATTATTAGGATGACATGGGCCATGGTTATTTTTGCCCTTCTCAGCCTAACAATAGCAGCCCACAGCTGCCCCAGAAATGGCACATCTATTAGATTATATTATATATATATTATATTATTCTGGCCCTGTACTTGGCTCTTCCTGTTGCGTGTTGCCCTGGTGCAGTGGCACACGGGGTAATATATGGAGATGAAGTGAGCCTGGTATTCGCAATATGTGTGTATTGAGGATAAGAATTAACTAAAAATACTTAATTCAGCCATTTCATAGACCCAAGTATAATGTTTAGTAGATGTAAACTAACACACATATTTATGAATGCTTTTGTTCCTTACTAACACGTATATATGTATATTGCATATTTAGTGATTTTCCTTAATACAATATACCAGCATATGTAACTTGAAGATGGCTGCCACATCCTGGACAACTCCCAAAGAAGATGATGAACAAAGGAATTCCTAAAGCTTAGACTGACCAATCCAGTAGAGATTATGCTAATTTCTATACGTCTTGAAGCCCCGACCTACAATACTTGATTTGACTAAACTTTTGTTTACACCCCTTTACTTCTTGGTCCTATAGGGGCTTTGTCTAAGAATAAAGTTCAGTTGCCCAGCATCTGTCGTGAGAGAGTCATAATTGATTCAACTAATTGTTATTCTTTCTCACTGTGCACATATGACAAAGTAATTTGAAACAGCAGTCAGATCTAGAGTGACCGGTTGAGTCTAATCATCATTTCAACATGGGCACCTAGCAGACACCCCATTAATAATTCCAGGTGTAGTTAAAAGAAAAAATAAATTTGGACAAAAAAAAAAAAAAAACCCGACTCAAGCCCTCACGTATCGCAAGAACCCGCAGTTGTGACGTGTGGTGATGTCGTGGGCTCTTGCGATCCTTAAGAGTGAGAACAGCCAATGTCATTGAAGTCAGTGACGTCATGGGTTCAGAGGAGTTGATTGCCATTGTCAACAAACTCATCTGAACTTCTGACGTCACTGCTGCTGTCGCTCACACACTGCTGTGTGAACCGCTGCTAGGACCTGGGGTAACCTCATGAGGTAATCTCAGGCCATTTCACACAGCAGTGTATGAGCCTGCATTGAGTGCTCTCACAGTCAGTGGGGAATGTTCTGTTCTATATTGACTGTCACAGTAAGTATAGGATCGTGATGGGACCCCCTTATTGGATAATGTCATAACTTTTTTTGTAATTTTTTTTAATAAATTGGTGAATCACGGCTTGAGTAGGGTGATTTTTGTCCAAATATTTTTTTTTCCTTATAACTACAACTGGAATTAATAATGAGGGTGTCTGCTAGATGCCCACACATTACTAATACCAGGTCTTTATGCCACCTGGCAAATCACAGCTGGCCTCAACCCCATATATTATCCTGTTTGCCACCACACCACGGCAACTGGAAGAGCCAAGTAAAGCACCAGAATTGGCGCATCTAATGGATGCGTCACTTCTGGGGCGGCTGCGAAGGGCCAAATAACCATGGCCCTTGACTGGTTTTGGAAAAATAGGGGGGACCCTATGCCATTTTTAAAATTATTTATTGAAATAATTAAAAAAAAAAAAAAATAATAATAAGTGTTGGATCCCCTCTATTTTGGATAACCAGCCAAGGTACAGCTGACATCTGCAGCTGCTGCTGTACATGTGTTGGAAATGAAAATTGGGGGGAACCCCATTTCATTTTTTTTTCTAAAATTCATTTTTAAATTCAGCTAAACAGCTGTCAAGCTATTTAGCCATCTCCATTGACCTGTCTGTTCTATCTATTCAACCATCTAGCTATCTATCTGTTCTATCAACCTATTTATCTTTTTATCTGTTCTATCTATTCATGTATCCATCTATTTTGTCTATCTAGCTATGTAGCTAGCAATAAAAGACAATAACGGATCCGTTAAGGGAACCATTGACTGTCATAATAAACGGATTCGCTAATGGATCGCTTATAAAAGTGATCCGTTTGTTCAATCCATTAACGGATTGGTTATAAAAGTTATCAGTTGGAGCAAACCGTTAAGCAATCTGTTTTACATTTTACAAACGGATCCAAAAACGGAATGATTACAGGACATGGGAACAAAGCCTTATTCATTTTCCCATTGATTGAGATATAGTATGTGAGGGCTTGTTTTGTTTTTTTTATCTGCTCAACTGTAATTTTTAATAGTATAACTCTGAGGTACATATGACACTTTGATAACTTTAATTTTGTGGTGACAGGCAACAACCCCAAAAAAAGACAAATATTGGCATTTTGAGGTTTTTTATTCTTTACGATTTTTTTGTATGGGACAAACTATGTTATATTTTGATAGACTTTATCAACATGATGATAGCAAATATGTTTTTTTTTTACATTTTACATCTCTTTACTTTTTAACTGGAATAAAGGATGATTAAAATTTGATGGTCTTAATTTTTTTACTTTTTTTATTGATCGCTTGTGCTATATACTGCAATATTATAGTACATGATATTATAGTATTGCAGTATACAGTTAAAATCACAGTTTACTTATGAAGCCCAGTTTGTGGGACTCCAGCGGTCGTCAGCTGACATGGAAAACCATTGGCACCACAGTTTACATCACGGAGGGTACAATGGGCAACTCTAATGATGCCCCATGGGATCATGGGCCTTAAAGCATGCCTGTTACCCGTGAAGACATGAGGGTCAGTGGGTACTCTTGTCCGCTGGCCTGGCGGTCTTCAGAAAGACCGCACAGACCAGGGGTCATCCCACTGAACGCCCACAATCCTCAACCGTGGGTAAAACACTCAAATAACACAGGGTGAGGGAACCACACTTTGGTAAGACTTAATTTCAGCAAGAACACAAGATGGTACAATCGAAAGTCTTACCCGTCTGCTGGACCACCAGGGATTAAAATGTTCATGACTTTCAGGGCCAACTACTATCCCAGCCAGCAGCGCCCCGCTTTTGGGGATAATACCAAGTGCATTTGCGGCTCCCTGGTGACAGAAGCAAGGCTTTTTTATGGCCCTCAGTTCTCTTACAGGATTGGTGAAGAAGGCTGCTTTTTCATTAGTCTCTAGTTTAATCAACTGCATAATTTTGTTGTGTAGTCAGAAGGGGTGAGGCAATCCACATTTACAGACAATGGGGCTCTGATCAGTCTGACATCAGACAACAGCTTACTTCTCTTGATTTAACAAATAAAGGAATATGTCTGGCATAATTAAGAACAGTTCACCCACCACACAAATGACCAAACGCTGAGTCGTCACATCAAAAATCTGGGGCTGCCTTTTTCATTTAATAATAGAGTGTGTGGGAACAGGCTGGTGATTTTATCAAGTATGAGTGATTGTCTAAAAGGCTCATAAGTTCCCCTAATCCCTCCTGAATGAGCAGCACTTTCTACCAATGTTGGGACTGAACTTCTGATTGTGGAATCTCTGCATGCAGAGCACTAAAAACCTCATTGTGTATATATCTGAGGAAAGCTCCTGTCAGTGCAGTAACACATCATGTTTTATTTCCAGTATTAATAATAAAAACAATGAATTACTGATAAACACTCCAAACTGTAGGTTCGTGGATGAAAGGGCTGATTTAGGCCAGTTTCACACATCTGGCTTTTCGCCGGTTTGCCAGTTCCGGCGCACGCCATTACAGTGTATACAGTACAGTGGCAGAGAGACAAGCTCCAGTCACATGCTGTCATGTGACTGGAGCATGTGATCCCAGAAGTTACAGCGCTGCCATTGTACTGTATACACTGGACTGGCGTGCGCCGGAACTGGCAAACCGGCGAAAAGCTGATGTGTGAAACCAGCCTTGATGGTCCCAACTTTTTAACTGTTACAAACCTGTCCCATGTCCCGACTTTGCTCCCTTCACCCGTGTCTGCTGCCCTCTGTTGTGCTCCTTTTAAGGTTGCCCAGTATGTAACATCATCTACATAGGCCTTTTAATGCCCAATAGGACACACACCTGTGTCTTCTGATTGTTTTCAAGACTCTAGTTTAGCGTTCTCCAGCACCTGTGAACATGGTGCTACCTGCTTAAATCCCTGCTGCTCTGGTGACTTTTCTTAGTGGTTCCTGTTATATTGTTGTTATCTTGACTCCTATGTGTGCTATGTCCATGCTCCCCTTGTGCCATTTCCAGACCTGAATTTGCGGATCCATATCAGAAGGTGAGCCTTACAGAATCCAAAGAGCATGGATTTCAAAGGCGCAGCAGCAATACCACCATTGCTATGGACACTTGCTGGACTAGTGTTGCAATTTGCTCTCATCCATCGCAAACTTGTTCAGGCTGTGCAAAACCTCGCAGCCTGTATAAGTACTCTGCCTAAGGCTGGAGTCACACTTGTGAGTGACTCACGCGAGTCTCGCATCGCATCATCTGGCACGGCCGCACACTCTCCTGACAGGAGCGGGTTGGCTGCATGTATTTCTATGCAGCTGAGACGCTCCTGTCCGGAGAGCATCAGGCCATGCCGGGTGATGCAATGTGAGACTCTCGCGAGATACGCGCAAGTGTGACTCCAGCCTTAAACTCCTGTATCCCACCAGCAGCTCCTCAACACCTACCACACCCTAATGTGCAACACTCTCCTTGGGAAACAGCTCCACATATGAATGGCAATCCTTATGCTTTTCAGGGTTTAGTGAATCAATGTACCATACACTTTCAGGTTTGTTCTCAGCATTTTTTTTTCTTAGCAATCCAACATGGCATATATTTTTTCTTTATGGTCAGGTTATGCCTTGGCATTCGCTGCCATATTGTAGGAATGGAACTACCCCAGGATGCATTTTCATCGGCCATTTGACTGTACCATTTCCCTTCTTCCAGGCACAGAATCCCACAGCGGGAGAGTTTATCCTCTATCTTAGAGATGGAGGAAATATCTGCCTACAGAAAGAAAACCAAGAGAGGGGATTAATCTAAAAATCTTTATCCCAAATGGTACAGGTTTCTTCTTTGTCAAAAAGAAATATAGTTCTCCGAGACCATGCATAGACTATCAGGGTTTGAATAAAATCACTCTGAAAGGCCATCCACTGCCTCTCATGTCTGTTATTTGACAGGATTAATGGTGCAACCATCTTCACGAAGTTAAACCTGCATGGTGCTTATAACTAGAGATGAGCGAACCTTTCAAAATTCGGCTCACCGAGACTTCGTGAACAAACGCTATGTGTGAGACTCCGAACGACAAATCTTTTTGTACACAAAAAACCTTGGGGGGGGGGGGGGTTGGGAGAGGGGGCGGGGAAAGAGTCTAAAAAGCTTTTAAAACAGCTAAAATACATTTCACAGTGCAGCCTCACTGTTTTGGCATAGGTCAATAGTCTAGGAAGCTAATGGCTAAGCAATATTGAGGTGCATGAAAGACAGGTATAGGGCTGGTGCTCCCACACCTCCGCCAGTACAGACAAGACAACTTGGGAGACCCATCTTGGCGCCTTGACATTTAAAAACATTTCAGGCAGTCAGCAGGACAGTGACATTAATTGCCCGTTTGCTCCCTCCCCCATTTTTAATAGTGTCTTTGCACAGCAGGGAGGAAGGGTCCATACAGCACACAGGATGTGGCATGGCATTTCAATTTCAATAATCAAAAGGGTATGAGTGACAGGATTAGGCCTCTTGCTTCCACACAACTGCCAGTACAGACAAGACACAGCTTTGAGACCCATCTTGGAGTCTTGATCTTTAAAACATTTCAGGCAGATAGCAGGACAGTGGCATCAATTGACCCCTCATTTTCCCATAGTGTCTTTGTACAGCAATGAGATATGCTCTATACAACACACGGGATGTGGCCTGGAATTTCCATTTTTAAAAAAAGCACACAGAAGAGTGGTCTAGAAATTTCCGTACAATCAGGTTGAGGACGTGAGCAATGAAAAGGCACATGTGTGATGTCGCCCAGGCATAGTGCCCACACAGGGTTTGCACAGTTATCACACACGGCCTTTCCTGGCTTCAGGTTGAGTGGAGACAGCCATTGATCAAACTCGACCTGGATAGTGGTCCACAACTCTGCAGCTGTGTGACTGTGTTCACCAATGCATATTAATTTCAGCACTGCCTAAATCCATTGACTTACATGATGTGGCCTGGCATGTCAATTTTAAAAATCAAAAAATGGATGAGTGACAGGATTAGGCCTCTTGCTCCCACACCTCTGTCAGTACAGAAAAGACACAGCTTGGAAACCCAACTTGGAGTCTTGATATTTAAAAACATTTCAGGCAGACAGCAGGACAGTGGCATCAATTGACCCCTTATTTTCCAATAGTGTTTTTGTACAGCAATGAGGTATGCTCCATGCAAAATACAAGATGTAGCCTGGAGTTTTCTTTTAAAACTTAAGAGGTGCATGAGTGACAGGATTAGGCCTCTTGCTCCCACATCCCTGCCAGTACAGACAAGACAACTTGGAGACCCATCCTGGATTCTTGATATTTTAAAACAGACGGCTACACACGGCAGCTCGGCTTAGAAACAGTGCATTTTTCTTTATGTTGGTATGAACATTATAGCTGACATATGAAGACCATTTATTAAGACTTCAAACCTTAAGGACGTTCATAAAAAGAAATATGACACACGTGTCTGTGGAAATAGAGCATTAACAAAATTTAATGTGTAAAATTGTCAAAAATATATACACAAATAAAACAGTTACAAGGATTAGACACAATGGTATAAAAATGTAACCTTGCTGCCAAGGTCTAGGAAAAGAGAGTGCACCTTGAATCCAGACTAGAGATCTGGCTCATATTAAGCAAAACTAATGACCGCAAGCTGTTAGTTACTCTGTAGTATGTGGCTGTGCTTTATGTAATAGCGAGACATAATGAGAAAACATATGAAGTAATAACACTTTACGTGTTCGCATTTAACATTTATTGAGGCTACCCATATAGCAGGGACAATTTTTTTTTTCTCATCCAAAACAAAAAAAAAAAATCATTGCTGAACTATTTTATTGCTAAAAAAAACAGGCGCACAGTTGTACAATGTAACTCCTCAGACTGGAAATAAAGTTGGCTTCCTTAGAAAAAAACATTTACAGACATTGTAGCAGACTAGCTAGCCATCTAGATAACACACAGAGCTAGGCGAAAAGGGACAAGACACAATTTACTTCTAAAAAGGGCAAAAAAAAAAAAATAAAGAACAGGGTCACCCAGCAACCCCATCTGAATTTTACCAATCAGCATGCGAGACATGCTATAAACTGGGAGGACATTTTTTTTTTTTCCTCCTGCAGAGCTGGGATTTAAAGTGGACCCGACATCTGTACAGTGGAGGCAATGTCATAATAGTCACAAGAATGTAATAATTCACCAGGAATTAATAACTTGTGAATTTCCATCAAATATTAAACTTCCACCCCACAATCATGGGTTCTAGGGAGTTGCGATACACTTCTATAGGCCATACTGCATCTTTAGAGGTCTCTACAGTAAAGGGAATCTGCCAGCAGGTTTTCGCTATATAAACTAAAGCCAGCATGCTGTAAGGGTTAAAACAAAGTTCATGCATGCCTCTGTTGTCACAGTCAGATCTTTTGTTTATTTTCTATGTTTGTTTTAGCAGCAGATCCTTATCACTGCTGTGGCTAGCTGGTTCCTGCCATGTTGTCTGGCCCGCCCCCTGCTGTGATTGACACCTCACAGTTAATTCACAATCTCTAATGAGAGCCTAGTGTAGGCGGGGACTCTGCTACATGACTAAAGCTAAAAATGTGCATTGTGTCATAATGGCTGCACCCAGTAATCTAAGTTAAACATGGTTAGTTTCAGAATCTCTTTGCCTGCAACATGCTGCTCTCAGATGAAATAGCAAAAACCTGCTGACAGATGCTCTTAAGGCTATGTGCGCACGTGTGCGCTCTGCACCGCACCGAAAATGTGCGCTTCAGAGCGCAGCTGAAAAGCTGCGTTCTGAAGCGCATGGTGCCGGCAGATTCGTGCGCTCTGCATGCTGCCTCTCCCTATAGATAGCATGCAGAACGCACGAAAGAAGTGACATGTCACTTCTTAGAACGCAGCGATTCGGCAAGTAGCCGAATCGCTGCGTTCTAACATGCCACGTGCGCACGGCCCCTGCACAATCTCCATAGATTGTGCAGGGGACGCAGGACGCATGCAGTTACACTGCGGTGCAGAACGCAGCGTAACTGCATGTAATACGCACACGTGCGCACATACCCTTAAGGGCAGTTTCACACATCCAGCTGTTCGCCGGATTGCCGGATCCGGCGCACTCCAGTACAGTGTGATACAGTACAATGGCATCTTGACAAGTTGCCGCGCTGCCATTGTACTGTATCACACTGTACTGGATCCGGTGAAAAGCCAGATGTGTGAAACGGCCCTAGAAGGGTAAAATTTGATTTTATGTCCAAAAACTATTACAGATGCATGCGCGAGCAACAGACATCGAGCACGTGCCCTATTTTAAAATCAGACAGATGGACTATATCTACCTCCCAGCAGATATCAGTAGATGTGACGTCCCTAGTTGGTCCTGCTACCACCCGATGGGAAGTAAGAGGAACCGGTATACTCAATGTGTTTTTTTATAATAGGACTACTTGCACGTTTAAGGCTCCACTGCACGTGGCAGATCCATTTTAAAGCTTTATTTACATGACAATATATAAAAAAGGAAGCAAAAATGGAATCCCAACCTCAGATTTTGTCATGTAAATAATCCCTACTACTCTTATGTAACAGATACAGCAATTATACAAACCGGTACAACTCACAGCATATTTTGGCCTGGGATTATAAGAGCTAAGGGCATCTCCAAAGTATGAAAACAATAAGCGGTTCATTCCACGGAGACGCTTCTAGTAAACTGTCCGGTTATATTCTCATAATCGTGTTGAGTCACTCGATGGCTAACCATTATAAAAGTTGATACATTTCTCAAAACTTAGGAGAAAAAAAAAAATAAAAAAATCATACACTTTTTCAAGAAATAAAAGGCACACAAAGAAAACTCAATACAAAATGTACTCATATAAACATGAATTATTTGGTATATATCAAGCTTCCATAATACAACCGCTCGGGTTTCTTACCGGGGACCTGCAGCCCTATCATAGTAAAAATAAAATAAAAGCAAAAACTATTATTACCCTTGGCGTTGGAGTGATTGGCAAAACGTACAGACACAACTGCTGCTCATCGATTAAAGGCGTTAAAAAGGGAGATATTGAAGTACATTTAACACAAATTGTCCAGTAGCGGAATACAACATGGCATAAAGACTAAAAAAAAAATAAAAAATAGAATAGAAAAGACAGGTTTTTTTTTTATTTGCTGACGGACTCACGCATTCACAGATTCTACATAGACGGGATCACACGCAATTACAGTGCAGCAGACCATCGAGAGTACAGTTGTCGGGAGAATATTTACCATTATGGAGCACAGATTATACATCGGAGATAGGAGGAGGACACAAACTATGGAAGACAACCCTAGAGATACAGCATCATTATAATCTAGGCAAAAAATAACATTACACGTCAATGTCTTGTAGTGTTTGGATCGTATCTGCTGGTGATATATATAAAAGAGACTGAACACAACAAAGTCACATCACTGCTGGTCTAATCTTCTGCTTAGCCACACAAATGGTCACAAAATTACGTAAAAAATAAAAAATAAAATAAATCCTTTGGTAATTATTATGATACATCTGATAATCAAAGAACGTTAAAATTGCAATGCTGCACTGAGAGTTCACAGGCGAACAGTGAAGACACAAACAATTCCTCCACCATTGGACTCGATCACGTTACTAGCGCAAAGGAAGAACGAAGACCACACAACATATATTCCAGTAAAACTATTATTTCAGAGGAAAGGAAAAGCCAAGAGATAAGGCCACAATGGATTCAGTTCTTGGTCACTGACAAGGAGATGAGGGCAAGGCGGTTTCTTTCTAGAAGCAACAAGCACTAAAGAATCAGCCCAAAAAAAAACAACAGCGTATAAAAATACGAGAAAGGCAGATGCCAAGACACTGTATATTCGAGCAGAATTCTCAGCTGTGAATGTATATTTTACTTCATTTGCACCAAAAATAAGGGGGACGCACAAAAGACGACAACGGTTAATAATGCTGCTGAAAACACTGGATTTTTTTTTTTTTTGCTGGTTAATGTCGATAAGAAGCACACCCAGAAGGCACGAGATGCTACGGAAATTTTCAAAAAAAAAAACAAAAAAAGGCTTGGTCAAATTAGTGACCTTACAAAAATGCTTCTTATAATGGGATATATTTGTGACAGGCACAGTGATAAGTAATACAACCCGAGGTGTTGCATTAATATAAGAAAGGAGTAAAGAACCAAAAAGGCCCACAGACATACTTAGACCACGAACACTCCACACATGGTCTATGGCAAATGTGCAGTCTTGCACTGCCTTGAGGACAAATTGATACAAAAAATAAAAATCATGACTTAGCATACAAGGTCTGTATCCGGACTATTCTACAAAATCAAAATGTTAGTAAATGGTTTGACCTAAGAAACAATCTTGAATGGGACACAAAGTATTGAAAACCTTAAAAGGGGCTGTTTGGTGAAACAAAAAGTTATCACCAGTCCACTGGATAGCCTTATTGATCTGTGGGGTTTGACAGCTGTGACCGACAGTAAGGGCCCTACACTATGGGCCCTACACTATGGGCCCTACACTATGGGCCCTACACTATGGGCCCTACACTATGGGCCATACACTATGGGCCATACACTATGGGCCATACACTATGGGGCAGTTTTGACAAGAGTTTCAATCTTTCCCTATGGGGCTGTGTTAGACTTTATCCAGTAACACCATAGAGTGAGTGAAGCAATGGCCAGGCGTCTGAGCTGTTCTACTTTGGAACCAGGATAAATATACTCCGATTTGCTGATCAGTGCGGGTCCCAGCAGCAAATTATCTATATCAAGTGAAAACCCCTTTTAAAATGTCCGTGATCGGTTATTTCACAGACAACGGTAATTTTGAACACTAAATGTAGATAAAATAGCCCTGGCACCCACAGCGTGAGCCACCAATTTCTAAGGATCTTATGGCAACACTCTCAATCTGCATTGTTGCAAATACTGGTGTCAGCACGTGATGGGTCAGCCCAACGTACCATGCCTAATGCGGGCGTCACACGAGACGATCTATCGTGCGATATGTTGTCGGGGTCACGGTTTTCGCGACGCACATCCGCCATCGTTTACGATGTCGTTCCGTGTGACACCTACGAGCGACGCAGAACGTTCGCAAATCGTGTATCGTTGACACGTCGCTCATTTTTAAAAAGTCGTTTATTTTTCTTTGCGCCGGTTGTTCATCGTACCCGGGGAAGCACACATCGCTCCGTGTGACACCCCGGAAACGATTAACACAGCTTACCTGGGTCCCGCGGCTCCCGCCGGCTATGCAGAAGGAAGGAGGTAGGCGGGATGTTTACGTCCCGCTCATCTCCGCCCCTCCGCTTCTATTGGCCGGCCGCTGTTTGACGTCGCTGTGACGCCGAACGTCCCACCCCCTTCAGGAAGTGGATGTTCGCCGCCCACAGTGACGTCGCTCAGCAGGTAAGTACGTGTGACGGCGGTTTAACGACCTTGTGCGCCACGGGCAACTAATTGCCCGTGACGCACAAACGACGGGGGCGGGTACGATCGATCGTGCGATCGCACGATAGATCGTATCGTGTGACACCCGCATAAGACTCTCCTGCATACTATTCTTAAAGGGGATCTATAGGATTAGATTCAGAAGAACATGACTGCATTTATATGAATAACACTGACCCATGTTTCCTGATGTGGCCCATGATTGCTTCCAACAGTAACATTGTTAATTTGGCCCTTTTTAATTTAAAATTGCCTTTTTACATTATTAGCCAAAAACAGTAAACCCCCACCGCACTGTAACCTCACACACTCACTTTCACTGAGCATGCATGTATTTTCAATCAGTGGGGAGGGGGAATAATCATTGCCAGAGATAGTTAAAACCAATTAATTACAAAAGTAGGACTTAAATTTAATGATAATGCAACTTTTTCTTACTAGTCTACATGATTGGTAACTATGCTTCCAAAATTTAGGATAATCTGTAAAATGCTCGCCTCCACCACAACCTGACCACGGATAGTCCAGGGTAAGGTTTCTCAAATCTAATCTCCAGCAAACTCCAATAGGTCATTTATTCTGACGGAAGTCAAGTGGCCGGTATATCACGGCACATCCTCAGCCAAAGTGCCGGAAGGACATTGGATGGATATTTCCCCGAGTAGTCAATGATTGTTGACAGCTCCAAGTTATGGTCCATAGATGTGGGGGTCCCCAGAAAGAAGACCCCAACTATGAAATCCTTTTTACTGCACAATAATAGTGGTGGCCTCAAATACTCCCCCACTCCACGATTACATACATGTAATAGCGTTGTGGGGAACCCATTGAGTGATTTTTGGGAGAACTGGAACAGAGAAAATTTGGGTTAATCAGCTATAACACATGGCAGTGCTACAGGACCTGGGTGCTCAGAAGTACCAGTCATCACACTGTCCGTCATTTATGGTCTGTTGTCATGATTGAACCAGGTTAGGGGAGGAAAGTGCTTTACTAAACACATACATAAGTGCTTTAAACATGGTTGATTAAGATCAGCATTAGTGCGCCTCGGAGTGGAGACGTCCTTACTACTGGATCCGGAAAATTGTGTCATAGTCTTCTGTACCTCATCCATATAAAGTGACAGGAACATAACAGGAACGTTAGCGGAAAACATAGTCTAATCTGCACCCACATCATGGCAATTCTGTGGCTTTGGAAGACGCCTTTACACTTAAAACTCAACAACATGGGGTCTTTGTAACAGATGCAACACTAATTATACCGCGCATGGTCATAGAACATGATTAGCAAAACAATCGTTGGATTGTGTGTAGCTGCCCAATTTAGAGAATCCAAAATTTCATGGCCTTATACTGTTAGGGTCTATGTCAAGATTCACTGACAGGCAATTTTTTTTCTATTTGTTTCAATCCATCTAACATCTAAAATGAAGCTACTTGAAATCCTACAATTTTGTGTCTACTGTTCTACTACTTTTAAAAAAGGGCTGGATGATTTCCTCAGTACACACATTATTGGTTATAAAATAATTAGTGACCAAATGTATAATTGGTGGAGGAAGGTTGAACTAGATGGACCTAGGTATTTTTTCAACCTACGTAACTATGTTCCTATACAGACCACAAACGGCTTCGTCTGATCCTAAAGTCCCATGTCCACTTCTTCCTAACAAACTGTTCTGTAGGTTAGTGAGACACATGGCTGCATGATCAGACTCTTACCATGGAGATTCAGGCCTGCACACGAACTGTAAAAACATTTGTTTAAATTATTTCATGAGTTTAAATGTAAAAAGCAGGAAATATAAAAACCACTAAATTTGATAGTAGGCACAACTAAAAAGGGACCAAAGGTACCCCTGGGGGCAGAGCTGTGGGGACTGCGTGAGCGCTTTAGGAGGCAAATGAAAGACGGCCCAAAGCACATCGGTACCATAAAAAATACAACGCAAATTATTTGGGTAACTTGTGAATTAGAAGAAACCTCAAAACAAAAACCCTGAAGTTGTTACAGTAAAGAAAAGAGAATAATTGTAATAAGGGTAAGGCGCCATTCAATCACAGATTTCGCTAGCTTGTCAAGGCGAGAGTATCTTAGCGTTATACCGGACTCCGATATAGAAGTAATAAGTAAGGAATTCTAAAGCTTTGTTTTCCATCATGAGAGAATAAAGGCTAGGTGCACACTGCATTCAAGGCCACATCCAAGCATATATGCCCTATAGGGGCCACTGTTTGGATGGATGACTTAGGCACCTGTCCACCATAGGTACCACCCATTACAAAAAAAAAAAAAAAAAATCAAGCACCCAAAAAAATGGACACTTTTTTTTTTCCGGTGACCCTTTGTTTAGGGGGTGGGAGCAGTCTGCTGAACTTCCGCAGGCAGTTAACTGTGTGGAGACGTTTGCTATTTGGCCTTTATCTTGTACTATGTTAATGTGTATGTCAGAAAAGCTCCACACATTGTTTTGTCTAGGTACATATAGCCTACCTTGTATCCAAAATGGGCCAGGTAGAATATGTCGGCTGTACCCTACCAGAGCACCCGAAACCAGGGCCAAAACACAGGATGGTAGTCCACAATCAATTGCCACAACATAACCCCCGAAATTAAGAGACAACAGCTACTCCCTAACCAGTGCAGAAAGATATTTGGTAACCTGCTTATTTTTAAGCTCCATACATTTACTGTATAGGTTTTAAAGTCCCAGAGCCTACTGCCAGTAAGGCAAAAGAAAAAAAAAAAAAGGGGTATGGGAGGGAAAAAAAAAAAAAAAAAGGGGAGAAAAAAAATTTAAACAAGACACTTTACACTTAATACAGGTTATATACAAAATAAAAACCCGAACCTCAAAACATAAAAAAATTATTATTTTTCTTTACTCAAAAATTAAATAAAAAATATTCATATCTGATAAATGGAGTTGAAAGATATGAAAGTGATTGTTTAAATGCCATGTGTGTTTTTGCATGTATTTTTTATTTTTTTGGAGGGGGGAGGGAGGGGTATTCTGGACCATAAATAGTCTCTATAAATACGCCAGCTTCTTCATTGATGAGCGTTGATATTAACCCTCATCGATAAAAAAAGCTAAAGAAAGAAATCATATATACATTTACATACATTAGGGGGGGGGGGGGGACTACCCTAGGTGGGGTCTTCAGTCGCTGCTCTACGAACATTAGGCATTAGCAATACAAGGAGGAGATCCTGTTCAGCGGCGACTGAAAAAGCCACAGGTTTCAGACTCCTGAACTACAGTTATCAATGGGTGCATCAGACAATGACTGAACAGAACATACTGTCCCATATACACAAGTTTGTATTGCAGGCAAGGTAGAGGCATCTTTTTTTTTTTTTTTGTTTAGTTTTTTTTTCTTTTTTTAAAGCTTTTGCACAAACTTCATATAATAAAAAATAAAAAAATAAAATACAAAAAAATAAAAAACCGCTGGCCTTTACAAGGTTTGACATGCCGAAAAGAAAAAAAGAAAAAAAAATTAGGGAAAAAAAAATTCCAGCCATTGACCAAAAATATATATAATTTTTTTTTTCCTTTTTGTAACCGGAAGATTATATTAGATTACACAATTATGTTCAAGCTTGGAATTTGAGTATACTTTTGAGGAAATAAAAAAAAAAACAAAAAAAAAAACTATTTGGTAACAAAAGTGTATTATAGGTCATGATTTAGAAAGAAAGAAAAAAAAAAAAAAAAAAAAAAATGGTATGGTGAAAATGTACCTTTTACTAAAGCTTATACAAGTTCCTTGGTCCATAATTAGCTTCATGCATTCTAGGTGGAGGTTTTACCCCCAAGCCATATTTTCTATTGCTGGGCATTTTTTTTTTGTTTTCTTCCAAAATGAGAATCTGGCTAAAAAATAGATTTATTTTTCTATCTCAGTGGTGACTTATATCTACATAATTTTTTTTTTACCTATTTGTTATCGTGGCTTAAAATGTTTGCTCGGCACTTGCAGTTCAAAAGGTTCAGGCGATATGAACAATTATGGAGAAACATTTTCCATGAAAGCTCAAAATTAATGTTAAAAAAAAAAAAAAAAAAAGTTTATTATACATGTCCTTTCATGTAAAAAATTATTAAAGTCAGCCGAAGTCCGGGTACAAAAGTTTGTGGTTACGACACTACCGCTGCTGCGGACGATGTGACATTGGAGGAGTTTGTGCTGACACTTGTGTAATTTCCCTCGCTGTTCGTGCTTGAATCGCTAGAGGCCAGCAGGCCCGAGTTGGCTCGCAGGATGGCTCCGGCTGCGCTACAATGAGGCCGAGGTCCAGGCTCAGGGGTGTATGTGAAAGTAAGGCTTGTTGAATATATTATGCCATCATTCCGGACCAATGTGACAGGCACCTGCACTGGCTGGCGGACCCACCTCCAGCCTTCTCGGAAAGCGGAAATGTCAGGGACGACACATAACATACTTTCTGCGCACCTATTGGAGAAAACAAAAAATATTTTGGTTACTCGAAAGACTGGGCAATTTGCCTCCAAAAGAAGTTACATGAAGACGCTTTAGGCCTAAGACACACAACATGAAAATCGGAGCGAGTGCAATGCGATAAAACATCGCATTCCACTCGGACCAATATTAGCTTGTGTGTCAGCACACATGAGCGATTATTTTCTCAGCCCTAATCGGACTGAGAAAACAACCGCAGCATGCTGCTGGTGTAATGCGATCCTGTTTTCTCTTGCACCCATTCAAGTCTATGGGGCGAGAGAAAAATCGCACTACACTCACAGTACACCCGTGTTCCGCGAGTGCAGGGCGAGAATGGCAATAGCTGGCAACGGAGGAGAGAGGGCGATAAATCCCTCCCTCCCCACCGCATGCCCTCCGCTCCTCGGTGCCGGCCCGCCCCCCGCAGCTGAGGTCCAACTGCATGATCGGATCTCAGTCACAGTGACACTCTGCTCCCGCTGTGCTGCCAGCGTGAGCCGAGTGTCATGCGAGGATCGCATTAGTCCCCCGTGTGGCCCTAGCCTTATTCCCCTACTACAGTGTACAGAGCCATTTTTTGGTGCATGACTTCTAAATAAACAGATATTAGCAATCAAGGCAAACTGGGAAAAAAAAAGGAGCAGAATATGAACATTATTCCAGCACTCTTGGTGTGCGGGTGAAAAGGAACCGGACACCTAATTCATAGTGTCCATGGTTAGAGGGAACCAAAGTCTGGCTGAGTTATTGCAAGTATGTTGGACTCTAAAATGCTTAAAAACATAAGCCGGCCAGGGATTCTGTTTCAGATGACTAGTCAGAGGCGCGTCGCCAACAGGTTCTTCCCACCCTGTCAGTCTAGGGAAGCAGGACATGGAGAAGCCACCAGGGAACAGTCATCAGACAATCCCTGGCAGGCTTAACTCCTTAACGACCGCGGGCAGTAAAATTAACTAAATGACATAACCTTACTGCCCGCGGTCTGCCGGCGGCAGCATGCCGCGATCGGCACACATCTCAGCTGATTTTCACAGCTGAGATGTGTGCCTGCTAGGCACGAGCAGAATCGTTATCTGCTCGTGCCGATTAACCCCTTATATGGTGCTGTCAATATGTGACAGCGCCATTATAAGCGCGATTGCAGTAAAGTTTTACTTACCGCCCGATCCCGGAAGTCACGTGACGCGATCACGTGACTCCCGATAGTTGTCATGGTAGCACAGGGTCATGTGATGACTCCTGTACTACACCTGACTTGCTTTCACTTTCGCTGTGCCGGGGACACAGCAAAAGAGAAAGACAGCGTATCTGCTGTTTACAGCCGTGTAGCTGTGATCAGCAGATACTGCAGAGCGATCGGAATGCTGATCGCAATAGCTACCTAGGGGGACTAGTAAAATAAAAAAAAAAAGTAAAGTAAAAAAAAATTAAAAAAATTAAAAAAAACCTTAAAGTTCAAATCACCCCCCCATTCGCCCCATTGAAAATTAAAGGGTTAAAAAAATAAAAAATATACACACATTTGGTATCGCCGCGTTCAGAAACGCCCGATCTATCAAAATATAAAATCAATTAATCTGATCAGTATACGGCGTAGCGGCAAAAAAATTCCAAACGCCAAAATGATGTTTTTTTGTCGCCACAACTTTTGCGCAAAATGCAATAAGAGGCGATCAGAACGTAGCATCTGTGCAAAAATGGTACCGTTAAAAACGTCAGCTCGAGATGCAAAAAATAAGCCGTCATTGAGCCATAAATCCCGAAAAATGAGAACGCTACGGGTCACGGAATATGGCGTAAAACGTGCGCCACTTTTTTCGGACAAACTTCCGATTTTTTTTAACCCCTTATATAAAAGTAGGCAAAAATAGGTAATATCAGCTCACCAAGCCTGCTGCAGTCCCATAATCGTCCTGTGGTGGATGATCAGCGCACGGATGGTCAGAAGTCACCAAATAGATATAAAATATAAATCCAGCGCAATCACATGGAATATTAAAAAGTTGTCTTCTTTATTTATAGTTTTTCATAAAATCCAAAAGGTACATGCAGCATAAAAATAAAGGATGCCCAGGTCAGAGCGACGCGTTTCAACAAACTGTCTTAATCATGGTCTGACCATGATTAAGACAGTTTGTTGAAACGCGTCGCTCTGACCTGGGCATCCTTTATTTTTATGCTGCATGTACCTTTTGGATTTTATGAAAAACTATAAATAAAGAAGACAACTTTTTAATATTCCATGTGATTGCGCTGGATTTATATTTTATATCTATTTAGTGACTTATATAAAAGTAAACCTATACATGTTTGGGGTCTACGAACTTGCACTGACCTGAGGCATCACACCCACATATCAGTTTTACCATATAGTGAACACAGTGAATACAATATCTCAAAAACCATAGTGCTATCGCACTTTTTTTGCAATTTTTTAGCATTTGGAATTTTTTTGCCGTTTTCTAGTACACTATATGGTAAAACTCATGGTTTCATTTAAAAGTACAGCTCGTTCCACAAAAAATGAGCCCTCACATGACCATATTGACTGAAAAATAAAAAAGTTACGTCTCTCAGAAAAAGAATGGCGAAAAAAAAAACGGAAAGCGAAAAATCGGCCGGTCGTGAAGGGGTTAAAGTAGGTTTACTCTAAAACCCCATACATGGCTGCAATAACAAAAATGAAAATATTGGTCCGGGACTTTTCTTTTGGGTTAAATATCCCACAATACTCTCACTATTACTACATAAAAAGAACCTGTTTTACACACACATAAATACGGACAACCCAGTGATATCCACTCTATTTATATAAGTGGATATATTTTCACCTACAGTGGGGAAAATAAGTATTTGATACACGGCCAATTTTGCAAGGGTCCGCACCTACAAAGAATGGAGAGGCCTGTAATTTTTATCGTAGGTAACTTCAACTGTGAGACAGAATCCATCCTCCGCCCCCCCTTCCAAAAAAAAAAAAAAAAGAAGAATCCAGTAAATCACATTGTATGATTTTTAAATAGTTTGCATGTTATTGCCTGAAATGAAGGGAATTTTGTTTACTTACCGTAAATTCCTTTTCTTCTAGCTCCAATTGGGAGACCCAGACAATTGGGTGTATAGCTATGCCTCCGGAGGCCGCACAAAGTATTACACTAAAAGTGTAAAGCCCCTCCCCTTCTGCCTATTACACCCCCCGTGCTTCCACGGGCTCCTCAGTTTTGGTGCAAAAGCAAGAAGGAGGAAAAAAATTATAAACTGGTTTAAAGTAAATTCAATCCGAAGGAATATCTGAGAACTGAAACCATTCAACATGAACAACATGTGTATACAAAAAAACAGGGGCGGGTGCTGGGTCTCCCAATTGGAGCTAGAAGAAAAGGAATTTACGGTAAGTAAACAAAATTCCCTTCTTCTTTGTCGCTCCATTGGGAGACCCAGACAATTGGGACGTCCAAAAGCAGTCCCTGGGTGGGTAAATAATACCTCATAATAGAGCCGTAATGGCTCCGTCCTACAGGTGGGCAACCGCCGCCTGAAGGACTCGCCTACCTAGGCTGGCATCCGCAGAAGCATAGGTATGCACCTGATAGTGTTTCGTGAAAGTGTGCAGGCTCGACCAGGTAGCCGCCTGACACACCTGCTGAGCCGTAGCCTGGTGCCTCAAAGCCCAGGACGTACCCACGGCTCTGGTAGAATGGGCCTTCAGCCCTGAGGGAACCGGAAGCCCAGCAGAACGGTGAGCTTCGAGAATTGGTTCCTTGATCCACCGAGCCAGGGTTGATTCGGAAACCTGTGACCCTTTACGCTGGCCAGCGACAAGGACAAAGAGTGCATCCGAGCGGCGCAGGGGCGCCGTACGAGAAATGTAGAGTCTGAGTGCTCTCACCAGATCTAACAAGTGCAAATCCTTTTCACATTGGTGAATTGGATGAGGGCAAAAAGAGGGTAAGGAGATATCCTGATTGAGATGAAAAGGGGATACCACCTTAGGTAAAAAATTCCGGAACCGGACGCAGAACCACCTTGTCCTGGTGAAACCCAGGAAAGGGGCTTTGCATGACAGTGCTGCTAGCTCAGACACTCTCCGAAGTGAAGTGACTGCTACTAGGAAAAACACTTTCTGCGAAAGGCGTGCGAGAGAAATATCCCTCATTGGCACGAACGGTGGTTTCTGAAGAACCATCAGCACCCTGTTCAGATCCCAGGGTTCCAACGGACGTTTGTACGGAGGGACGATGTGACAAACCCCCTGCAGGAACGTGCGTACCTGTGGAAGTCTGGCCAAGCGCTTCTGAAAAAACCCAGAGAGCGCACAGACTTGTCCCTTAAGGGCGCCAAGCGACAACCCTTTTCCAATCCGGACTGAAGAAAGGACAGAAAAGTGGACAAGGCAAATGGCCAGGGAGAAAAAACCCTGATCAGAGCACCATGACAGGAATATTTTCCACGTCCTGTGGTAGATCTTGGCGGACGTTGGTGTCCTAGCCTGTCTCATAGTGGCAATGACCTCTTGAGATAATCCTGAAGACGCTAAGATCCAGGACTCAATGGCCACACAGTCAGGTTGAGGGCCGCAGAATTCAGATGGAAAAACGGCCCTTGAGACAGCAAGTCTGGTCGGTCTGGTAGTGCCCACGGTTGGCCGACCGTGAGATGCCACCGATCCGGGCACCACGACCTCCTCGGCCAGTCTGGAGCGACGAGGATGGCGCGGCGGCAGTCGGTCCTGATCTTGCGTAACACTCTGGGCAACAGTGCCAGCGGAGGAAACACATAAGGGAGTTGAAACTGCGACCAATCCTGAACTAAGGCGTCTGCCGCCAGAGCTCTGTGGTCATGAGAACGTGCCATGAATGCCATGACCTTGTTGTTGTGCCGGGACGCCATTAGGTCGACGTCCGGCATCCCCCAGCGGCAACAGATCTCCTGAAACACGTCCGGGTGAAGGGACCATTCCCCTGCGTCCATGCCCTGGCGACTGAGAAAATCTGCTTCCCAGTTTTCCACGCCCGGGATGTGAACTGCGGAGATGGTGGAGGCCGTGGCTTCCACCCACATCAAAATCCGCCGGACCTCCTGGAAGGCTTGCCGACTGCGTGTTCCTCCTTGGTGGTTGATGTAAGCCACCGCTGTGGAGTTGTCCGACTGAATTCGGATCTGCTTGCCTTCCAGCCACTGCTGGAACGCTTTTAGGGCTAGATACACTGCCCTGATCTCCAGAACATTGATCTGAAGTGAGGACTCTTGCCGAGTCCACGTACCCTGAGCCCTGTGGTGGAGAAAAAACTGCTCCCCACCCTGACAGACTCGCGTCCGTCGTGACCACCGCTCAGGGTGGGGGTAGGAAGGATTTCCTCTTCGATAATGAAGTGGGATGAAACCACCACCGAAGGTAAGCTTTGGTTGCCTGAGAGAGGGAGACGTTCCTGTCGAGGGACGTCGGCTTCCTGTCCCATTTGCGTAGGATGTCCCATTCAAGAGGACGCAGGTGAAACTGCGCGAACGGGACTGCCTCCATTGCTGCCACCATCTTCCCCAGGAAGTGCATGAGGCGCCTCAAGGGGTGTGATTGACCTTGAAGGAGAGATTGCACCCCCGTCTGCAGTGAGCGCTGCTTGTTCAGCGGAAGCTTCACTATCGCTGAGAGGGTATGAAACTCCATGCCAAGATATGCCAGCTATTGGGCCGGTGTCAGACTTGACTTTGGACAATTGATGATCCACCCGAAACTCTGGATAGTCTGCAGAGTCGCGGTGAGGCTGTGCTGGCATGCCTCTTGAGAGGGAGCTTTGACCAGCAGCTCGTCTAAGTAAGGGATCACCGAGTGACTCTGAGAGTGGAGGACCGCAACTACTGCAGCCATGGCCTTGGTGAAAACCCGTGGGGCTGTTGCCAGGCCGAACGGCAGTGCCACGAACTGCAGGTGTTCGTCTCCTATGGCGAAGCGCAGGAAGCGCTGATGCTCTGGAGCAATCGGTACGTGGAGATAAGCATCTTTGATATCGATCGATGCAAGGAAATCTCCTTGGGACATTGAGGCGATGACGGAGCGGAGGGATTCCATCCGGAACCGCCTGGTCTTTACGTGTTTGTTGAGCAGTTTTAGGTCCAGGACAGGACGGAAAGACCCGTCCTTCTTTGGAACCACAAACAGGTTGGAGTAAAAACCGTGACCCTGTTGCTGAAGAGGAACAGGGACCACCACTCCTTCTGTCTTCAGAGTGCCCCTTGGGGTAATTTTGGTTTGGCCTGGGGTAAGGATGTTTCCTTTCCCATGGATTGTTTGATGATTTCATCCAGCCTCTCCCCAAACAAACGGTCACCAGAAAATGGCAAACCGGTTAAGCACTTTTTGGAAGCCGAATCTGCCTTCCATTCCCGTAGCCACAAGGCTCTGCGTATTGCCACCGAATTGTCGGCTGCAACCGCCGTAGGCTCGCAGAGTCCAGGACAGCATTAATAGCGTAGGACGCAAATGCCGACGTTTGAGAAGTTATGGACGCCACTTGCGGCGCAGACGTACGTGTGAGTGCGTCAATTTGCGCTTGACCCGCTGCAATAGCTTGGAGTGCCCATACGGCTGCGAATGCTGGTGCAAAAGGCGCGCCGATAGCTTCATAGATGGATTTCAACCAGAGCTCCATCTGTCTGTCAGTGGCATCCTTGAGCGAAGCCCCATCTTCAACTGCAACTATGGATCTAGCCGCCAGTCTGGAGATTGGAGGATCCACCTTGGGACACTGAGTCCCGCCCTTGACCACGTCAGGGGGGAAGGGATAACGTGTATCCTTAAGGCGCTTGGAAAAAACGCTTATCTGGACAAACTCGGTGTTTCTGGACTGTCTCTGTGAAGTCGGAGTGATCCAGAAACATACTCGTTGTACGTGAAACGGAATTTCTCCTGCTGAGAGGCTGACTCCTCCACTGGAGGAGCCGAGGGAGAAATATCCAACATTTGATGTATGGACGCGATAAGATCATTCACTATGGCGTCACCATCAGGAGTATCAAGGTTGAGAGCGGCCTCAGGATCAGAATCCTGATCAGCTACCTCCGCTTCATCATACAGATAGTCCTCTTTTCTGAGACCCTGAACAATGTGATGAGGTCGAGGGGATTTCCCAGCGAGCTCGCTTAGGCGGTCTGGGGCTGCGGTCCGTGTCAGAGACCTCACCCTGGGATCTATGAGACACCCCGGAGGAACATTGTTGTTCCAACTGAGGGTAACCAGGGGGCAATGATTCCACAGTGCCCAAGGTCTGAGATACCGGTCTGGACTGCAAAGCTTCTAGAATCTTAGCTATAGTCTCAGAAGTCTGTCAGTAAAAACTGCAAACTCCGTCCCTGTCACCTGGACAATGTTAGCTGGTGGTTCCCCCTGGGCCCCCCTTAGCAGAGGCTCTGGCTGAGCAAGTGCCACAGGGCCTAGCAGTGCACATAATGATGGTCAGTGGAACCTGCCGGTAGCGAGGTCATACATGCGGCGCAGGCAGCATATTAAGCCTGTGTTTTGGCACCCCTGCATCTTGTGGGTGCCATGCTGTTGTCTCCCCTGAGCAACACAATAGGGTATATAGCCAGAAATCCACCGTGCACCATACAGTGTAAAGTATAGCCTATAAACATATAATCTATAATTACACTTCTGCACAAGTGGGGCCAGCTCAGGAGCTGATTACCGCCCGCTTAAAGCGGTTATGTGGCCACCAGAGTCCCTGCCAGGGTCCCCCAGAGCTTGTCTCCCCTCTGCAGCGTCAGGGGAGCTGACAGGAATGGCTGCCGGCGTCCTGAGGAGAGGAGGGAGCCGTGGGCGTGACCCAGAAAGTGCGGGAACTGGTGCCCCACTGTGCACAGTGAGGGGGGTGGAGTATGCAAAGCATGCTCCAGCCCTCAGTGCTGCCGTCCTGTACAGCGTCCCGCCCTTCACCTGACTGGCAGGGCTGGGGGCGGGAAGAAAAAGAGACTAGGCCGCAAAAGCCGGGGACTCGAGTTATAAGCGCGGCCGCCGTATAAGCGCGGTCGGCGCGGAAGTCCCCGGCGCACTAACAGTCCCAGCCGCTCCGCAGTGAAAACAATGGCAGCGGCGGTCAGCGCGGCAGTCCCCATACACTAACACACTCAGCGACGCTGCAGTGTGTAATGGCACAAAACGCAGTCAGCGCTGCGGTCCCCGGTGCACTAGCACACCCAGCAATGCTGGAGTGTTGCTGTGCGCGGTCCCCACGGGGACACAGAGTACCTCAAAGTAGCAGGGCCATGTCCCTGAACGATACTCGGCTCCTATCCAGCAGGGTCCTCAGGAGCTGTGGATGGAGCACGGTCTCCTGTGCCTGGAGACCGAAAGGATCCCACTTCGCCCAGAGCCCTAATGGGGATGGGGAAGGAAAACAGCATGTGGGCTCCAGCCTCCGTACCCGCAATGGATACCTCAACCTTAACAACACCGCCGACAAAAGTGGGGTGAGAAGGGAGCATGCTGGGGGCCCTGTTATGGGCCCTCTTTTCTTCCATCCGACATAGTCAGCAGCTGCTGCTGACTAAGCTGTGGAGCTATGCGTGCATGTCTGCCTCCTTCGCACAAAGCAAAAAACTGAGGAGCCCGTGGAAGCACGGGGGGTGTAATAGGCAGAAGGGGAGGGGCTTTACACTTTTAGTGTAATACTTTGTGCGGCCTCCGGAGGCATAGCCTATACACCCAATTGTCTGGGCCTCCCAATAAGGAGCGACAAAGAAAAGTATTTGATCACCTACCAACCAGCAAGAATTCTGCCTCTCTGGTCTTTTTTCTTTAAGAAGATCCTACTCTGTACTCATTACCTGTATTAATTGCACCTGTTTGAACCTATTACTTGTGTAAAAGACACCTGTCCACACACTCAGTCACACACCAAGCTCTCCAGCATGGCCAAGACCAAAGAGCTGTCTAAGGACATTAGGGACAAAATTGTAGACCTGTACAAGGTTGTGATGGGCTACAGGACAATAGGCAAGCAGCTCGGTGAGAAGGCACCAACTGTTGGAGCAATTATTAGAAAATGAAAGAAACACAAGATGACTGTCAGCCTTACTTGGTCTGGCGTTCCATGCAAGATTTTGCCTTGTAAGGATGATTCTGAGAAATGTCAGGAATCAGCTTAGAACCACAATGGATGACCTTGTAAATGACCTGAAGAGAGCTGGAGCCACAGTCTCAAAGGTTACCATTAGTAACACACTACGCCATTATGGATTAAAATCCTGCAGAGCACACAAGGTCCCCCTGCTCACACCAGAACATGTCTAGGGCCGTTTAAAGTTTGACAATGGCCATCTGGATGATGCACAGAAGGAGGTCATGTGATCAGATGAGTCCAAAGTATACTTTTTAGTACCAACTCCACTCACCATGTTTGAAGGAAGAAGGACGAGTACAGCCTCAAAAACACAGTCCCAACCATGAATCATAAGGGTCGAAACATCATAATTTGGGGGGGAGGAGGGTGCTTTTCTGCAAAGGTGACAGGACAACAGCACCGTATTGAAGGGAGGATGGATGGGGTCATCAATTGTGAGATTTTGGCCAACAACCACCTTACCTCAAGTTGGAGCATTGAAGATGGGTCGTGGCTAGTGATGAGCAAATAGTTTAGTATTCGGGTGCTCTTAACGAGCATTTGATGCTCGGATGTGCACGACTCGAGTACCTGAGTAAAATGGAAGTCAATGGGGATCTCCAGCATTTTTCCAGAATTGAAAAATGCTGGAGTTTCCCAGTAACGTCCATTATACTTAGGTACTCAAGTTACGCTCATCAGAGCATCAGATGCTTGTTAAGAGCACCCGAATACTGAAGTATTCACTCATTACTAGTCATGGCTGAGTCTTTCAGCATGACAATGACTGGAAACACACAAGGAGGGGCTCTGTAAGAAGCATTTAAATGTCCTGCAGTGGCCTAGCCAGTCTCCAGACCTGAGCCCAATAGTAAATCTTTGGAGGGAGCTGAAACTCATTGTTGCCCAGTGACAGTCCTGAAACATGAAAGATCAGTATGGAGGAGTGGAGCCAAAATCAATGCGGCAGTGTGTGCAAACTTGGTCAAAATCTACAGGAAACGTCTGACCTCTGTAATTGCAAACAAAGGTTTCTGTGCCAAATATTAACTTCTGTTTTTCTATTGTATCAAATACTTATTTCGTGCAATAAAATGCAAATTATTTAAAAATCATACAATGTGATTTTCTTAGTTTTTCTTTTAGGATTCTGTCACAGTTGAAGTGTACCTACGATAAATATTACAGACCTCATACAGACATCATTGTGGATGGGAAAACTTGCAAAATCAGCAATGTATCAAATCCTTATTTCCCCAACTGTACTAAACAAAAAATTAAATTCCAGGAACATCCCATCCTCTCAGTGGGTTTGAGAAAACATTTGTATGAAAAGAAACAAAAACAGCATTCTGATGCATGAAAAAAAAGAAAAACACATACCTATACATGGTCTCTGCCTCCACATCCCCAAACCAAACTCTCAAATTTGGTGTAAAGTTCTGACCTGTTAGCTCCAACATCGCTACATCTCCACCTCCATTCAGCTGGAAAACAGGGACAGAATGAGAAATAATCCTTCATACATTACAGACTAAAAGCATAAATAGGTTATTGAAAATTGAAATCTGTAACGATAGAGATGATAAATATTGCACTTGTGTCAGCTTTGTCGTGTAGGTTGGGACAGAGTTAGCAGAAAGGATTTAATGGCAGCTCTGTAAGGTAAACCTGACATCTGGTCAGTCAGACAGCGGCTGGTATTTTAAGAGGGAAAAAAAGTTCTAGTGTCACTGCGTTGAGAAACATGTGATGGTGTCTCCGCGGTTTTGGATGTTGATCTCCCCGAGGTCAACCACTCTTACCTAGGTATTTTAAGAGGGGCAGGGAACTTGCATTAGTAATACCAATCTGGGGTGAAATAAGGTACCACTTTGCTGGACTTCGGCTCAGTGCGCATGACCCTGGAGTTCCGGTCATGCACACTGAGTTGAAATCTACTGTCGGGCGGCGATGATGGCGGAGAGGTGAGTGAGATCATTTTCTGACGCTGCACATTCATTAGCATGTTAGCACGCCCACAGGGATGTACTAACATGCTAATGAAGCAGACTAGCCAGGGGAACTAACGCCCAGGTGACTAGTCCTCTCGCTCATTAACATAAGATAAAAGATCTTTAGAAATAGAGAGATCTTTAGACAAAGTATTTCTAAAGATCTCTTTATGCTACCAGATATAGGGACGTTAAGGCAGGGATTAGCAATATGCACCCAGAGCTGCTCGTGGTTCTGGGTGCATATTGCACCTGACAGGTTCCCTTTAAATGTTTGGCCACACCAAAATGCACCAAGTGATTGTGCTTGACTTGACCGGTCATTTTGTGCTGACAGATTCCCTTTAAAAGGGACTCATGTCAGCACAGGATGACTGATCACACTAAGCACAGGTGCTCCTGCATCATGGCGGGACTAATCATACAAATACATCTTCCCACCTGCTGGTTTTCTATCAATCTCCTCCCTTCTCTGGCTCTATGAAGCCAGAGCTGTCAATCACAGAAGAGGGTATGGTGGAGATTGAGGGAAAACGAGCAGGTGGGAAGGTGAATTTACATGATTAGCCCCTGCTATGATAGACGAGCGCCTGTGCTTGGTGTGAACAGTCATCCTGTGCTGACAGACTCCCTGTAAGGCCCTATTAGACAAGATAATCTACTATTACTGTTTCTTAGAACACTTGTTCTCCAATTATAGATTTGTCAATCACATGATAAATAAGAAAAAAGGTTAATTGACTGGGTGATTGGATACTATGTGGAGAAACTGATTGTATTAATGAAGTGTGGGCCTCCAATGTGGCGGTCCTGTATATAAGTTTATATACATGGAATAAAAAAGAAGCAGACATGATTTCTTACAGACTTGCATCTAAAAAATAAGTAGCTGTATGATAAACAGCAGGTGCCGGCTGTGTTTTACAGCTGACACTCTCCTGCAATGCAATCACTGGATGCCGATGGGTTATTTTGAACCATAACAGCAGCGACATGTGACGGTCCAATTAATGCTATCGGCATCACTCTGTAAACATGGTTTTATTGTACATCCCACCAAGGCCTTACCTGAAGGCTTTCCACAACAGGCACAGGGGTCACAGGCGCATGGACGGGTCCCATGCCTTCATAGAATGTGTATTCTGCCTTATCTGTGCTAATGATTGTCCATGAAGCGCCATCATTAATCATCTCTTTGTTTGGCTCTTTGGGGCATGGAGTGGCCTTTTGTTTAGGAAGAAAGAAACAAAATGCTAAAAATGATAAACAGTCACAGATTGATAGGAAGACACGGCATCAGCGAGATCCTCGGGGCGTGGGGGCAGACCTCACGGGAGAGTGCCGAAATGCACAGCGCCGCAACAGATACTTGTCTGCTAGTATATTAAAGGGAACCTGTCACCACTTTTGGGGCCTATAACCTGAGGCCACCACGGGGCTCTTATATACAGCATTCTAACATGCTGTATATATAAGCCCAGGCCGCTGTGTAGAACGTAAAAATCACTTTATAATACTAACCTAAAACGGTCTCTGCTGTGGAGTTGGGCCATATGGGCGTCTCGGTTTGGTGCCAGCGCCTCCTCTTTCGGCCATCTTCGTCCTCCTCCTGAGGTTGGGGTGAATGACGTGTCCTACGTCATACATACTCGCCGGTCCCGCGCAGGCGCACTACAATACTTTGAGCTGCCCTGCGCAGGACCTCAATGCCGGCGAGTGTGGTCGACGTACGATGCGTCATGCACCCCGGCTTCAGAAGAAGGACGACAAAAATGGCCGAAAGAGGAGGCGCTGGCACCGGAGAATGAAGACGCCCATATGACCCAACTCCACCACAATGATCGTTTAGGTGAGTATTATAAAGTGATTTTTACGTTCTACACAGCGGCCTGGGCTCTTATATACAGCATGTTAGAATGCTATATATAAAAGAGCCCACTGGTGGTGGCCGCAGGTTATAGGCCCCAAAACTGGTGATAGGGTCCCTTTAAAGATTGCACTAATGCGTATCACACCCAGGGCCACATGTAGCCGGCTATGCCATTCTATGCGGTCCCCAACCCTCTGCTCACAGAATTGCTTGCCTGTGGGCGGCTATTTGCATGCAGTTTCCATAAAAAAAAAAAAGATTAGTGATACAGTCATCTCTGTAGAATAGGGTCCCATGATCCCTATTTACTACCCCAAAAAGATGTAAAGGAGTTTCACAAGTAGTCGTCTAGGCTTGGAGCTCTGTACATCGCAGTATACGGCATTTACATTCACAATGTATAGCGCCACATTCAAGTATGACCCTCCCCACTCCTAAATGATCACTGGGGTTAAAGGGGTCCCCCATAATTCCCAGATGTGCAGGGTCCACTTTTCTCCTCTGCTATCTGCCCTTTCTGGCATATCATTTAGGAACACTGGAAAGGTCTTGGATATTAATACACATCTAAGTTTTATTACGACCCTTGGGCATGAGTGAAAATGCCAATGTGGCACTCAGACCAGGAAAAGTTATGCAGCCCTGCGCCACAGCCAGTTACAGGCCACAGGGGTCCCCCTTAGAATTGAGCAAGAACCTAACTATTCATACTCGCTATACTCATAACGATTACTGTCTAATACTCACGTATTCGTTCCGAATAGCGCGTGCAATGCAAGTCAAGGGGGAAAAACTCACAAAGTAACGATTAACCCGAATTCTGCACTATTTGCTACTCGCACGAATAATGCGGCATTTGGGTTACTCATTACTTTGCGAGTTTTTCCCCACTGACTTGCATTTTACGCGCTATTCGGAACGAATATGCGAGTATTAGACAATACTCGCTATGAGCATAGTGAGTACCAATAGTTAGGCAGTCGCTCAACTCTAGTCCCCATGGATGAAGACCATCACGGTGGAATTGTTAAGCATTTAGGTAAAAGTTAAATCAAAATTTTACTTCCCAGATTATTCCCTTTAAATATCGTTTCTAGTGGATCATTTCATCCTAATTTCCCTTTACGCCCTGAAAATGGATAGCCAGAATATTGGAAAGTGGTTTTTTTTACAGAGACAAGAAACAAAAATACAATAGCAAGCAACAAACCTAAAACTCTCAGAGACAAAGCAGCATGAAAGAGGCCAACGAAAAACAAACATAGTGGGGAAACTTGAATATTACCCGACTAGGCAAAATGGTAAAAATTAGATGTGAGCCAGGCGTCCCATGGCACAGAGAATACACGGCACAGATACTAAAAAAAAAAAAACTTTATAGGAGGGGAGAAATTTTTTTTTGTTTTGTTCTACACGTCTATCTTCAGTTGTGCAGTCCGGTTATTAGAAATATAAGGCAGATAAAGAAGTAAAGTGCAGGGAGGAATTACAAGGCAAACACTTACTTGAAACTGAATGATTCGTTCCTGAGAAAGGCATAAGTACATTCTCTCCGTGTCCTTCAGGTAGAACGCACATTTGTGGAGCTGAGAAACCGGATCATCTGCGTCTAACAAAGCCGTCTGTTTATCCACCTTCCGAATAATCTGCTCAGAACATAACACAGGAGACGTACATGGTGACGAAGACAAGGAAGGACGGGATGCTCAGCATTAATATCTATCTAAAAACACACACATGCATACAGCGGGTGACATAAGTATTAAACATGTCACCAATTTTCTAAGTGAATATATTTATAAAAGGTGATACAGATTTCTTGCCAGATGCCAGTAACAACCCGTCCAATCCATAAGGGCAAAGAAAGCAAACCATAGATGTCCATAAACTATGTGCAATAATTAAAGTATTGAATATGCTAACTTAAAGACGCCTCCTGTATGGAGAAACTAGGAGGCATAGATTGCTCAGGTGTGATTTTGGCCCTTTCTTGCACACAAACACTCTACAAAGCCTGAAGATTCCATGGGCTCCTATGAACTCTGAGCTTTAGTTCCCCTTCCATAAACTTTCTATTGGATTCAGGTCAGGTAATTGCCTGGGCCATTCTAGCAGCTTTTTTTCTGTGAAACCAAACGAGAGTTTCCTTAGCTGTGCATTTGGGATAATCGTTTTTCACCATCAGCTTGGTAGATGGCAGCAGACCTATCAAGAAAGTTTTAGTACATTTGTCCATTCATCCTTCCTTCAATTATATGATGTTTGTCAGTGCAGTATGATAAAAAAAAACAGCCCCACACCATGATGTTCCCACCTCCAAAATTCACTGTTGATATGGTGTTTTCGGGGTGATGTGCAAAGTCTTTTGGCCTCCAAACAAGGTGTGTATTATGGCATCTAAAGAGTTCAATTTTGATCTCATCTGACCAGACTATATTCTTCCAGTATTTCGCAGGCTTCTAAATGTTGTTGAGCAAACTTTAAAATGCGCTTGAGGATGCTTTTTGTTCAGCAATAAAATCATGCGTTGTGAGCGTGCATACAGGCAATGAAAGTTGAGTGCATTGCTTATTGTTTTCTTTTACACAATTATACGTGCCGATTTCCGGTCTTTCTGTAGCTCTCCATAGGTGGTCCTTGGGTCTTTGACAAGTCTTCTGATCATTTTTTTCCACTCAGTCTGAAATCTTGCGCGGAGCACCTGGTCGTGGAATGTCTATGATGAAATGGTGTTCTTTCCACTTCCAGATTATAGAGCTCACTGGAAGCTTAAGTACTTTAGAAATTCTTCTGTAACCAATGCCATCAGTATGTATTGCAAAAATAAGGTTGTGAAGGTGTTGAGACAACTCACTGGTTTTACCCATCACAAGATGTTTCTTGTGTGGCACCTTTTTATAGGCCATCAGTTGTATTAGCTGATTATATTTTTCATTAACTGGCAGGATTGCTTTCTAACTACTGATAGATGATTATGGGGAGATAAGGTATGCACACCAGTGACTATGTAAGGGGAATACATGAAATAGCAGAAACTGCTGTGTGAATACTGACTTGAAAAATCCAATAGCTATATGCAAGAGTGAATATGTGAAAAGAAGGGAATTTTGTTACTTACCGTAAATTCCTTTTCTTCTAGCTCCTATTGGGAGACCCAGACGATTGACGATTGGGTGTATAGCTACTGCCTCCGGAGGCCACACAAAGCATTACACTAAAAAGTGTAAGGCCCCTCCCCTTCTGGCTATACACCCCCCGTGGGATCACGGGATGCTCAGTTTTAGTGCTAAAGCAAGAAGGAGGAAAGCCAATAACAGGTTTAAACAAATTCACTCCGAAGTAACATCGGAGAACTGAAAACCGTTCAACATGAGCAACATGTGTACCCGAAAAAAACAAAAATCCCGAAGGACAACAGGGCGGGTGCTGGGTCTCCCAATAGGAGCTAGAAGAAAAGGAATTTACGGTAAGTAACAAAATTCCCTTCTTCTTCGGCGCTCCATTGGGAGACCCAGACGATTGGGACGTCCAAAAGCAGTCCCTGGGTGGGTAAAGAAATACCTCATGTTAGAGCTGCAAGACAGCCCTCCCCTATGGGGAGGCAACTGCCGCCTGCAGGACTCTTCTACCTAGGCTGGCGTCCGCCGAAGGATAGGTATGCACCTGATAATGTTTGGTGAAAGTGTGCAGACTCGACCAGGTAGCTGCCTGGCACACCTGTTGAGCCGTAGCCTGGTGTCGTAATGCCCAGGACGCACCCACGGCTCTTGTTGAGTGGGCCTTTAGCCCTGAAGGAACCGGAAGCCCAGCAGAACGGTAGGCTTCAAGAATTGGTTCTTTGATCCATCGAGCCAGGGTGGCTTTGGAAGCCTGCGACCCTTTGCGCTTACCAGCGACAAGGACAAAGAGTGCATCGGAGCGGCGCAGGGGCGCCGTGCGGGAAATGTAGATTCTGAGTGCTCTCACCAGATCTAACAAATGTAAATCCTTCTCATACCGATGAACTGCATGAGGATAAAAGGAAGGCAGGGAGATATCCTGATTTAGATGAAAAGAGGATACCACCTTAGGGAGAAACTCCTGAATGGGGCGCAGCACTACCTTGTCCTGGTGGAAGACCAGGAAAGGAGCCTTGGATGACAGCGCTGCTAGCTCAGACACTCTCCGAAGAGATGTGATCGCTACCAGAAAAGCCACTTTCTGTGATAGTCGAGAAAGTGAAACATCCCTCAGAGGCTCGAAGGGCGGCTTCTGGAGGGCAACTAGTACCCTGTTCAGATCCCATGGATCTAACGGCCGCTTGTACGGGGGTACGATATGACAAACCCCCTGCAGGAACGTGCGCACCTTAGAAAGTCGTGCTAGACGCTTCTGAAAAAAGACGGATAGCGCCGAGACTTGCCCTTTAAGGGAGCCGAGCGACAAACCTTTTTCTAACCCAGATTGCAGGAAAGAAAGAAAAGTAGGCAATGCAAATGGCCAGGGAGACACTCCCTGAGCAGAGCACCAGGATAAGAATATCTTCCACGTTCTGTGGTAGATCTTAGCAGACGTGGGCTTCCTAGCCTGTCTCATGGTGGCAACGACCCCTTGGGATAATCCTGAAGACGCTAGGATCCAGGACTCAATGGCCACACAGTCAGGTTCAGGGCCGCAGAATTCCGATGGAAAAACGGCCCTTGGGACAGTAAGTCTGGTCGGTCTGGTAGTGCCCACGGTTGGCCGACCGTGAGATGCCACAGATCCGGGTACCACGACCTCCTCGGCCAGTCTGGGGCGACGAGTATGCAATCGGATCTGATCTTGCGTAGCACTCTGGGCAAGAGTGCCAGAGGTGGAAACACATAAGGGAGCCGGAACTGCGACCAATCTTGCACCAAGGCGTCTACCGCCAGAGCTCTTTGATCGCGAGACCGCGCCATGAAGGTCGGGACCTTGTTGTTGTGCCGAGACGCCATTAGGTCGACATCCGGCACCCCCCAGCGGTGACAGATTTCCTGAAACACGTCTGGGTGAAGGGACCACTCCCCTGCGTCCATACCCTGGCGACTGAGGAAGTCTGCTTCCCAGTTTTCCACGCCCGGGATGTGAACCGCGGATATGGTGGATGCTCTGTCCTCCACCCACATCAGAATCCGCCGGACTTCCTGGAAGGCTTGCCGACTGTGTGTCCCTCCTTGGTGGTTGATGTATGCCACCGCTGTGGAGTTGTCCGACTGATTTCGGATCTGCTTTCCTTCCAGCCACTGCTGGAAGGCTAGTAGGGCCAGATACACTGCCCTGATTTCCAGAACATTGATCTGAAGGGTGGACTCCTGCTGAGTCCACGTACCCTGAGCCCTGTGGTGGAGAAAAACTGCTCCCCACCCTGACAGACTCGCGTCCGTCGTGACTACTGCCCAGGATGGGGGTAGGAAGGATCTTCCCTGTGATAAAGAGGTGGGAAGAAGCCACCACTGCAAAGAGTCCTTGGTCGTCTGGGAAAGGGAGACTTCCCTGTCCAGGGATGTTGACTTCCCGTCCCATTGGTGGAGAATGTCCCACTGAAGTGGGCGCAGATGAAACTGCGCAAACGGGACTGCCTCCATTGCTGCCACCATCTTCCCTAGGAAGTGCATGAGGCGCCTTAAGGGATGCGACTGACCTTGAAGGAGAGACTGCACCCCTGTCTGTAGTGACCGCTGCTTGTCCAGCGGAAGCTTCACTATCGCTGAGAGAGTATGAAACTCCATGCCAAGATACGTTAGTGATTGGGTCGGTGACAGATTGGACTTTGAAAAGTTGATGATCCACCCGAAAGTCTGGAGAGTCTCCAGCGCAACATTCAGGCTGAGTTGGCATGCCTCTTGAGAGGGTGCTTTGACAAGCAGATCGTCTAGGTAAGGGATCACCGAGTGTCCCTGAGAGTGCAAGATTGCTACCACTGCCGCCATGACCTTGGTGAAAACCCGTGGGGCTGTCGCGAGACCAAATGGCAGAGCTACGAATTGTAGATGGTCGTCTCCTATCACGAAACGTAGAAAGCGTTGGTGCTCTGTAGCAATCGGCACGTGGAGATAAGCATCTTTGATGTCTATTGATGCAAGGAAATCTCCTTGAGACATTGAGGCAATGACGGAGCGGAGGGATTCCATCCGGAACCGCCTGGCGTTCACATGCTTGTTGAGCAGTTTTAGGTCCAGAACAGGACGGAATGAGCCGTCCTTTTTTGGCACCACAAAGAGATTGGAGTAAAAACCTTGCCCTTGTTCCTGAAGAGGAACAGGGATCACCACTCCTTCTGCTCTTAGAGAGCCCACCGCCTGCAGAAGGGCATCTGCTCGGTCGGGATGTGGGGAAGTTCTGAAGAACCGAGGCGGAGGACGAGAACTGAACTCTATCCTGTACCCGTGAGACAAAATGTCTGTTACCCACCGGTCCTTGACCTGTGGCAGCCAAATGTCGCAAAAGCGGGAGAGCCTGCCACCGACCGAGGATGCGGAGAGAGGAGGCCGAAAGTCATGAGGCAGCCGGCTTGGAAGCGGTTCCTCCGGTTGCTTTCTTGGGGCGTGAGTGAGCCCGCCAGGCATCTGAGCTCCTTTGCTCCTTCTGAGTCCCTTTGGACGAGGAGAATTGGGGCTTGCCCGAGCCTCGAAAGGACCGAAACCTCGACTGCCACTTCCTCTGTTGAGGTTTGCTTGATCTGGGCTGGGGTAAGGAGGAGTCCTTACCCTTGGACTGTTTAATGATTTCAGCCAATTGCTCACCAAACAGTCTGTCTCCAGATAGCGGCAAGCTGGTTAAACATTTCTTGGAAGCAGAATCTGCTTTCCATTCCTTTAACCACAAGGCTCTGCGCAAAACCACAGAGTTAGCGGACGCCATTGAGGTACGGCTCGTAGAGTCCAGTACCGCATTGATAGCGTATGTCGCAAACGCAGACATTTGCGTAGTTAAGGACGCCACTCGCGGCACTGCTGGACGTATGATAGAGTCCACCTGTGCCAGACCAGCGGAAATAGCTTGGAGTGCCCACACGGCCGCGAATGCTGGAGCAAACGACGCGCCGATAGCTTCATAGACAGATTTCAACCACAGGTCCATCTGTCTGTCATTGGCATCTTTAAGTGAAGCCCCATCCTCCACTGCAACTATGGATCTAGCCGCAAGCCTGGATATTGGGGGGTCCACCTTTGGACACTGGGTCCAGCGTTTGACCACGTCAGGGGGAAAGGGATAACGTGTATCCTTAAGACGTTTGGAGAAACGCTTGTCTGGATAAGCATTATGTTTCTGGACTGATTCTCTGAAGTCAGAGTGGTCCAGAAAAGTACTCAATTTACGCTTGGGATACCGAAAATGGAACTTCTCCTGCTGTGCAGCTGCCTCCTCTGCTGAAGGGGCTGGGGGAGAAATATCCAACAGTCTATTGATGGCCGCTATAAGGTCATTTACCATTGCGTCACCATCAGGGGTATCTAGATTGAGAGCGGTGTCCGGATTAGACTCCTGATCACCCACCTCTGTCTCCTCATACAGAGACTCTTCTCGTTGAGACCCTGACCAGTGTGATGACGTCGAGGGTCTTTCCCAGCGAGCCCGCTTAGGCTGCCTGGGACTGTCATCCGAGTCAGAGTCTTCAGCCTGTGATGCCTGGGACCCCCTTGAAGTACGGATTAGTTCCAGCTGAGGGGGACCTGGGAGCATAGACACAGCAGTGTCCATGGTCTGAGTAACTGGCCTGGACTGCAAGGTCTCCAGGATTTTTGTCATAGTCACAGACATCTTATCAGCAAAAATTGCAAATTCTGTCCCCGTCACCGGGGCAGGGTTCACAGGCGTCTCTGCCTGGGCCACTACTACCATAGACTCTGGCTGCCGAAGTGGCACAGGGATTGAACATTGCACACAATGGGGGTCATTGGAACCTGCCGGTAGATTAGCCCCACATGCGACACAAGCAGTGCATACCGCCTGTGCCTTGGCACCCTTGCGTTTTGCGGATGACATGTTGTTGTCTCCTCAGAGCAATATAGGGTATAAGCCAAGAAGCGACCGTACAGTGCAATATAAATATATATGGTACAGGGAAAAAGTGCACCAAATAACACTGTGGCACTAGTGGGGCCAGCACTTATGTGCAGCTTACCGCCCGCATAAACGCGGGTGTGTGGTCGCCAGAGCCCCTTGTCTGAGTCCCCCAGAGCCTGTGTCCGTTCTCCAGCCAGACTGCATGCAGGAATGGCTGCCGGCGTCCTGTGGAGAGGGGCGGGCCCTGGGCGTGTGCAGACCAAGAGCGTGGAAACTTGCGTCCCCACTGTGCCCAGTGAGAGGGCTGGAGTATGTAAATAAGACTCCAGCCCTCGGCGCTGACTATAGAACAGCGTCTCTCCCTTTCCCTGATTGACAGGGTGGGGGCGGGAACGAAGCGGAGATAGGCCGCAAAAGCCGGGGACTAGATTTATGAGCGCTGCCGCCGTAAAAGCGCGGTCAGCGCGAGTCCCCGGCGCACTACAAGTCCCAGCCGCGCCGCCGCTCCCGGAGCGGCCGGCGCGGTTGTTCCCAACACATCAAATCACTCAGCTAAGCTGCAGTGATTCTAACCCGAGCGCGCAGCGCTACTGCCCCCGGCGCACTAGCACACCCAGCAAGTCTGGAGTGTGCGTGGCCTGTCTGTGCGGGGACACAGAGTATCTGAATGTTGCAGGGCCTTGTCCCTGACGGTACTCAGCTCCTCCAGCAGGTTCTCTGGGTCTGTGGATGGAGCCCGGCCTCAGGGTTTGGGGGCCGGTAAGATCCCACTTCCACAGAGCCCCTTAGGGGGATGGGGAAGGAAAGCAGCATGTGGGCTCCAGCCTCCGTACCCGCAATGGGTACCTCAACCTTAACAAACCGCAAGTGGGGTGAGAAGGGAGCATGCTGGGGGCCCTATATGGGCCCTCTTTTCTTCCATCCGATATAGTCAGCAGCTACTGCTGACTAAACAGTGGAGCTATGCGTGGATGTCTGACCTCCTTCGCACAAAGCTTGAAAACTGAGCATCCCGTGATCCCACGGGGGGTGTATAGCCAGAAGGGGAGGGGCCTTACACTTTTTAGTGTAATGCTTTGTGTGGCCTCCGGAGGCAGTAGCTATACACCCAATCGTCAATCGTCTGGGTCTCCCAATGGAGCGCCGAAGAAATGGAATCTGCATTACTGCCATGAACATATGAATCAAGAGAAATTTAGCTACTGAATTGATCAATGCAATAGAGCCCCAACACTACGCCAAAGTATTAGTAGTGTTGGGGCTCTATTGCATTGATCAATTCAGTAGCTAAATTTCTCTTGATTCATATGTTCATGGCAGTAATGCAGATTCCATTTTTCACATATTCACTCTTGCATATAGCTATTGGATTTTTCAAGTCAGTATTCACACAGCAGTTTCTGCTATTTCATGTATTCCCCTTACATAGTCACTGGTGTGCATACCTTATCTCCCCATAGTGATGTTTTTTTTAGGTTTTTGCACCCAGTTCGGACTTAGAATGGTGTTCCAAATGTTATTCCTATTTACTGATAGATGATGTCATTACTTTCCTTTTTCTTTTTTTTTTTGCACCTTTTTCTTCATGTGTTCAATACTTTCCTTGTATCATTTCTCATTATTACACATCCCTAAATTTATGGACATCTATGGTTTAATTTTTTTTGCCTGTGTGGATTGGCTGGGTTTTTACTGACATCATACATACATACATACATACATATAATCATGGCCGAAAGGGTTGCCACCCTTGAAATTGTTCCAAAAAGTGAAATAATTTTCCATGAAAATGACTGCAATTACACATTGTTATCCATATTTTAATTTCCATTGTGTGTATCGGAACACCACAAACAAACAAAAAAAAAAAAAAAGGAAAATTGGACATAATTTTACATAAAATTCCAAAAACGGGCAGGATAAAATTGTTGGCACAATCAGCACAACTATTTGGTTGCACACCCTTTGGAATAAATAACTGAAATCAATTGCTTCCTATAACCATCAACGTACTTCTTACATCGCTCAACTGGAATTTTGGACCACACTTACTTTCAAATATGAGAGACCTGGAGCAGTTTGTAAAATGTCTTCTCTCAACTGCAATTTTAAGATCCTTCTACAGGTGTCCATTGTGATTTAGATCCAGACACATTGCTGCCACTTCAGAACTCTCCAGTGCTTTGTTTTCCTCCATTTATGGGGGTTTCTTGAAGTATTTTTAGGGTCATTGTCCTCCTGGAAGACCCATGACCTAGGATGGAAACCCAGATTTATGAATCTGGGCAATACATTGCACATCAAACTCCTTTAGTAATCTTGAGATTTCATGATACCTTGCACACAGTCAAGGCACACAGTTCCAGAGGCAGAACAGCCTCAAAACATCTTTGTACCGCCACAATATTTGACTGTAGGTACTGTGATCTTTTCTTTGTAGGTGCATTCCTTTTGGTAAATAGTAGAATGATCTGCTTTACCTAAAAGCTCCATCTTGGTCTCATTTCTCCACAAAACTCTTTCCCAGAAGAATTTTGGCTTACTCACGTAAATTTTGGCAAACTGCAGTCTACTTTTTTTTTTTTTTTTTTTATAAAGTCTCTGTGTCTGCATTGGAGTCTTTATGGGTCTCCTGCCATGTGTTTAATTTCATTGAAATGTGGACGGATAGTTCATGATAACACTGATGGAACCTTGAGCCTGCAGGACAGCTGGAATTTCTTTGGAACTTGATTGGGGCGGCTTATCTACCATCTGGACAATCCTGCATTGCAACCTTTGATTGATTTTTCTCAGCCATTCACATCCAGGGAGATTATCTACAATGCCAAGGGTTGTAAACTTCTTGATTATGTTGCGCACCTTGTACAAATGAACATCAAGATCTCAGGAGATGGACTTGTAACCTTCAAATTGGTGATATTTTTTTTAACAATTTTCTCCGTCAGTTCTCTCTTCCTCTTTCTGTTCTCCATGCTTAATGTGGTGCACACAGACACATTAGATTTAGTCAACTTTTCCCCTTTTTACCTGGTTTCGGGTGTGATTGCCATATTGCCAACAAATGTTACTTGTATGGGTAAGTTTGAATGAGCATCACATACTTGAAACAAAGTTGTTTACGCCCAATATTGAAATTGTGTCTGTTTTTTTGTGTTTAAATACACACAAAGGAAATAAATGTGCATGACAAAACGTGTGTAAGGCCTCAGCCACACGGCGAGAAAATCGGTGCGATAAAACATCGCATTCCACTCAGACCAATTCTAGCCTGTGTGTGTCAGCACACATGAGCGATTATTTTCTCAGTCTTAATCAGACCGAGAAAACAATCGCAGCATTATGCGATTGTAATGCGAGACTCATTTCTCTCGCACCCATTCAAATCTATGGGGCAAGAGAAAAATCGCACTGCACTCGCGGTACACTGGTGTACCACACGTGCAGAGCGAGAATCGCAATAGCCGGCTACGGAGGAGAGAGGGAGAGAAATCCCTCCCTCTCCTCCTCCGTGCCAGCCCTCCCCTCCTCAGCGCTGTCCTGCCCCTCCTGAGAGCCGGGCCGCCCCCCCGCAGCTGAGGTACGCTCGCACTGTCGGACCGCAGTCACAGGGATACTAGCATGACACTCTGCTCCTGCTGTGCTGCCAGCGCGAGCCGAGTATCATGCGAGCATCGCAGTAGTGCCCCGTGTGGCCCCGGCCTAATTGCAATAATTTTCTGGGAGAAATGCCTCATTTTCAGGAAGAATTTCAATAGTGTCAACACCTTCGACAATGACTGTACATGCTATCCTCAGGGTGAGGCAGCCCCACATATCCTAGATATACAGACTTGTAGTGTCTAGTGAGCCAAACTTAACCACCTCAATAATGTTGCAGAGTTTGGTTCAGGAGACCAGCATGCGAGCCGGATATTACAGTCTATGTTTGGACCGTGAAGGTGGTCATAGGGAATAGCTATGGCATAGCTAAAAACCATAGACTGGCCACCACTGTGTTTTTCTGTTAGATAATGTTGAAGAAGCACAGCAATTTCAATGCCAAAACTGTAAAATAACTGTTGTGAAAAAGACAGAGCTGCTGACAGATGGTCACAATATGGCTGATTGGAATGAAAATTACAATTCCAGGTGAAATACGTTCATCTCTGCAGTAATGACTACTCACCAGCCTAGGGAGTGCCATGCCAGTAACCGAACATACAAGCTTTACGGTTTGTCCATAATGTATGTAGCCATCCCGTACGGTGAATTCCTCTCCTTCCGATTCTTCATCGTCCACTGGAAAAACGAGACAGAAGCATCTTACAGACCTGCACCTACCCAACTGTACCTGTGACTCTTATTATTCCCCTACTAACGATCATCATTTTCTAAATTCTCTTATAACAATCTCAAGCTACAGAAGCTCTGTAAACATTCTGGAAATACATAGCTACCAAAGCTTGGGAACCCCACTTTGTGTTGGCATGGACGTTTCACCCACCATGTCTATAGACATGGAAGCCACCTAGTCCTCTAGTGACCTTGGCCATCAAAGTCCTTACCCATGTAAAGCCCAAATACGACAATGGTACTTACAAAGATGGATGTAAAACGCTCCCCATTGTTGCGAACTGGCATGGAAATTTCCACCTTCGACGTGCAAATATCTTGTACTGACCGTCTGTGATCGCAGGCGGTTGAATAGTGCCACTTTTGTCCCTGATGCAATACATACTGCAAGAGAGAACGTGTAAGAAAATACAGCATCACCAATGAAAAATAAAATAAAAGATTTCACAAACTTCATCATTTGGTCATCGTTTTTAGATAAAGCATTTGCTTTAGGGTTATTTTCCACTTGAGTACTGCTTCCGATGAGAGAGCATCGGAAATGATATGCTAATGACCCTCTGCTGCGAGCGTCAGCCGAGGGTCATGTAACTGTGATCCGATCTTGCGATCGTATCATAGCCGCAGAGAATAGGGAGGGAGCACTTTCTCCCTATCTCCTCCGCTGTCTGTCTCTGCGCATATCGCACTGCAGTCGGATAACATGTGAGTGCAGTGCGATGTTTCACACGCTCCCATAGGCTTGTATGGGTGTGCGTGAGTTGAGACTTGCTGCCAAAAGCAGCATGCTGTGATTGCACCGAGAGCATGATTCGTGTCAAGAAATAACAGGAAAGAGGTAACTGTCTCATTGATTAAAAATGGTGCGAGTGCAATCCAATTTTTTATTGGATTGCACTCGCACATAAAAATTTCAAGTGGAAAAGAGGGGGGGTGAATATTGTCGGAATAAAAATCGCTGCCCTACAATAATAGACTGGTCTAGGCTGGGAAGTAAAGGATAAGAAGGTGCCAGAGGATGATCCCCACTTATTATAGTGATGGCGTATCCTCATATTAGATCATTCCTTTCTAGGAAGGGTATAAGCCAAATATCAGAAGATGTAAGACTAGAACTCCCATTAAGAATTAAAGGGTTAACCTGCTCTGTCATACACCCGGCCTTTATATACCTTCTCTCCCCTTAGGTGCCAAGAAGGGGATATTAGAAATAATCCAAATTAACACTAAGTGTTAATTGATGGTGGACTGTAAACCGGACACACTTACAATCTGCATTTTTGAGCGACTGCTTCTTTTTCGATGGCTTAGAGATGACCTTGATACGTTTACTTAGGAACACGCCAATGTCGTCACTATTTCCATAGAACATTTTCACTGATAACATGAAGTGCTTTCTCTTGTCCGAGTCAGATATGTACAGGGTTTTGGCAGTGCAATAGTTCTGAAGGGAGAAATTAGCAAATATAGTTTTTTTTAAAAGAAAAAAAAAAATATATATATTATATTATTTATTTATAGAGCACCATTAATTCCATGGTGCTGTACATGAGAAGGGGTTACATACAGAATACATATACAAGTTACAGTAGACAGACTGGTGCAGAGGGAAGAGGACCCTGCCCTTGCGGGCTTACATTCTATAGGATTTTGGGGAAGAGACAGTACGAATGATATTATATATATATATACACACATACACACATACACACACGTGTAGCTTCGTGTTAAAGACGCGGTCAGGGCAGCCGGCAGCGCCAGTTATAACGAGCCGTCACTGTGGCACCGGAGCTTGGCCGCTGACTCCACACGCAGGACGTCACCGGTTCAAAGCCAGTGCAGACATTTGAATCGCATTTTAAACTTTATTCCAGATGGTACTATACACCTTTTAGACTAACCAAAATGTCTTCAACATATTCACACTATTGCTGGAGAAACTGTGGATGTAGGGGGGGGGGGGTTGCGTCTTATAGTCTGACTGTAGGGCTGCGGGAAATGAGGGTGCTGCGGTGGAGCGGGTCATCGGGGGCATGAGCAAACTGTAGCAGCCTGCCGTGACCACGTGGACCTGCTCATTTAATATGCATGCCCATCCTCCCGCCCATCATCTCTCAGCGCTGAAGCCGGCACTGACAGGTGGGCGGGATGATAGGTGGAGGGTGTGCGCATATTAAACAGCCTGCCCGCATGATCACCCCTGGCAACTACAGCCTGGAGTGATCATGTGCAGCTGTATTCACAGCCCCCCGTGGAGCATCATCATCAGCGCAGGGTGCAGTGAATCAGTGTACTCAACGGCCACGATTCCTGCAGCATCGCGATGTCCTCCTGTCTGTGCCGGCGGCGGCTGTGTGGAGACTAGCGGTGCTCACAGCGATGACGTCATCTCTGTGCGCACGTGTCCACACGCAGCTGCCGCCGACACAGACAGGACGACATCGCGATGCTGCAGGGATCGTGGCCGGCTCCATACTCCAGCGCTGCCGCTGACACGGACGGGAGGAGGAGCGATGCTGCAGGGAGTGAGGTAAGGCGAGTATGAACATTTATTTTTTTATGTGCCACAGGATGCGGGCCATATACCAGGATGGGGGTATATGAGCAGGATGGGGGTATATTATGAGCAGGATGGGGGTATATTATGAGCAGGATGGGGTTATATTATAAGCAGGATGGGGGTATATGAGCAGGATGGGGGTATATGAGCAGGATGGGGGTATATGAGCAGGATGGGGGTATATAGCAGGATGAGGGTATATAGCAGGATGGGGGTATATGAGCAGGATGGGGGTATATGAGCAGGATGGGGGTATATGAGCAGGATGGGGGTATATGAGCAGGATGGGGGTATATGAGCAGGATGGGGGTATATGAGCAGGATGGGGGTATATGAGCAGGATGGGGGTATATGAGCAGGATGGGGGTATATGAGCAGGATGGGGGTATATGAGCATAATGGGGGTATATGAGCAGGATGGGGGTATATGAGCAGGATGGGGGTATATGAGCAGGATGGGGGTATATGAGCAGGATGGGGGTATATGAGCAGGATGGGGGTATATGAGCAGGATGGGGGGTATAAGAGCAGGATGGGGGGTATAAGAGCAGGATGGGGGGTATAAGAGCAGGATGGGGGTATATGAGCAGGATGGGGGTATATGAGCAGGATGGGGGTATATGAGCAGGATGGGGGTATATAGCAGGATGGAGGTATATAGCAGGATGGAGGTATATAGCAGGATGGAGGTATATAGCAGGATGGAGGTATATAGCAGGATGGAGGTATATAGCAGGATGGAGGTATATAGCAGGATGGAGGTATATAGCAGGATGGAGGTATATAGCAGGATGGAGGTATATAGCAGGATGGAGGTATATAGCAGGATATATAGCAGGATGGAGGTATATAGCAGGATGGAGGTGTATAGCAGGATGGAGGTGTATAGCAGGATGGAGGTATATAGCAGGATGGAGGTATATAGCAGGATGGAGGTATATAGCAGGATGGAGGTATATAGCAGGATGGAGGTATATAGCAGGATGGAGGTATATAGCAGGATGGAGGTATATAGCAGGATGGAGGTATATAGCAGGATGGAGATATATAGCAGGATGGAGATATATAGCAGGATGGAGGTGTATAGCAGGATGGAGGTGTATAGCAGGATGGAGGTGTATAGCAGGATGGAGGTGTATAGCAGGATGGAGGTGTATAGCAGGATGGAGGTGTATAGCAGGATGGAGGTATATAGCAGGATGGAGGTATATAGCAGGATGGAGGTGTATAGCAGGATGGAGGTGTATAGCAGGATGGAGGTATATAGCAGGATGGAGGTATATAGCAGGATGGAGGTATATAGCAGGATGGAGGTATATAGCAGGATGGAGGTATATAGCAGGATGGAGGTATATAGCAGGATGGAGGTATATAGCAGGATGCGGCCATATGCCAGGATGACGGTATATAGCAGGATGGGGGCTATACCAGGATGAGGGACATATACTGTATATACAAGGCAGGAGGATCATTACCAGGCTAGGCTACCTTAGTAGAGAATTTGGGGACATTACCCCCATAACAGTGTCAGCAGCAGATCCTCGCCCCATAACAGTGTGTCATGACCACATTTTTTGCTTAAAATTTTATTCTCCTCCTCTACAACCAGGGTGCGTCTTATGGTCCAGTGCATCTTATAGTCCGAAAAATATGGTATTTGCCCACCACTATTTATAACATCTTATGTGGACGCAAAAGCAGCACTACAGACATTAAGAAATACTGGAAGCAGCGGTGGGGACTTGTTGCTGGACCAGGACAGGGAGAGTAAAGTGTGATCTAGTAAGCTTCTACAGAGGAGCAGGCCAGCGCTGTAATGTTATGTGACCAGCGTGCAGACCTGTGCGTTTCGGCTGCCAGCCATTCCTGCACTCACCTTTCCTTCCAGGTTCAGCTGCTGCATTTCTTGCTCACTGTTCCCAATGCCGATGAAGGCACAAGGCTGAGACTCCTGCTCCGAGCAGCCGTCCCGCTCCATCTGTTCCTTCTTTTTCTTCCATCCGCTACCCATAAGGTAGACACACGGGGGAGGGCAAAAAAACCTGCAAGGGGTTTAACAGACATGTTACACAAAGATCGCTCCATGTATCCACCCGATTACCAGAGGGAGATTACATTCAATATCATAGAGAAATTCCATTGTGAGCCTCTGCTGGCGGGGGACACAAAAGGGGCTTAAAACTCGCGGTTTTCCCAAATAATAAAGAAAAATAATTAACAGTGGCAAAGCTTTATTTTGATAGAAAGCACCAAAAGCCCCCGCGGAGTAAGGTGCCGGCCTCTTAATACATTGGTCTCATCTTTGGTCTGTGTGTGCAAAAGAAAAAATGTGGTCAAATTTAGCTACAATTTCACCATTACTACTAACAAATTTACAAAATTGGAAAATGTCCCCTTTTTGCTGCAAATATTGAATAAATAAAGAGGAGAAACAAAAACGCAAATTTTAAGTAATTTTTTTTTTTTACTTAAAAGATAGGGATAAAAAGTCCCCATTACATATAGTCCATCTACACTCAGAGCGCACACCGACATCTACAGCACAGCAATTCTAGGACAGGGCTTCATAATGGAAGCGCTCCCTACTTCTTGGAGAGATGCTGGGGGGCATCTTACACTGAACAGATTATAAAAGAGGCTCAGGAGACAAAATGAAGGGAAACTGAACAATATTTAGGATTTTTATATGATCTTTAAAATGAACCTGTCAGGTGCAATATGCACCCAGAATCACAGGTAGTTCTGGGTGCACATTGCTAATCCCTGCCTAACAGACCCTGTATACACTAGCATAGATAAAGGGATAAAAGTATTTCTAAAGATCTTTTATCGTATGCTAATGAGCTTGGGGACTAGTCCCCTGGGCGTTAGTTCCCCTGGCTAGTCAGCCCTATTAGCATGTTAGTACTCCCCTGTGTGCTATCATGCTAGTGAATGTGCGGTGTCAGAGGATGATATCACTCACCTCTCCGCTGCTATCGCCGCCTGACCCTGGATTTCGGCTCAGTGCTCCCCAGAGTTTGGGTCATGCGCACTATGAAGCCGGGTGTACGCGTCACAGCTTCAAACTCATGTAGTTTGCATAACCGGAAGTCCAGGGTACTGTGCATTGAGCTGAAGTCCAGGAGTCAGACACGATGGCAGCGGAGAGGTGAGTGAGATCCTCCTCTGATGCTGCACATTCATTAGCATGATAGCCCACAGGGGGTGTACTAACCTGCTACTGGGGCCAACTAGCCAGGGGAACTAATGCCCAAGGGACTAGTCCCCTCGCTCATTAGCATACGATAAAAGATCTTTATAAATACTTTTTCTAATGATCTCTTTATCTATACTACTATGTATGCAGGGACGATTAGGCAGGGATTAGCAATATGCACCCAGAACTGCTCGTAGGTCTCGGTGTATATTGGACCTGAAAGGTTCCCTTTAACCAAGAATTAGGTGGTTCTAACTAATATATTGTGGCTCCAAAAGAGATTTTTTTTTTCCCATAAGACCACTTATTCTTGAGAAGGAGGAGATTATGCAAGTTGTGGCCTCACAATCCTTGGCTAAAGAATCAGTAAGGACTTCTGCTTCCTATGACCAGTAGGTGGCGCACTTGCTTCAATGAGAAACATTTCTCTTAACCTTAAGAATGGCGGGAGACACAGGCGATTCTTACCAGAAGGTGACAAAATAATTATCCCGAAAATTAGGAAAAAAGCGGATAACGAGGTAAAGGTTTACTCTTGTTTTGGCTTTCTGGTGATGGATGACACGATGACCGGTCTTACAGTGTCAGCCAGGTAATGCCCTGCTCTGAATGTAGCTGCCCAGTGCATCATGTTACCAGTACTAAGTTACTAGACGAGTCCGTTGTACACGCAAGATTCTCTTGCTGTCAGTGCTGTCAGTGAGCAAGGATAACAGGTTGTCAATTTCCAGGAGGAACAACAGAGGAATTCCAATGCGGACATTTAAGAAAATGTGCTCAGGACACTAAACCAAAAAGCGACTAATTGTTGCAGATTTGATTTCTCTAGATAATATATTCAGCGATTTAACTGTTTGCAGTGGGGAACAACGACATTCTGTAATATTTCTATGTGAAGGCCCCAAATATTTCCTCCAGGGGTTTTACAGATGGCAGAATAGATTCTTGTTGGTGTAGGATGCCGTACATTAAGCATAAAGCTGTCCTTTGTATGAAAAATGTATGCGCCAGGCTGGGACATAACTCCCTATATCCAGGCAAAGTATGGCGTCCTGTGGAACCATTCATGAGGATACGTGAAGCCCGAATTAACTCTTTTCCTACCAAGGACGCACGGGGGAAACTCAGTAGCTCAGAGCGTAGGATATATGCCCAGGCTACTTATGGCCGTATGTCCGCAGGGGCTGCAGCCACAGCAGTGATTCACAGCTCATGTTAATGCCCAAGATATCGGGTGGGGGCATCACAATGAGAGCTGAAGTGTGTGGCAGCTCGCACTGCAAACACTATTTAATCCGGCACATTGTGGGCTGGAAAATCTCAGTTTTATGCCAAATCCGCGTGACCGTATTTTCAGTCCAAGCGCTGCCCGTGGGGAAAACACAAAACAAAAAAAAAAAAAAAAAAGACTGTACTTAAGCCACTTCAACTGGGCTGTCCGGATGTGTTTTTTTTTTTTTTGTGCAGACCCACCATCAACAACCTCAGCGCTTACGATCTGGCCACTTGTTCCAAAAGAACCCCAACACATTTACCGTATCTGACAGGACATATTCTCCGAATCCCCAATACCATGGATCCCCTTCCCTCCAGCATTTCACTAAGTTCACTTTGTCTTTGAACTGGTCACGAAAAAGGGTACCGGGATTCTCGCCCTACAATCCGAACCAGTGACTACTCCCCCATATCTACTCGGCCGTCACCTCGCTCTTTCTTGTGGAATCTTGCCCTATACTGCAAAGACACATCATCATAAACTCAATACTAAAAAACAAAAAAAACACAACATCCTGGATTAGAAGTGATCTGCCAATTACAGACCTTTATCTCAACTCCTGGAACACTTGGTCCGCTCCTGTCTAACCCATTGTCTCTCACAAATCAAAAAGGTCCATGGAGCCTCTGTTAGGAGTCTCAACACAGAAACCAGCCAGATATCCCTCCGGGAAGGGCCCAGCCAAGGGGTGACTCTTTTTAGGAGACCACCATAACCACCATATTAAATGGCCCTTTTAGTCCCAGGGGGCAATGTACCTAGGATTTCACTGTCTTGAGCGCCCTCGCTGGCTGCCGGCAGTGTTTTCTCTGGCTGGTCTCCCCGAGATCAGTGATTGTTTTGTCTTGTTGGTCTACTAGGCATTGCTCCCACCCGGCCAGAATCCTACTCCACACTGATGAAGGGCCATACCCCGAAACAGCTGTCTGTTGATGGATACCTGGCCTTGGTATTTCCCTTGTCATATCTTTAAACTTGTCAAAAAGTTGGATATTGACTAAAAGGGCCCCTTAATATGGTGGTTATGGTGGTCTCCTAAAAAGAGTCACCCCTAGGCTGGGCCCTTCCCGGAGGGATATCTGGCTGGTTTCTGTGTTGAGACTCCTAACAGAGGCTCCACGGACCTTTTTGATTTGCATATTTCCCAGGGGGCAATGTACCTAGGATTTCACTCTCTTGAGCGCCCTCGCTGGCTGCCGGCAGTGTTTTCTCTGGCTGGTCTCCCCAAGATCAGTGATTGTTTTGTCCCATTGTCTCTCACATAACTTTCTTCTTGACCCTTTACAATCCCATTTCTGCTCTTTAAACCTCTTCAAACCCCGGGCATTTTCCGTTTTGGTTTTTTTTTCCCCTCTTTCTTCCGAGAGCCGTAACTTTTTTATTTTTCCGTCAATCTTGCCATATGAGGGCTTGTTTTTTGCGGGACGAGTTGTAGTTTTAAATGGAACCATAAGTTTTACCATATAGTGAACTGGAAAACGGCAAAAAAATTCCAAGTGCGGAAAAATTGGAAAAAAAGGTGTGATCACACAATAGTTTTTGGGATATTTTATTCAAAGTGTTCACTCTATGGTAAACCTGATGTGTGGGTATGATGCCTGAGGACGGTGCGAGTTTGTAGACACCAAACATGTATAGGTTTACTTGTATCTAAAGGGGTTAAAAAAAAATCAGCAGTTTGTCCAATAAACGTGGCGCACATTTTGTGCCATTTTCACGTTTTGCGACATTTTCCGAAACCCGTAGCGTTCTCATTTTTCTTGATCTATGGCTCAGTAATGACTTATTTTTTGAGTCTCGAGCTGACGTTTCTAATGGTACCATTTTCGCGCAAATGCTACGTTTTCATCGCCTGTTATTTCATTTTGCGCAAAACTTGCGGCAACCAAAAAACGTAATTTTGGCGTTTGGAATTTTTTTGCCGCTACGCTGTTTACTGATCAGATTGATTTTAAATTTTTATAGATCAGGCATTTCTGAACGCGGCGATACCAAATGTGTGTATATTTTTTTAATCCTTTAATTTTCAATGGGGTGAAGGGGGGGTGATTTGAACTTTTAGGTTTATTTTTCTTAATTTTTTAAAACTTTTTTTTTTTTTTTATTTTACTAGTCCCCCTAGGGGGCTATAGCGATCAGCAATCTGATCACTCTGCCATATCTCCAGATCACAGCTACAGAGCTAAGATCTGCAGATATGCTGCTTTGCTTTCAATGCCGGCTGTATTCCAGCATTGAGAGGCAGTGACTCATGTTAGCTACAGGCATCATCACATGACCCTGTGCTACCATGGCAACCACCGGAAGTCATGTGATCATGTCACGTGACTTCCGATGGGGCGGGGTAAGTCAGAATAATGGCGGCGCGCATATACATCTCGCTGCCAGATTTTGGCAGCGAGATGTAAGGGGTTAATAGTCGCGGGTGGAAGCGCTTCCACCCGCGACTAACAGGCACACGTCAGGTGTTGAAATCAGCTTATATGTGCGCGGATCGCCGTGGCCTGCCCACGGCAGGGGGCGTGGATTAACCGCACACGATCCATGACATACCCAGTACGTCATGGGTCGTTAAAGGGGTGGTTCACCCATTTTTTTTTATTTTCTGCAGGAGTTCTACTTACCTTTCTAGGCGTTTTCTCCATTGTCTTCTGTTTCCACTTCTGGCACTGAGCGGCGCTATCCTGCACGCTCAGTGCCGGTCACATGACCCCCTGGAGCTGTGGCCGCCAGCATCCTCTGACGTCCCGGCATTTCCGGGCTCTCAAACAAGACGGGTACGTCAGAGGAGGCTGGCACCACTCACGCTGAGTGACAGGGCTGTGGGCGGTAACTACCGCACATCACAGCCCAGCATCGAGGGGAGGAGCCGGAGGACGTCAGTGTGGAGCCGGCGTCCTGCAGATGGTGAGGCACGGGGCGCCAGTGTGCAGTACGGGGGGGTTCTTCAGCTGAATCCCCCCCTGCACGTAAGTATGTGCTCACACTTTCCACCCGCCCGCTCTGCTGCGATGTCAGGAGAGCGGCCGGTGTCGGGCAGTGTGATCATCTGCTCCTCCCAGCAGCAAGACACTGACAGGCATGTCACCGCTGTGCTCTACCATATGTCCTGCTGCATGGGACTGCATGGGACTGTCTGCACTCTGTCACCTGCACCACAAGTCACAGAGTGGAGACAGTTGGTGACATGTAGCATCCGGTCACCTGCACAAGTCCCAGAGTGGAGACAGTGACATGCTCTGCTCTGACACATAGTGTGCTATATGTCACTAACTGTCTCCACTCTGGGACTTGTTGTGTAGGTGACCGGATAATACATGTCACTGTCTCCACTCTGGGACTTGTTGTGCAGGTGACCGGATGATACATGTCACTAACTGCCCCACTCTGTGACTTCTGCTGCATAGTACCAACTGTATACACTCTCACCTGCACAACAAGTCCCAGAGTGGAGACAGTTAGTGACATGTAGCATCCGGTCACCTGCACAACAAGTCCCAGAGTGGAGACAGTTAGTGACATGTAGCATCCGGTCACCTGCACAACAAGTCCCAGAGTGGAGACAGTTAGTGACATGTAGCATCCGGTCACCTGCACAACAAGTCCCAGAGTGGAGACAGTGACATGCTCTGCTCTGACACATAGTGTGCTGCATGTCACTATCTTTCTCCACTCTGGGACTTGTTGTGCAGGTGACCGGATGATACATGTCACTAACTGCCCCACTCTGAGACTTGGTCAGGTGAGAGTGTATACAGTTGGAACAATGCAGCAGAAGTCACAGAGTGGAGCAAGTTAGTGACATCTATCATCCGGTCACCTGCACAACAAGTCCCAGAGTGGATACAGTGACATGCAGCACACTATGTGTCAGAGCAGAGCATGTCACCAACTTGCTCTGCTCTGTCATCTGCGGTGCTGCATGTCACGTTTTTGCCGCGATTTGGTGCGTTTTTGCTGCGTTTTTGCTCACTGCGTTTTTAATCAGTGCACAATGCCATTAAAGATTGTTGATGAAAAAAAAAAAAAAGGTCTGATGTCATTTCCTTATTCAAAATGTTCATTGTATGCAGGAGAGCAGACAGCAGCTGCAGAACTACAAGGCTCAGCATCCTCCATTCACTAGTGTATGCAGGAGAGCAGACAGCAGCTGCAGAACTACAAGGCTCAGCATCCTCCATTCACTAGTGTATGCAGGAGAACAGACAGCAGCTGCAGGACTACAAGGCTCAGCATCCTCCATTCACTAGTGTATGCAGGAGAGCAGACAGAAGCTGCAGAACTACAAGGCTCAGCATCCTCCATCCAGGACTGTATGCAGTTTTTTACCCAAAAAGAAAAAAAAAATGACATGGGCTTCACCATATTTTTGTATGCTATCCGAGTATAGCAGCTGCCTATTTGTACCCGGCTGGGAACCAAAAATATAGAGAAGCCCTTTTTTTTTTTTTAATTATTTCATGAATTTCATGAAATAATTTAAAAAAAAAAAAATGACGTGAGCTTCGCCTTATTTTGGTGTCCAGCCGGGTACAACTAGGCAGCTGGGGATTGGAATCCACAGTGAAGGGTGCCCAAGCTTTCTGGGCACCCCCACTGCGAATTGCAGTCCGCAGCCACCCCAGAAAATGGCGCTTTCATAGAAGCGCCATCTTCTGGCGCTGTATCCACCTCTTCCAGCTGCCCTGATGCCGGGTGGCTAGCTGGGTAATAATGGAGTTAGGGCTAGCTGTATATTATCAGCTAGCCCTAAGCCCGAAATTCATGGTGTCACGCCAATATTAGACATGGCCACCATGAATTTCTAGTAATGATAAAAAAAAAAAAAAACACAACACACAGAAAAATATTTTTATTAGAAATAAAACACAACACAATTAGTGACTCCATCTTTATTGAAATAAACCCCCCTCCGCAGTAATCCTGGGTTAGGGTCCCGCGCCGTCCAATCCGGATCCAATATCATCTGATCGGTTTGCTGGAAGGCAAAGCGATCAGATGATGTGTCAGGTTAAAGGATTTGAATCACATCATACATCAGCTGATTGTATAAAAGCCGATTATACAATCAGCTGATGCATCAGTAGAAAAAATAAATAAATAAATAAATACATACTCACTTATGTGCTGATTACCGGCAGCGGAGTCTGATCCTGTCCCATCGCTGCAGGAGCTGCCGGTAATCAGCTGATGAAGTCCCCTGACGGCAGGATCAGCTGATAGCCGGCCGCCGGCACCGCGAGAATCGATCAGCTGATGCGTCAGGTGACTGCATCAGGTGATCCACCGCCAGGTCCTGCAAGCTTCGTATGTGCCCCGGGGAGACTGCACACAGCCGAAGCGGCGGGACCGAGACAGGGGCTGGAAGCAGGCATGGCACCGGGACCCTGCAGACAGGCGAGTATGACATACACACACACATACACACTCGCACACACACTGTATATACGCACACACACTGTATATACGCACACACACTGTATATACGCACACACACTGTATATACGCACACAAACTCTCTTCCCCTGGCTGTGTAGAGCTGCTGCTGTCTCTGTGTGATTGCTCTCAGTGCACATCCACTGGGAAGAGGCAGGGAGGAGGGTTTGGGTGGGAGCAGAGTGGGTGTATTAGACACAATGGGTGTGTTAGATAAGCTAGACACCGCCCTAGAGCCACAAAGAATTCTGGGACTTGTAGGAACTGAACACAGGAAGTCAGAGGAGAGATTAACCCCATCAGAGCTGGAGCCAGCAATGACCGTGTGCTGCTGGTGCACAATAAAAAGTAATTTTGCTGAAAAAACATAATAGATGTGTTGAGGGGCACATATTAGCAAGATTTATCAGAAAAAAAAAAATCAGTTTTGGTAACTGGACAACTTCTTTAAGGGGTTAAATTCTACTGAAATTGCTCTGAATCTACTAACTGTTAAATCCAATGTCCACTGTTCCCTGTGGATTCTCCCGGATCTCTCTGCTGCAATCCATACTGTGGCTCACCAGTTCCTCCTCACTATGCTCTACTCCATCGGGCTCACGGACATCCCTCTCTGACCTGGTTCTCCTCCGACCATTCTCACCGCTTCTTCACTATTTCATTCGCCGACTCTTCTTCCTCTCCTATTCCCCTTACTATCGGGGTTCCTCAAGGCTCAGTCTACAGGGTTACAAGTCCCATTTGCACAAACTTAACACACGGGTCCCTGTGTTACCTGCTGCACTAACATAGTGGTTCCCTCAATGGGTGACATCTATTCTCCCCAGGAGACGCAGCACATGAAATGGTTAATACATTGTGTTACTACTGCACCCCTCCGCTTTTATAATACAGTCAAAAAAATAAGAGGCGAGGGAGGGCTCGCAGTACAGAGTGCGCTCACAAAAAGTAGAATTCAAGGAGACCATCATAAACCAGGAGGAATTTACGGCCGGCAATGGCTGAAGTCCCCCATGGCTGCTATTAGCAAATACCCTGCAGAAAACATAGCAGACATTAACCCCTTCAGGACCAGGATATCGTCCCGTGGAGCTATCATGAGACAGAGTTTGGCAATTTCACACCAAATACTGCTTACCACGATGGCGCACATTTACTTGGACGGTACCCATCTGATAGCAGAATCCAGCAATCCCCCCCCCCCCCCCCCGTCACACCGACTGTCACACATGCTCATTACGTATATTACTACAAAGGATGGGATATGTGTCATTGTGTTGTGTTTAATGTACATGTGTTGTTTCTTGAAACAGGAAGTTAAAGTTTAAAAATACCCAGAGGCCAGGAAGAAACAAGACTTTCAGTGCTTTTTAAAGAGATTTCATCCCCTGTGAACTTATCCACATTTTTTTCACATCCACAAACGTAAAGATATTTTCTTGAGTCTCTCTGTGATAGACCCAACACTAGGTAGGACGTGTAACCAAAATAATACAAAGTTTTCTAGATATTTTAAAAATATAAATTTAAAATGATGATATGCATTTGTATTCAGTCCCCTGTATTCTGATACTTCTAAAAATCCTGAAGGACCAATTGCCTCCAGAAGTAAATTGAGTCCACCTGTGTGTAATTTATTCTCAGTATAACTACAGCTGTTCTGTGAAGGCCTCGGAGGTTTGCCTGAGAACATAAGGGATCAAGATAAGCAGGAAAACCAAGGAACACACTAGACAGGTCACAGATAAAGTTGTGGAGAAGAGTAAAGCAGGGATAGGTTACAGAAAAAATAACCCAAGCTCTGAACATCTCACGGAGCACTGTTCAATCCATCATCAAAAAATGGAAGGAGTATGGCGCAACTACAAACCTACCAAGACATGGCTGTCCACCTAAACTAACATCCCAAGTGAGGAGAGCACTAATTACAGAAGCAGCCAAGAGGCTCATGATTACTCTGGAGAAGCTGCATAGATCCACCGCTGAGGTGGCAGCATCTGTCAACAGGACAACTACTGTATTAGTCATATACTACACAAATCTGGCTTTTATGCAAGACTGGCAAGAAGAAAGCAATTTTTGAAAGCAAGTCATAAGAAGTCCAGTTTGCAGTTCGCAAAAAGCAAGGTAAGGGGACAGAGCTAGCATGTGTAAGAAGGTACTCTGGTTAGATGAGAACAAAGTAGACCTTTTTGGCTAAATGCAAAATGCCATGTGTCGCAGAAAATCAACACTGCACCTCCCATTGTAAACATCATCCCCACCGTAAAACATAGTGGTTGCAGCATCATGTTGTGGGGAAGCATTTCTTCAGCAGGGACAGAGAAACTGGGCAGAGTTAATGGGAAGGTGGCTGGAACTTAATACAGGGCAATACTACAGGAAAAGCTGTTCGAGGCAGCAAAAAACTTGAGACTGGGCCACAAGTTCAACTGCCAGCAAGACAACGCCCCTAAACATAATGCCAGAGCTTGTGTATACATTAAACATGTATAATGTATACACATTACATGTGTATTTTGTATACATTATATACAATACACACACACACACACACACACACACACACACACAGTGTGTATAATGTATATAATATATAAATATATATTTATATATAATAGATAGATGTTATATAATATATATATCTATATATATATATATCTATATTCAGTACAGACCAAAAGTTTGGACACACCTTCTCATCTCTAGAACAACTGTTAAGAGGAGACTTTGTGCAGCAGGCCTTCATGGTAAAATAGCTGCTAGAAAACCACTGCTAAGGACAGGCAACAAGCAGAAGAGACTTGTTTGGGCTAAAGAACACAAGGAATGGACATTAGACCAGTGGAAATCTGTGCTTTGGTCTGATGAGCCAAATTTGAGATGTTTGGATCCAACCACCGTGTCTTTGTAGAAAAGGTGAACGGATGGACTCTACATGGCTGGTTCCCACCGTGAAGCATGGAGGAGGAGGTGTGATGGTGTGGGGGTGCTTTGCTGCTGACACTGTTTTCGATTTATTGAAAATTGAAGGCATACTGAACCAGCATGGCTAGCACAGCATCTTGCAGCGGCGTGTTATTCCATCCAGTTTGCGTTTAGCTGGACCATAATTTATTTTTCAACAGGACAATGACCCCAAACACACCTCCAGGCTGTGTAAGGGCTATTTGACTAAGAAGGAGAGTGATGGGGTGCTACGCCAGATGACCTGGTCTCCAGTCACCAGACCTGAACCTAGTTTGGGGTGAGCTGGACCGCAGAGTGAAGGCAAAAGGGCCAACAAGTTCTAAGCATCTCTGGGAACTCCTTCAAGACTGTTGGAAAACCATTTCTGGTGACTACCTCTTGAAGATCATCAAGAGAATGCCAAGAGTGTGCAAAGTAATAATCAAAGCAAAAGGTGGCTACTTTGAAGAACCTAGAATATAAGACATATTTTCAGTTTTTCACACTTAAGTATTTCATTCCACATGTTTTAATTCATAGTTTTGATGCCTTCAATATGAATCTACAATTTTTATAGTCCTGAAAATAAAGAAGACTCTGTGAATGAGGAGGTGTGTCCAAACTTTTGGTCTGTACTATATTATATATATATTTTTATTATTAATAATATATATATATATATATATATATATATATATATATATATATAAAAAAATCTCCACACACACGGTCATATGAAAAAGTTTGGGCACCCCTATTAATGTTAACCTTTTTTCTCTATAACAATTTGGGTTTTTGCAACAGCTATTTCAGTTTCATATATCTAATAACTGATGGACTGAGTAATATTTCTGGATTGAAATGAGGTTTATTGTACTAACAGAAAATGTGCAATCCGCATTTAAACAAAATTTGACCAGTGCAAAAGTATGGGTACCCTTATCAATATCTTGATTTGAACACTCCTAACTACTTTTTACTGACTTACTAAAGCACTAAATTGGTTTTGTAACCTCATTGAGCTTTGAACTTCATAGGCAGGTGTATCCAATCATGAGAAAAGGTATTTAAGGTGGCCACTTGCAAGTTGTTCTCCTATTTGAATCTCCTATGAAGAGTGGCATCATGGGCTCCTCAAAACAACTCTCAAATGATCTGAAAACAAAGATTTATTCAACATAGTTGTTCAGGGGAAGGATACAAAAGGTTGTCTCAGATATTTAAACTGTCAGTTTCCACTGTGAGGAACATAATAAGGAAATGGAAGAACACAGGTACAGTTCTTGTTAAGCCCAGAAGCGGCAGGCCAAGAAAAATATCAGAAAAGCAGAGAAGAAGAAGAATGGTGAGAACAGTCAAAGACAATCCACAGACCACCTCCAAAGACCTGCAGCATCATCTTGCTGCAGATGGTGTCAATGTGCATAGGTCAACAATACAGCGCACGTTGCACAAGGAGCTGTATGGGACAGTGATGCGAAAGAAGCAGTTTCTGCAAGCACGCCACAAACAGAGTCACCTGAGGTATGCAAAAGCACATTTGGACAAGCCAGTTACATTTTGGAAGAAGGTCCTGTGGACTGATGAAACAAAGATTGAGTTGTTTGGTCATACAAAAAGGCGTTATGCATGGAGGCAAAAAAACACGGCATTCCAAGAAAAGCACTTGCTACCCACAGTAAAATTTGGTGGAGGTTCCATTATGCTTTGGGGCTGTGTGGCCAATGCCGGCACCGGGAATCTTGTTAAAGTTGAGGGTCGCATGGATTCAACTCAGTATCAGCAGATTCTTGACAATAATGTGCAAGAATCAGTGACGAAGTTAAAGTTACGCAGGGAATGGATATTTCAGCAAGACAATGATCCAAAACACCGCTCCAAATCTACTCAGGCATTCATGCAGAGGAACAATTACAATGTTCTGGAATGGCCATCCCAGTCCCCAGACCTGAATATCATTGAAAATCTGTGGGATGATTTGAAGCGTGCTGTCCATGCTCGGCGACCATCAAACTTAACTGAACTGGAATTGTTTTGTAAACAGGAATGGTCAAATATACCATCATCCAGGATCCAGGAACTCATTAAAAGCTATAGGAAGCGACTAGAGGCTGTGATTTTTGCAAAAGGAGCATCTACAAAATATTAATGTCACTTTTATGTTGAGGTGCCCATACTTTTGCACCGGTCAAATTTTGTTTAAATGCGGATTGCACATTTTCTGTTAGTACAATAAACCTCATTTCAATCCAGAAATATTATTCAGTCCATCAGTTATTAGATATATGAAACTGAAATAGCTGCTGCAAAAACCCAAATTGTTATAAAGAAAAAAGGTTAACATTAATAGGGGTGCCCAAACTTTTTCATATGACTGTATATATATGTATATATATATATATATATTATATATATATATATATATATATATATATATATATATATATATATATATATATATATATATATATATATATATATATATATATATATATATATATATATATATATATATATATATTACACACGAACACTATATCACAAAATTGAGAAAATCCCTCACATGACTCAGTGTTACAAGGTCTCAGATGTGCATAGGTAGCAGGTGTGTTACATTTGGTGTTATCACTCACACACTCTCATACTGGTCATTAGAAGTTCAACAAGTTTCTCATGGCAAAGTATTCTCTGAGCATCTGAAATAAAAATGGCCTAGGCTATAAGATTGCCAACATCCTTAAACAGAGCTGCAGCACGGTGGCTAAGACCATATAGCAGATTAACAAGACAGGTTCCACTCAGAACAGGCCTCTCCATGGTCGACCTGAGAAGTTGAGTGCACGTGCTTAGCGTCATATCCAGAGGTTGTCTTTACAAAATAGACATACAAGCGCTGCCAGCAATGCAGTAGGAGGTTAAAAGGGTGGGGGGGTCCCTCTGTCAGTGCTCAGACCATACGCTGCACACTGCATCAAATTCGTTCACTTGGCTGTCGACCCAGAAGAAAGCCTCTGCTAAAGATGGTGCACAAGAAAATCCGCAAACAGTTTGCTAAAGGCAAGCAGACTAAGGACATTGAGTACTGGAATCAACTCCTGTGGTCTGATGAGACCAAGATAAACTTATTTGGTACAGATGGTGTCAAGTGTGTGTGGTGGCACCCAGCTAAAGAGTGCAAAAAGACAAGTGTGTCCTGCCTACAGTCAAGCATGGTGGGGGGAGTGTCATAGTTTGGGGCTGCATGAGTGCTGCCAGCTGTGGAGACCTACAGTTCATTGAATGAACCATGAATGCCAACATGTACTGGGACATACTGAAGCAGAACATGATCCTCTGAGTTTGTAAACATGATAACGACTCCAAGCACACCTCCGAGACAACCACTGCCTTGCTCAAGAAACTGAGTAAAAGTGCTGTACTGGCCAAGCATGTCTCCAGACCTAAACCCTATTGAGTATCTGTGGGGCCTTTTCAAACAGAAGATGGAGAAGCGCAAGTCCTCTACCATCCACTAGCTCCGTGAGGTCGTCAAGGAGAATTCCAGTGGCTCTTGTGAAGCTCTAATCCACTCCATGCCCAAGACAGTTAAAGCACTGCTTGAAAATAATGGTGGCCACACAAAATATTGACAGTTTGGGCACAATTTGACCATTTGCATTTAGGGGCGTACTCACTTTTGTTGCCAGCAGGTTAGACATTAATGGCTGTGTCTTGGGTTACAGTACACACCAAATTTACACTATTATACAAGCTGCACACCGACACTGTACATTGTGTCATATCTTCAGTGTTGTCCCATGTAAAGATAAAATTTACAAAAATATGAGGAGTGCGCTCACTTTTGTGATATACGGTGTTCGTGTAATTATATATATATTTATTTAAATAAAACAGTTTGCTGAAATATATATATAAACCTGTCAAATTCTCTACAAAAAACGCTGATAAACAAGTGCATGGAAAATTAGCATAAAAGTTAAAATGCAACAAGGAAAAAAAAAAAGTCGTGTAGGACAATGTACTTCTTTGTTCTTTGCTCTCTCTAGATGATGGTATACAATCTGATTATTTTAACAGAAAAAAGTCACACTTAAAAGGAAGTCTTTCTAGGGGTTCCCCTTTCCAGTCCAGTCATTTTGATACATGACACGTAAATCGGTGCTCGTCCGGGTGGAGCAGGTGCTATGGATTGTGCTGGCTGGGCGTTTTTTTTTTTGTTTTTTGTTTGCACTCATCCTTGAGAGATCACACATGGAAAAATGATCGATCAAGTGCACAAATTAAAGAAGTGTGCTGTAAATATAAAGCTGGGAATGCAGGGATCACAGTAAGGCTATGTGCGCACGTGTGCGTAATTCATGCAGTTACGCTGCGCTTTGTAGCGCAGCGTAACTGCATGCGTCCTGCGTCCCCTGCACAATCTATGGAGATTATGCAGGAGCCGTGCGCACGTGGCATATTAGAACGCAGCGCTTCGGCTGCTGCCCGAATCGCTGCGTTCTAAGAAGTGACATGTCACTTATTCCGTGCGCTCTGCCGGCAGCCCCTGCTCTGTCTATGGCAGGAGCTGCAGGCAGAGCGCACGTTCTCGCCGGCACCATGCGCTTCAGAACGCAGCTTTTCAGCTGCGCTCTGAAGCGCACCTTTTAGGTGCAGTGCAGAGCGCACACGTGCGCACATAGCCTAATGGTGTGCAGAGATATCCAAGGACCGGTCCAACGTTAGGAGGCGCCTTACAAGATGCACAGGATCTGAAGAGTCCAAAGGTTTCACACCGCGTCTACAAATATCAACACTTTGCTCAACCAAGTATAATTTTCAGAAATGAAACAAACTCGAGTTGGCGTCTGACTCGTCAGGTACGAGGCGTTCTTTGAAATGGGTCCTTGGCAGCTGGGCCGCGTGGGTCAACAAGATGGCACATTTATCCTGCATACTAGCCAAATCTAAAAATCGTTTTAGAGCCTTCTGCAAAAGTGTAAAGCCGTCTTCACGAGCCCACATTTTGCGGTCCCTGTACGGTCCACAACTACTGGCCAAACGCAGGTCTCTGACCAAAGCAAGGGCTTCATAGCGTGGGTGAGGTGGCATATGGAGCGGCTGTATACAGAACCATTCCAGGCCTGGAAAGCAGCAAAGTGCCACAATCCCTGATACCTGCAGCATGTCAATTCTTCCAGCATTTTTGCAGCGTTTGTCACCATTGAAAGCACTAAAAAATGCATGCAGAAAAAAACGTATTGAAAAAACGCATTTTTGCGGTGCATTTTTCCTGCCAGGAGATGCAGAAATTTTTGCAACCAAATGCTCAAAGTGTGCACATCCCGTGACTGCATAATAAGGACTCTAAAAACAAAAAGCTAAAAAAAACAAAAAACACACTATTGCAGAGTTTCTTCCTGCAGCTTCACAGCTCGTAGAGTATTTCTCCCGTTTTTTAGTACAAAGAAATGTGTCAGACACCACAACGTGACCTACAAAAAGCAAGCACTCCTATAGCTATGTCTATGTTTTTCAAAGTAAATAAAAAAAAAAAATAATTTACATAGAGTGACTTGTTTCTGTCTGCAGTTTGCGCACTGACACTGCATGATTGCACAAACAATGGCTGTGGTTGCTCTGCTGTCTCATCCAAGGAGCCAGTCATCAGAGCACGCCTGCAGCCATTGTGTGTGCACTGACACAGAGCGCCACCATCATCAAGCAGTGTCAGTGCGAAAGTGCAGACAGTTGACCGTGATTGCTTTGGGCGTCAGAGAAAAGTTATTAAATCCACGGTATCTGCTTCATTATGCAAATAGGAGCTCACGATGGTTCACTAAGGCATAGGCCACGCCAAGGGTGACCGGAAGAGGCTTCATTTACATATCACATAACAGTTATAGGGGCTAGGTGCCCTATATAAAGGATTAGGCAGCTTAAATTGCCATCTTGGGGGGTGACAGACTCCCTTTAAACACATGATGGGCTTACCCATGTCATAGCCAGTGCTGAATGTGGAGCTGCTGAACATGCCCTCAGCCGCACTACTCACTGTATGGGCCTGCAGCAGCGATCAGCGCTCTGAACTCCTCTATATATATATATATACACACACAGTGAGAGGCGCAGGCCCGACCCCTGCTGGATTTATGGTACAGAGTGACGTGACATTAGAATCGGGGGACGGTGTCACTTATTGATCACCTGCCCTGGTTGATCAGATTAAGTGAGGCAGCGGCAGAATACGCACCTTTTCTCATTGCCGTAGGACTTCTGTGCAACTTTTGCATGGAGGATGAGTACGGTCTGATCGCCTCGTTCTTTTAAATAGTTTCGCATTGCTTCCCTGAAACACAAGAACAAAGCGGACAAGGTTACACGTGTGACAGGCTTCAGTCTGTAGATCATCTGCTTCTTCTCGGGCGTCCATAGTGGTTATTGTATCTCGTGAGCTGCTCACACAATGCCCCAGCTCTGTAGATGCAATCTGTGGGTCTTTCCTGTGGTTTCTACCAGCCGTGCAGGGCACGCGCCGCTCAGGCTCCTCTACTCGGATATGTGGCTCACAGAGTTCTCACCTCGCTACATCTTCTCACATAAGATCACCACAAAGTACCCGGTGATTCCTGGCCGGCGGCTCGGTGATACTCAGCTTTCTGATCCATTTATGATCACATTTGCTTAGTCACAAATAACTTGTTGGAGTTTCTACGTGTGCAAACACCGGGGGGCAACTGAGCCGGGGTCACAGCTCTATATGTATTCACGGGGTACAGGAAAACAACCACCATCACCACCACGCCGGTACGCCGCCACGATCCCACAATAAGGCTATGTGCCCACAGGACAATGTACCCGCGGACTTTGCCACAGGTTTGTCCGCAGGTTTCCCGCAGCTGCTGCCCGGAATCCGCAGCTATCCATTGCTGCGGGTTTCGAGCATTTTTGTTGCGGTAAACCACTGGAACAAGTGCGGAAATACCTGCAGAAGTCCCGCCCTGTATCTCTATAGTGGAAAGGCGGGACATCCGCAGATATTTCCGCATGAATAATTGACACGCAGTTACGTGCGGCTGAGGGAAATCCACAGCATATTCCGCAGCCGCACATACCGCAGCACTGATACAGCACTCCCCAAATCCCATAGGGTAACATGGGGAGTGTCTGTACTTGCTTAAACCTGCGGATTTATCTGGAAAATGCAGATACATCCGCAGGTTTTCTGCGGCAAAATCCGCGGGTACATTGTCCCGTGGGCACATAGCCTTAAGGGTGCTTTACACTCTGCAACATCGCTAGCGATCTCGTTAGCGATGTGACACGCCAGATCGCAGATGCGATCTGCTGAGATCGCACATAGGGCGTTTTTGTAGCGCCGTTCACATGTGCGATTTCGGTAGATCGCATCTGCGATCAGACGTGTCACATCGCTAACGAGATCGCTAGCGATGTTGCAGCGTGTAAAGCAGCCTTTCGTGTGTACAGCTCTAGCACATGTCATCACAGTTATCAGGATACCAAGATTGTGAGTGGTTTGGGGTTTTTTTGTTTTTTTAAATAAAGGTTTGGGGATTTTTTGGTTTTTTTTTGGCTTCCTATATTCTTATCAATACATGTAAATCTAACCTTCTGATATATGCCAGTATGTTCCACATGGTGCTTGTACATACCACTGGTATACAATATTAACAGGCAGCAGTCCTGGGGATACTTCTCTGGACGATTTCACAACAATTCTGGATTACAATGAAGGCTGCTGGGGGTCCTGGACCCCTCTACAGTCCCGGGATTAGGTTGATTATGGGGATTTTGATCTCGACATATATGGCAGGATAGGATTTTTCTCTGTTGTGATAGGACAGAAGCTGGGTTTTACAGCCTGATGATCAGACGGGTACCGTGCTTGTGCCCACGATGTTACCTCAATGCAATCAAGGTGCAAACGTCTTACATCCTTAAAGGGAACCTGTCATGTGCAATATGCACCCACAACCACGAGCAGTGCTGGGTGCATATTGCTGATCCCTGCCTAACTGTCCCAGCCTATAGTAGCAAATACTTTTTCTAAAGATCCTTTATGATATGCTAATGAGTGCAGGGACTAGCCGCAAGGGTGTTACTTCCACCGACTAGTCTGCCCTCTTGGCATTGAGGCGTGCTAACGTGCCAAGAGGACGGACTAGTCAGGGGAACTAACGCCCTTGTGACTAGTCCCTGGCCTCATTAGCATATCATATAGAATCTTTAGAAATCCTTTTTCTAAAAATCTCGTTATCTATGCTAGTGTATACAGGGACAGTTAGGCAGGGATTAGCAATATGCACCCAGAACTGCTCATGGCTCTGGGTGCATATTGCACCTGACAGGTTCACTTTAACTATGATATGAAGGGGCTTCCAGAAAATAAAAAAAAAACCCAAATACTCTTGTCCATTAGGGTATGTGCACAATACCAGACCCGCTGCATCCTGGACTAGGCAGGTCCTGACCTGCGGGGCTGCAAGTCTCCTCCGCATGAGACCACAGCTGCTCATGCCCACAATCCAGGCTCGGGCAGTTGCGGTCTCTCTGTTCTCCCTGCGGAGAACGCTTGCAACTCCATAGCAAAGAATTCACATGCTTGTGGCTTGGAAAGCAGCACCACAGGTCAGTTTACGTTGTGGCCTGGACATGCATAGTGAGCACAGGATTTCTAAAAATCCCATCCACTGTACTTGAACTGTACAACACGGCGTTTTGGACGCAGTGGAAACACGCTGCGTCCAGAACACTGTGAACCCAGATTGTGGGCACGTAGCCTTAAAGTCCCTACTTTTCTTTCTTTTGTGCACGTTATTGTCTTTGCATTATTGATAATAGCCATTTGATCACCACAGAAAACCACAAGGCCTGCTAACATGGCTACTAAAAAGGGCCTAAAGAGGCAATTTGAGGAGCACCTTGGGGTCTCAGACGTCAGACCCAACAGTCAGGTCAGTTTTGCAGGAAACAGCTAAATTATGAATAAGGAGCTTTGAGAACCTAAGACTTAAAATGGGTATTCCCACCTCCAAGATACTATCCCAATAAGTAGTGGGTGTAGTTATAAGAATATTAATTATTATTATTATTATTATTATTATTATTAATAATAATAATAATAGCAAATACCTCCAATTAGAAATGTAGTACAGTTCTCCTGACTAGCTATGTCTCTTACCTCATGCGCAGGGCATTGCAGCAGCTTAGGTATCCATAGTTACAACCACTGATCTAGTGAAAGACAGTTGCTCTTGGTAATAGCCATGGATACCTAAGCTCCTGCAACGCGCTGACCATGAGGCAAGTGACATAGCTAATCAAAAGAACTATACTACATTTCTAATCGGAGGTATTTGCTAATAATATTACTACACCTGTTACATAAATGGGATAGGATCTTGGAGCCCTTTGAGATGTTGAAGGGAAGACAGTAACTTTAGGATCACATCATTGGTGTCTTGAGTTTTCGGCGCTGGCTCCAGTATTAATATCCCTAGGTGTGATGTGGTCTCGATTTATGAAAGTAAGTGCACCGTATGATTCATGCATCTTGCAGCTGATTAAGCAATATGGACACCGGTCACACATTTAGTGCTAACGATGAAGCGGAAGCCCTGCTAATAATAGTGACACTCTGAACTATCTGCCCTGTTTATAGGATGTGGCTCCATGTGCACGAAAAATAACAAAAGTATCAGCTAAAGATCTAGTTCCCCTTATGTACCAGGGTGCCCACTGCACTGTTGAACCGGGCACAACTTGCGAAACAAATCAATAGGAAATGGCAACCACATACACATAGCAACCAAACAATTATTTTTATACACATTTTTGGGAAGTCAGTTTGCTTTCTTTAAAGATCATCCTACCACCGATGAAAATGCCTGGTCTAGTACCCAAAAAGGGAAAACAAAAAAATGTGAAACAAGTTGGCATTGATTTTTTGGGCAGGTAGGAGTGGTGAATCCTACAGAAAGTGTGACGCGCATGTGATAGAGCTGGAACACAAGACACACACACTTTCAGTATTATTGGCCAAGCCATCACAAGGGTATACGAAAGGAACATCTGGCAGGAGGAAGGTTTCACACTGCAAACACTACCCACGCTGAAGAAATACAAATAGTGGCCACCGGTCCAGCATATATAGGATGATGTGTGTATAATGTGGCGTACTCCATTACTTCACGTTCAGAGTCTGGCCTCACTGAAACTGAGCGTGATGGTGCAGGATGTCCCAGAAGGAGGCACGATTCCACGTCCAGAAGGGGGCACCAGCAGACATTTGCTGCTATTGCAGCCAAATATGCTTTACTCCGCGACATTGCGGCATTTCTACTCAGCCAAGATGCGTAGTCCCCAGCCGGCTATTCTGTCTAGTCCGAGGCCGGTCCCAAGCCAACTATTCTGTCTAGTCCGAGGCCGGTCCCAAGCCAACTATTCTGTCTAGTCCGAGGCCGGTCCCAAGCCAACTATTCTGTCTAGTCCGAGGCCGGTCCCAAGCCAAACTATTCTGTCTAGTCCGAGGCCGGTCCCAAGCCAAACTATTCTGTCTAGTCCGAGGCCGGTCCCCAGCCAATTATTCTGTCTAGTCCGAGGCCGGTCCCCAGCCAACTATTCTGTCTAGTCCGAGGCCGGTCCCCAGCCAATTATTCTGTCTAGTCCGAGGCCGGTCCCAAGCCAATTATTCTGTCTAGTCCGAGGCCGGTCCCAAGCCAAACTATTCTGTCTAGTCCGAGGCCGGTCCCCAGCCAATTATTCTGTCTAGTCCGAGGCCGGTCCCCAGCCAATTATTCTGTCTAGTCCGAGGCCGGTCCCAAGCCAACTATTCTGTCTAGTCCGAGGCCGGTCCCAAGCCAAACTATTCTGTCTAGTCCGAGGCCGGTCCCAAGCCAAACTATTCTGTCTAGTCCGAGGCCGGTCCCCAGCCAACTATTCTGTCTAGTCCGAGGCCGGTCCCCAGCCAATTATTCTATCTAGTCCGAGGCCGGTCCCAAGCCAAACTATTCTGTCTAGTCCGAGGCCGGTCCCAAGCCAAACTATTCTGTCTAGTCCGAGGCCGGTCCCCAGCAGCTTCTCCCTTTCCCAACCCAGAGACTGTCATGGACATATGTAGGGAAAACACCTGTCAGTCATGGGGAGTTGGGCGGGGAGAGCCACCAGGGACCAGTTGCGGACTAGTAATGCAAGAAACAAAAGGACCCCGATTCATCAAATGTGATATGTTGAAGTCACTTTTTTAATGAATTTTTTTTTTTTTTTTTTTTAGAATGTAATTTTTTTGTGTTGAAAACTAGTAAACCCTATTAAAAAAAAAAAAAAAAAAATAACAGGTTTAACAAAAAAAGGCACTGAATTTAATCTAAGCCAGAAAGCCTACTTCAGGCAGAGACTGGAGTTAGTTGCATAAAGGTAAAAAAAAAAAGAAAAAAAAGGGATATTTGGTTGGTCATGAACCTGTATAAAGCATCTGGACAAGCAAACGTTGCAGAGGAAAAATCAATATAAAAAATGAACAACTTGAAAAGTGCCATAAAAACTTTTAGAGGATAAGGCGGAAATACTAGTCACTAAAAAGAAGCACATTACTCCACAAAAGTGGAGAAACTACAATGATGAATCGCAGCCATGGTCCATGGTCTCTGAAACGCCGCAGTGTTACAGAGTAAAACCAAGACTGCTGCAATAACGCAGCCAGTGTCGGATTCATGCTGCCAATACAGTTTGAGCATAAGGCCTAAGCCACACGGCGAGAAAAACGGTGCGAGTGCAGTACGATAAAACATCGCATTCCACTCGGACCAATTCTTGCCTGTGTGTCAGCGCACATGAGCGATTATTTACTCAGCCTGAATCGGACCGAGAAAACAATCGCAGCATGCTGAAACTGTAATGCGAGACTCTTTCTTTCGCACCTATTCAAGTGAATGGGGCGAGAGAAAAATCGCACTGCACTCGCGGTACACCGGTGTACTGCCAGTGCAGGATGAGAATGACAATAGCCGACTACGGAGAAGAAAGGGAGATAAATTCCTCCCTCCCCTCCTCAGCACCGGTCCATCCCCCGCAGCTGAGGTCCGCTCACACGAACAGACCTCAGTCGCAGGGACACTCGCATGACACTCGGCTCCCGCTGTGCTGCCATCGTGAGCCGAATGTCATGTGAGGATCGCACTAGTGCCCAGTGTGGCCCCGGCCTAAATCTGATGACAGGTTCCCTTTAGTTCTCTACTTCGTGAAAGTCTGACATTTTTTTGAAATCCCATGGATCATGTCACTTTATATTGGTGTGCAGGGTATGTGCAGGTTCTGCAGATAAAGGTGATTCTGCCATCGGGATAAAAGGTAAATTCCTATTTATTAGATCACAATGACATCATAGAAAATTGAAAGGAAAAAAAAAAGAAAAAAAGAATCCAACGCGTTTCGAGTCAGACAACCACTTCTGGTGAATGGTTATTCACAACGCGTGAATTCTCACTCAGACCTCCTCTTTATTTGCAGCTTCTGTCCCGGTGAAGATGGATCAGTTATTTTGCTTGGTACAAATTATTTCAGTTGTCTCCCATGCTAGATAAATCCCAGGGCTGGTAATCTGATACTTTTTCGCTTTGAATCTTTTTTTCTGGGCCCAGATCTATAGCTGTCACATGTTAATGTTTTGCTGAATCATAAGGATTGTTTGATCCCTATACAGCTTGTACAAACCAGTGTGAAGGCTCTAAAGGGTACTTTACACGCTGTGATATCGGTAACGATACATGGTTGGGGTCACGTCGTTAGGGATGCACATCCGGCGCCGTTACCGACATCACAGAGTGTGACACCAAGGAGCGACGATCAACGAGCATAAAATCGCTGAAAAACAGTGATCGCTGACACGTCGTTCATTTCGTCATTAATATCGTTGCAACCACCGTTACGATGTTGTTGGTCGTCCGTGGCACCACACATCGCTATGTGCGACACCGCAGGAACGACAAACCTCTCCTTACCTGCGTCCTCTAGCAAAGCGGAAGGAAGGAGGTGGGCAGGATGTTACGTCCCGCTCATCTATGCCCCTCCGTTTTATTGGCCGGCCGCTTAGTGACGCTGCAGTGACGTCGCTGTGATGCCAAACGCATCTCCCCCTTGAGGGAGGGATTGTTCAGCGACGTCGCTGTAACTGCCGAACAGGTATGTGCGTGTGACGCTGCCGTAGCGATAATGTTCGCTACGGCAGCGATCACCACATATCGTTGCAACGACGGGGGCGGGTGCTATCGCACGCGACATCGCTAGCAATTGCTAGCGATGTCGCAGCGTGTAAAGTACCCCTAAGACTATGTGCCCAATGTACTCGCGGATTTTGCCGCGGAAAACCTGCAGATTTATCTGGATTTTCCAGATAAATCCGCAGGTTTAAGCAAGCACAGACACTCCCCATGTTATCTTATGGGATTTGGGGAGTGCTGTTATCAGTGCTGCGGTATGTGCGGCTGCGGAATATGCTGTGGATTTCCCGCAGCCGCACGTAACTGCATGTCAATTATTCCTGCGGAAATATCTGCGGAATTCCCGCTCCTCCACTATGGAGATACAGGGCGGGAATTCCGCAGGTATTTCCGCACTTGTCCCGCAGGTTTACCGCAACAACTCCGCACATATACCTGCAACAATGGATAGCTGCGGATTCCAGGGAGCTGCTGCGGGAAACCTGTGGCTATATCCGCGGGGTACATTGTCCCGTGGGCACATAGGCTAATACATGAGCCCCAATCGCTTCTTATTGGGGGCAGAAATCTGCAGTGTAGGTCCAGCTTATGTCATGTGTAAGTGTGAAATACAACATTGCTCCGACATGGGGAAGATCCCGGAGAACTAGGACTTAAGATACAAAAGGTAGCCGCCACCTTGGTATTCCTGGGCTTTACAGCTTGGCAGCAGAGTGTACATCTAGCCGGCAGGTGGACTACAGACCACAGGCTATGGAGCAGAAAAATGGGCGGCAATATAGCAAAGTGTGACAGTAACAGTGTGTTATTTGGCATGTGTCACCATTCAAGGTGGCAGGAGGCTCTGTATTTTATAGACGCTGCATCACACAGATAGGAAGCTGCAGTGAGGTTTTACCTTGTGAGGCGTTTGGGTTGAGGCCGCTCCCCAAACTTCCTGTAAACAATAAGAAAAAGATCCATTAATGGCAGAAATACAACATACAACACAAGCAATAACCAAAAGAAGCAACATCGGAAGATAGGACATCGGAAGGAGCCATTACAGTGCCAGTGCTACCCATAAGGAGGGTCTCCAGGGGCTTGTGGAAATAATCCAGGGACAGAAAACAATATCTGACACTTGTGGCTGTAAAATAATCCAGATAATTAAAAAAATGTCTTCTCACAAAACCTGCAACACCCCCCCCACCCCAAAAAAAACCCAAACAAACAAGCGGTCTCTTCTCCCAAGTTAAAATTGCTTTAGGTGCAGAGAAACTAAATATGTGCAGGAACCCTTCATACCCTTTCTTTGGGTAGTTCCCGTTTATCAGCACTGCCAGCACTATAGGTACTGGGACTTCTTTTCACTACACTTCCCAACATGCATTGTGCCTGCCATTGTCCAAGGGCTTGTTTGTACTTCTCTAAAGGCCAATTTCTTGCGGTTATGGCTGTATAGTTTTACAGCCAGTAAACCAAGGGTAGACCATGTTCCTCTCCCACTCCCTGTAATCCGTCCTGGCATCTCTGCTGCTGGATATGGATTAGACTCGACAACAGGCAGAGGACAAGTTACACTGATGGGAGATGTCGAGTAACCTGTACTGTGGAGTAATTTATAGACCTTAAATGAGAATCACATGATTACAGAGGGATGATCATCAATTTAATCCCTTTAACTCTTTAATCAATTCTGCTATAAAGCAAGAACGGTCACTGTAGATGAGCGGTGAGATTTCCATGTGTGGTCTCCACCGTGAAGAGGACATGGAGTACTGTGAGGGTGCGATGGCTGGACACATTCATTAAGAATGTATGGTAAAGAAAGCTACAATTGTGCCGCTACCACATGGGTGCACAAAGCCGATATATGAAGACAAGAAGTTGCTGCTGTGAACACCACAGCATTTGCAGCCCAGAATACTCATATTTGTAGGTAGTGTAAATGGGTGTCAACCATATCTCCTGCAGAAAGTGTTCCTATGTTAGGGTGTACAGGTTCTCAGCGGCACGTATGGTCCCAGTTCTAGAGTCCCTTCAGCACTGTGTTAGGCAGGCTCAAGCTTGTTAGGCAAGGGTACCGTGTTTCCCCGAAAATAAAACCTCCCCTGAAAATAAGACCTAGCAGGAGTTTTCAGGGAGGCTGTGTATGCGATCTGGTGTGCGAGCGTCGGCAGTCTGGTGTGCCAGCGTCGGCGATCTGGTGCGCGAGCGTCGGCAGTCTGGTGCGCGAGCGTCGGCAGTCTGGTGCGCGAGCGTCGGCAGTCTGGTGCGCGAGCGTCGGCAGTCTGGTGCGCGAGCGTCGGCAGTCTGGTGCGCGAGCGTCGGCAGTCTGGTGCGCGAGCGTCGGCAGTCTGGTGCGCGAGCGTCGGCAGTCTGGTGCGCGAGCGTCGGCAGTCTGGTGCGCGAGCGTCGGCAGTCTGGTGCGCGAGCGTCGGCAGTCTGGTGCGCGAGCGTAGGCAGTCTGGTGCGCGAGCGTAGGCAGTCTGGTGCGCGAGCGTAGGCAGTCTGGTGCGCGAGTGTAGGCAGTCTGGTGTGCGAGCGTCGGCCAGACGCAGGGGAGGACAGTGTGCAGCATAGCTGCTGGGAGCTCCCGCTGGAGATCACAGGGAGATCTGGCAGCCACGCAGACAACTGGGTCTGGCAAGTATGACGATCCTGGGAAGGTGGGGGGGGGTCTGCTTTTTGTGGGGGTTGCACTTACCCCCAATCATGTCTCCTCGAGAATAAGACATCCCCTGAAAATAAGACCTAGTGCTTTTTTCGGGGCAAAAAAAAAAAATATATATATAAAAGAGAGAGTGTCTTATTTTCGGGGAAATAGGGCATTACTTTCTTGGGTAGTGACTAGGAAGCCTCGTATACGCTCAGGAGTAAGGTGTGGCTGGTGATCGGTACATGGATTATAGAAGGCCAAAATTAAGAGGGATTATAACCAACTGGAAATCAAAGGAAGAAGATGCAGAGATGGAGACGAGGCCACAAAAATCACTGGATGATCAAGGCCAAAATGGACAAAGTTTTACCGTTAGTCCGCATTGTTACTTGTTATACTACTGACTTCATCCACTCGCTGCTACTTAAAGATGCTCAAGTAGGTCTCTTCTATCAAGATATCCATTTCCGCCATTACAGACCTCAGGCTCCTATGTGGCCAAGAAGTCATGTAACCTAATCAGAAACTGTGCAGGAGTCTAGGGAAGACGGCATTGGTATTTCCCAAAAGAGATAAGTGACCAAACACATCAGAAAAAAACTCAGTTTGGGCAGAGATCTTCTCCCGAATTTTATTCATGGGCCTTTAATGGTAATAAGGGGAGTAAGACGCTGGCAGACATCTACAATCTTGAGATATTTTGTTTGTGAAGAATAGTTTCAGGTACGTTCACATCCAACAAGCCCGACTCTTCTTACTATTAATGCCACTCCATCCTTTCCTAAACACACTGGATGGTCGAGAGGTCGCACTGAAATCCTGGGCTTATCTGACACTCGGCTAATGTGCCGGCCATATTCTACAGAGAATAGGTAGTAACTAAGAGTCTCCTAGTGATAAACTCCGTCTCGATAGACAATGATTTTTGGTCGGCTTCTGGTTAACCCACACTGCCCCAAATACTCAATGACATATTGTAGACATAAGCTCTGAAAAAACACACAGACCACAAAGCAAATCAGAGTTTTGGGGTCTTTTTAGTAACGGAGTTTGCAAACTGCGCAAGAGAAAAAGACACCAAACAAAAGAAAAAAAAACAAAAAACCTTGAAGCTATGTGCCCACGGGACTACGTACCCGCCGATTTTTCTGGATTTTCTACTTACGTGTTTTTCCAAAAATAAGACCTCCCCCAAAAATAAGCCCTAGCAGGGATTTTCAGCATTTTCGGAAAAAGGCTTAAATATAAGCCCTCCCCCGAAAATAAGCCCTAGTCGTGGATCAATAATGAAGTGTCCGTGCAGCTAAAAAAGTTACAGCTACTGCAGGACACTTCATTATACACAGCGGCACCCGGCAATCACTCACCCGACACTGAGCGGCAGGACCTGCAGTGATCACACACCTGCAGACAATCAGATCTCACGCACACAATCAGATCGCACACACAAACATCGGATCACACGCAAACATCAAATCACACACACACACACACACACACACACCGGATCACACACATATCGGATCGCATACACACTCACCTCATCCAGCAACACCGATCTCTTCTCGCCGGGAGAATCCTGAGAGGCAGTGCGGTGCAGCGCGACGAACAGGACCTGTGGCGGGACACGTGACTTGCTTCATTCCCTGCTGCCGTAAGTGCTGGCTGTGATGTGTGTGTGTGTGAGATCTGCTGTGTGTGTCTGCAATCGGCTGTGTTTTTCTGCGATCGGCTATGTGTGTCTGCGATCGGCTGTGTGTATCTGTGATCGGCTATATATGCCTGTGATCGGATGTGCGTGTCTGTGATCGGCTGTGTGTATCTGTGATCGGCTGTGTGTGCCTGTGATCGGATGTGTGTATCTGCGATCGGCTATGTATGCCTGTGATCGGATGTGTGTATCTGCGATCGGCTGTGTGTGCCTGTGATCGGCTGTGTGTGCCTGCGATCTGCTGTGTGTGATCTGCGATCTGCTGTGTGTGATCTGCGATCTGCTGTGTGTGATCTGCGATCTGCTGTGTGTGATCTGCGATCTGCAGTGTGTGATCTGCGATCTGCAGTGTGTGATCTGCGATCTGCTGTGTGTGATCTGCGATCTGCTGTGTGTGATCTGCGATCTGCTGTGTGTGATCTGCGATCTGCTGTGTGTGTGTGTGTGTCTGCAATCGGCTGTGTGTGCCTGCGATCTGCTGTGTGTTATCTGTGTGTGTGTGATCTGCTGTATATCTGCGATCTGCTGTGTGTGTGTGTGTGTATATATATATATATATATATATATATATATATATATATATATATATATATATATATGTGTGTGTGTGTGTGTGTGTGTGTGTGTGTGTGTGTGTGTGTGTGTGTGTGTGTGTGTGTGTGTGTGTGTGTGTGTGTGTGTGTGTGTGTGTCTGGGATCTTCTGTGTCTGTCAGAGTGTCAGCTAGCAGCAGGGTAGGACGGCGTGCAGCACCGACCGGAGATCATAGGGAGGACCTGGGAGCCACGCAGACGTCCTGGTCTGGTGAGTATGAGTCTCCTGGGAAGTGGGAGGGGGTCTGCTTTATTGGGGGGTAAACTTACCCCCAACCGAGTTTCTCCAAGATTAAGACCTCCTCCAAAAATAAGCCCTAGTGCTTTTTGGGGGGGCAAAAAAAAAATATAAGACAGTGTCTTATTTTTGGAAAAACACGGTAGATATATCCGCAGGTTTTAGCAAGTGCAGACACTCCCCATGCTATCTTCTGGGATTTGGGTAGTGCTGTATCAATGGTGCGGTATATGCGGCTGTGGAACATGCTGGGGATTTCCCGCAGACGCACGTAACTGCATAACAATTATTCCTGCGGAAATATCTGCGGAATTCCCACTCCTCCACTATGGAGATACAGGGCGGGAATTCCGCCGAATTCTGCACGGAATCCGCAACAACTCCGCAGAAATACCACAGCAATGGATAGCTGCGGATTCCGGGGAGCTGCTGCGGTAAAATCCGCGGGTATGTTGTCCCGTGGGCACATAGCCTTACTGTACTAGAAAAGAAAACACGTCATTCTCGTTATGTGATGCAACAAGTGTCATGTAAGCCTTTAATAATGGAGCTGGAATATAATGCAGTGTGCATGTGAATAGCTAGGGAATATGTGTAAGATATTATGTTTCAAAAATCACTGATCTCCATGACCAACAGGAATCACTTCTGCTGCGTGCGCACGTTGTGTTTATATTGTGTTTTGATGCGTTTTTCTGCACATATTTGTCACAAAACCTGAAGGGTGTCCTGATGCCAGTAACGTGAATGAGAATCTTGAAGTATCAGGCTCACGCTGAGTATTGTCTCCTTGCAAATTCATATCCTTACATCTTTCAGAATGTCAATTCTTTCAGATTTCACTCTTACTAATGAATGAGAAAAATCCACACCAAAACCAAGAGGCAAGAACACATTGAAAATGCTGCAAAAACGCACCTTTTTTTGCTCCTGCGTTTTTCCTGCTAAGAAATGCAGGAATGGTGCAGAAATGTCTACACATATGCACATAAACGAGGGGCTCCAGCTTCTCCGCAGACACGGACACTCTCGGGCACTCCGCTACACGGCAGTGTCGGGGCGCCCGCTCTGTGTAAAGTCACTTTACGACATGTGCAGGAAACTTTATTTTTCTACAACTATTCCACAGTTCATAATGTTAACTCTACAAAAAGATATTGTTTTTCCAACAATTCCCTTTGTCTGGTCTCAGGAGTCCGGAGAGCGATGTGTGAGCATCCTGACCTGAGCGCAACAACCTCATTGATGAAGCCTTTGAGCTCGAGATAGGAGACCCGTGGCCGTTCCAGACAGCGCGGGCCGCACCATCATAAGATGATCACGTATGTAAAGTGGCTGTGGCATTAATAGCGCTATATAAGCAATAACATAAATAATATTAATGCTGCCAAAGCCTAGACACAATAAATGACAGCATGGCTGTGCAACGATAAACGCACTTCGGAGAGCTGTCTGAGGACTATAGGTAGAGTCATGACTAGTCCGGCACCACTCCTTGCCGGCTCCGCCCGGCCCACTGCAGTTTACACAGGTGTCTGTAGGGAGATACCGGTCAGTCCTTGGGAAGGAGGCCGAAGACGGCCAGGAACTGCATTGGACTAGTCACTATGTAACTGACCACTGTGGACTTAGACCAGACAACCCATTCAAGCAGCGTTTCAGAGTAAAATATACCAGACTACAGTATGGACAGCAGGAATGAGATGACAATGAGATGACTGAGATGACAGGGTCCCTTTAAATTATCTAACAGCTAAACTAAAGGACGATACAGGCAGGGGACGGGTTATGTGGAGGAAACCACAACACTCAGCAACCAGGGGTGTACACCATCACCACCGCATGTCTCTGGCCTAACAAGAAATCAGCAACTAAAGCCATCGCCTGTACTCGGGAGTAGTCTCACCTTACTGTAAATTGTGCCTCATAGAACAATGATCCACGCAATGTGTCTAACTGGACAGTGCTGTATTGGTAATGGGGAATGCACATGATTCGGAGTCACCAATTTCCATTGCATATTTGGAATATGCAGATATGGTAAAGGAATTTGGAGATTCACCAGTTTCTTTGTTAGAAAATCCCTTTAAAAGGGAACCTGTGACTAGATTGGGGGCCTATAAGCTGCGGCCACCATCAGTAGTCTCGTATATACAGCATTCTAACATGCAGTATATAAGAGCCCAGGCCGCTGTGTAGAACGTAAAAACCCCTTTATAATACTCACCTAAACGGTCGCTGCGGTGGAGTCCAGATCCGGCGCCTCCTCGTTCGGCA